>NC_134843.1:62284927-62901991 GCF_965363235.1 Mytilus galloprovincialis
CCCTTTCTCACAATTTAAACAAGAATGTGTGTCCATACTACACAGATGCCCCACTCGCACTATAATTTTCCATGTTCAGTGGACCTGAAATTGGGGTTAAAACTTTAATTTGAAATTAAAATTAGAAAGATCATATCATAGGAAACATGTGTGCTAAGTTTCAAGTTGATGTGACTAAAACTTCATCAAAAACCACCTTGACCAAAAACTTTAACCTGAACGGACGCACTGACGAACGGACGCACGAACGGAGGCACAGACCACAAAACATAATGTCCTCTACTATCGCAGGTGGGGCATAAAAAAATATGACCATAAAATATGTAGAACCAAGCACTAAACTTTCCGTAGTTTTAGGTTTTAAGCTTATAATTATAACATTTGGTGCTAACTATATTTGTAGTAGAAAGGTTCCTTAAATTATATTAACCTTATTTGTAATAGGCATGATCTTCAAGCAAATCTTAAATATTCAAGATACACAGGAACAGTATCAATGTAAAAAATTTAAAAGCAACTAACATCAAACTTCAAATAATATTATTGGATGTCATGTATTTAAATTGAACAGTACTATCTATCTGTCATGTCTATTGTAGATACAATTTACCAAATACTTGATAAAAATCTGTGATTTTCTTGTTGTCTAAGGTATATATATTTACATCAAATAATTGACAAAAATCAGCCATATCACTATTCTATCATGCAAAGCAACATAAAAATTAATATGGTTTTTCTTTTATAGTGATGCTTGACTAACAATGCCTAGGACTAGTGTTTACTGTTCAACTTTAATTTTTTACGTCTTTTAATGCTCAACCCCTTTCAATTTCAACTAATGCATCATGCAAAATGTTTATACTTTGATCTCTTTTCATGTGAAAAAGCAAAAAAACACAAATAAGGGTGGAGAGGTACATATATATACCAAAATTTGTTTTAGTAAAAAATAACAATACCACTATGAAATGTCCACACTACTCTTTAGGCTGAAAATTATACCAATATAATAAGGGATAGAATTTAATCAAATTCCTAGGTAGAACTGTAGGGTAAAGATTGCATTCATTTTGAAGTGGGTATTAAAAGTTCAACATTACATTGTATTACATTAAATGATTATTAATTAATGTATAGCAATGGAGGTAATATTTTGAATTGGAGATCTATTGTTATAATTGGTTCAACTACAGTTATGAACCAAATAACTCCAATGTTAATACAATGTATTACCTTTAATGGTTAATTTCTTTTTTAGAACAGTATTAATTTTACAAATACAGTCTTTACCCCATAAATAAATCTACAAACTATATAAAAATCAATATTACAATTTTGTATTTAGAAAAAAGGTAGTTTGGAAGCGCTTAGGAGTGCTTGGAACTTCCTAAAAAGCTTTACAATACCATAAATTAATAATAAAGAAAAATAATCTCAAAAACAACCTTTATAAATATTCTAAGCTACAGATAGACCAGAAGCTCTATTGTATCTGTTTAAGATTTCTATGTGCAGCCAAAATTTTAGCCCTTTAATTTCCAATCCATTTCAATAAAATTTTGTCCAATCGCTGTTCAATTCATGTACATTTCCACCCATTGTTTATATTCATATTTCAGAATTTGTTATCTTTTTAATTCTAACCAAAGTTACCATGTCATATTTTTAGATTGATAAAACCTTAAACAGATTCATGTTTTTTACTTCTGTCTTAAAATAATAAAGATCAATAATCTATCTAACCTCAGTGTACAAATGACTTACTCGAGGTGTTGTCTTATTGCCTCTATTATCTTGTTTACTCTTGTCTGTCATTACAACTTTTTGAAACTAAATAATTTGTCATGATCAGGATATATCAAGTCAGCTGTGTTTTGCTTCCTTGTTAGTATAGGTGTTCATTTGTTTATAGGTAAGTATATGAGGTTCCTGTTGTTTATTCTTTAGTTTTCTATGTTGTGTCGTGTGTGCTGTTGTTTGTTTGTCCTTTTCATTTTTAGCCATGGCATTGTCAATTTGTTTTAGATTTATGAGTTTGACTGTCCCTTTGGTATCTTTCATTCCTCTTTTATACAAAAAATAATTTACAAATATCATATTTCATACTAAACTTTTTTTAAGCTTATACATATGTTATACATCAGACTTTCAAAGAAATCTCAAATCATAAATTAGTCATTAACTCAAAGAGAACCAATCAACAGAGGTTATATTTAAGGATGGCATGGCCATATCAATTTCACAGAGTTAAGTCTTGAGAGCAAAAGGTAATTTAGATACAAAAAATATATAAATTTTGCTGATTTGAGAGGGGGTGCTTGCAACACCCCCTACTCCAGGTACTGTAAACTTTCATTTCAAATTACTAAAAAAAATCCTTTCCAAAATAACCTCATGTACAAAGATGTATAGAATTAAAGTTTAGTAGATATTATAAAACTTTTGAAATAATTTGAGCTTCCATAATTTTGGTTCAATTATAAAAATATGTCAATAGAATATTATAGCTAAAACATCCTTTAATAAGAATTCAGTATATAATTTTTAGTTTTGATATATCATAAACAATTTAATATTCAAAGATAATCTTTTTATCTACAAAATATCTCAGAACTTTAAATTGTTCTCAAACTCAAAAAAGGGAGATAATTCATAATAGATATCCATCTGGGAAATTCATTTGTTTATTAGAAATTATATATAAGGCTTGATGAACTTCAGTTACAATTAAAGCTTTATACAATATAAAAGCAGCCAATACACATTTAAATTGCATATAAGCTATTGACTGACTACAATAATCTGAATGATCCCTATTTAGTTAACAATATTAGAAAAATCTATCACCATACCTTGCTGTATGCATTAATAAACCTCCTGTCCACTTCTTCATAAGTTTTGGAATTTTTTCTATTAGGTGATTTCCCCATATCTATGTGATGATGATGTAATACTTCATCCATGTACAGCTGGCGATTCTGCATATACAGCATCTGTCTTTGTCGGATTTCTTCCTGAATCTCTGCATAGTTTCTGTCCAATAACTTTATACTTAATCTTTCCCAAAGCATTGCTGCTCTTGCCTGCAACCGTAAGAGTATTGACACATATATAATGAACATGTGTAAATTGAACTCATGTATAAGTGCATAACAATGAGTGTTCTCTTATATTTTTAAATCTAAACAATATCTGATGATCTGAATCGTATTTATACAATAGAAAATAATAAGCAAAAGGTGCAGAAAAAAAGGTGAAAAAAATGAAAAATGAAGAAAAATAGGCTTAAAATTTATGTATATATAGAGAATAATGGGTTGCTGAAATATACAGAATACACATTCAGTGTCTTCCCTACAAAATTCTTGATGCATGGTGGGTCTAAGGTGAATTTGCAACGCGGAGCGCAGCGTTGTTTTGTAGAATTATTTTTATTACACTAGTGAAATGAATTGTGCATGTCAGTTTAAAAACTTCACATAAATCTGCAATACAGTCAGGAACAATACTTAACATTTTCTCCCAAGGCCAGCCTGGATCCAAAAGTTTTTCAGGCTCTACCAGGTTTGTTTTTACTACAGGTACATACTTATTAATAGTCTGGAATGTTCTTATATAAAAGCCAAAAATATATGTTTGGTTTACCTTACATACATGAAGCTTAGTGTTTCTGATTATGATGGAAATAATATAGGAATTGAAAAAACACATGAGTTTTTCAGAATTAAAATCCATTTAACCATGTATTTTCAGACTGGTTAACTTTATATATTTGTAATATTATTAAAAAAAAACAGCCCCCCTTTCCATACCCCTAGATGTAAATTATTTTAGTAAAAAGTATTATCAGTTTCACCCCAAGTAATTATTAATTTTTCATGAATAAATCTTAGCAGTTATAAATCAAAATGATTTCCAAAATGAAATCCTTACTGTCTATAAATAACAATGAAATGTAACTGTTTCCTGTTAAGGGTTTTCCCAAATTTTCCTGCCAAAAAGCACATGGCTTTTAACTATTGTAAACAAAGCTTTCAATTTGTGATCATGGATTAAAGCTTTAATTAATTTAATTTGGATATAGATCTTCAACTTAAGGTACAGTCAATCAATGTTTTTACTTTCTTCTGGCATGTCTGGATTAAAACTAGTTTGATGTACTTCGGTCAACGCTTTTACACCCCAATGAAGTTACAAAAAGAAGCATTCAATTCTTAAATAAAAACGATCTGAATTGTGAATAATTCAGTGACTCATAAATTTTTTGAACTCTGCTACAGAGGTTGAAGTTACATCATGTTTCAACCCAATGATCCGTATTCTCTGTTACAACATCAACTGCGTTTGATATAAATATTTTGATGTCAGACTTATGATTTCAAAACATTAAATTTATACTGCAAAAGGTTTTTTACTTTTTATTTTTCACGGAAGGATATTTGGAAGCTGTATCAGGCTATAATATTTATCATTAAAACAATTTGAACTCCCAATTTCTATTATGCAATCGAAGTCTTGAATGTTGTTCTATCTAATCAACATGGTTGTAAAATCAGAGTGTTGCATCTAATTAATTATGATCAATTATCAGTCCAGTGAGTTTGAAACACCTGTAGAGTTTGTCACTTGTCACTTCATATTATAAGATAATAATTATATTAGATGTATGTTTCATCATAATACTTTATTCTGATTGGCTAACTGCACATCACGTGTTATTCCTAAAGCATTTGCATCACTCAATAAAACTTTTCATTCATGATAACACATGGTCCCACAATAAAGTGCACAGGTGAATTAAATAAAACAATTATAAAATTCGTGTTTTCATGATTATAGCTAAAAAATGTAATTATAAGTATTAAATGCTTCTTTTTGTAACTTCATAGGGTTGTAAAAGCGTTGACCGTGCGCACATTTTTAGTATGAAGCGCTTCTACGCTTCATACAAAATGTACTTCAATCAACGCTTTTACACCCCAATGAAGTTACAAAAAGAAGCATTCAATTCTTAAATAAAAATTTCACACATAGCGGGATGCATAGCGGGTATGATAAACGCATGGCGGCCGAAATTTTATGCGTAGTGGTACTGCAATGCATGAATAGCCTAGGGAAAACACTGCGACATATAATTAACGTAAAAATAAACAAAGCATTGAAAAAAAATGGTATAAAAAATTAAGGTATAATGAAATGAAGGACCCTAAGACCCTCACTTTGTAAGTTCTTAATGTTAATTTTACATACCGGTAGATTTTAGTTATTACTGAATTCAAAATTGATAAAAGCTATACTGACTCATGTGTAATGTTACAACATCCAGTTTGAAGAGTGCATTGAAAATAATTATAATAATTGCAATATCTTTTTACAGGTGATCTAATTCAAAGCATTTTTGTCCCTTCCAAACAAACTCATTTTTTTAGTAGCAGCCTAAATTATTTCCCCTCATTTTAACATGTTAAATCTTGCTTCACTCATCCTCAATATGCATGAAATATTTGCCACTGAGCATTCAACAAAAAACAGTAAATCAATAAATTTCCCTTTTGCTAAAAATAAAATGATCTTTGTTAGAAAATTTCAAACAGTTTCAAGCTGATGTTCAATATTAGGCAATGTAGGAAAGGTGTAGACATAAGAGGTCTCTAAACACATAAGCCCCGAATAGAACTTTGGTTAGTAGAAGCCATATTAATTATGTTCAATATTTGATGACCAGTCCGATCCCTGTGCTAATACTTTAAACTTTTTAATATATAAGTATATCTGTTAAAACTATTGTTTGCTATATCTTACATTTTTAAGTTTCTTTTAATTCATGTACCCTGAATAATAAACTTACAGATTTGTCTGGAACTGGTGTATTCGTTAGATGAGTGGCTCTATAATCGAATTCTGGCGGAGGAAGTCCTACAATTATAAAATATAATCTATAAAACAAGTGCAAAATATTAATACAAATTAAACCACAAAATATCATACCCATGAACATCATGCAACAAGGATCCACAAAAACTATTATCATAACAGTATTCTGGATATTTAATCTTTCTAAATCTTTAATAATCAAACAATGCATGTACATGTATATATGTCAAATTTAAAGTTTCAGAAAAATTAGGTTACTTATCCCCCTTATTGATTAGCTGATGATCACTCTTTGTTCATTTTGAAACTTCTGAATAATAACTATTTAAGAATTGAATGCTTCTTTATGTAACTTCATTGGGGTGTAAAAGCGTTGACCGAAGTACCTTTTGTATGAAGCACAGAAGCGCGTCATTCTAAAAATGTGCGCATGGTCAACGCTTTTACAACCCTATGAAGTTACAAAAAGAAGCATTTAATACTTATAATTACATTTTTTAGCTCTAATCATGAAAACACCAATTTTATAAATGTTTTATTTAATATATCTGTGCACTTTATTGTGGGACCATGTGTTATTATGAATGAACATTTTTATTGAGTAATGCAATTGCTGAAGGAATAACACGTGATGTGCAGTTAGCCAATCGGAATAAAGTATTATAATGAAACATACATCTAATGTAATTATATGATTCCCATTATGACATGATTTATATATATAAATAAATGGAAGTTGGCAAAGTTTGATGTGTACTGAGGATTCTTCAATATTATACGTAGGATACTGATTTTTGGTGGATTTTGTGGGTAAACATAAACCACCAATTAAGTTGTTCAACAAAGTATACATGTTTTATAGGCTTTTTGCAGGATATGGCACAACAGGGAAATCATACATCCACAAAATACAAATTTCACTCAATCCACTCAATCCACTCAATCTACTAAATCCACTCAAATTGTTAGCTACAAAAATAAATGAATCCACTGTGCTTCATGTACATGTGGCAGTTATTTAATAAAATCTATAAATGTTGAATTTTTGTTTATTTTTTTAAAAAACTTGGAAGAAATGTTACTAAATGTAGGTACAAATGTTTTAAAAACAATAATTATCTAGTTATAAAAACTTGGCAATTCCTCAATCATACAGCATCTACAGGAAATGTTATTAGGTAGTTGAAACAATATAATACATGATGTTTTATAAATATATGTACCAGTTTTGTATGTTTATCATGTTAATGACATATTTTTATTTCTTCTGACACGTGTACGGTGTAATATGTATTATACTTTTTAAGCAGATAATTTAGGATGTAATATATTATATAATGAACTCACCCACTATATTGGCTAAATGTAAGGATGCATTGTAATCTCCAGTCCATGACCTTTAAAAGCAGAAAAATTAGTTTATAATTTTCAAATGATAATTTTAGTCAAATAGATAATATCTTTAATACCAGACTAAAATCATAAGTACCGATACATTTTTTAGAGAAGACATCCTTAGACTTTATTCTGAACTTAACTATATATATAATAATATAAATATTATCTTATCATATCTTATCTTATCTTATCTTATCCCTTTCCTCCATGGAATTTTTTTTTTTTACATACTTGATTCGCATAGGATTTTTTTCATAAAAAAAAATCATCAGGTTTAAAGTATTAATGCATTGTGAAAACGAACATTCATCAATGAAATTCAAGTCAGATATTCTCATGAATATCCTTTTCATATTGGATTCAATTTTTTCTAAGTCTAGTGCAGACATTTTGTAGTCCATGCATTTCAACTGAGGTACTACACAGGCGTTAAAAGACGTCATTATGAAGTAAAGGGGGTGGCGTCAAAAAGCGTTATTATGGAGGAAAGGGTTATATAGCTTACTAGTTATATGTTGAATCCTTATAAAAAGTGTTTTTTGTTTAATGTACAAAATCTAGTAATTATCATCGCCACAGTTAATGTAGAAATTGTCAGCATATATTCTATAAATTTTACATGAACTTTAATAAAAAAAGAAATGTGGATTCAAAAAAATGTAACAGCAACCAAATAAAACAGACGTACTTCATACATTAATAGACTAAATTGGGAGAGTAATGTGGAGAAAGCTATAAGTCAAAATACAGCAGAATTTAATTGTAAGGTTTTATAAACCTTTAAAATAAATCTTATTAAATAAAAACAGAAGGTGAACTAGAAGAAGTTTTCTGAACCACTGTATTGTAATAGTGTCATATTATATTTCTCCATAATTTGTAAATTTTTCTAAAATGGTATATATATTGAAAAGTGACGTTTATTTTGCTTAACATTTTGAATATTTGAAACAAAAGGAAAAATGAGGACCAAAAAAAACAAAAATGATAAAAATGGTCTAAAAATTAAAAAAATACAAAAATAAAGCCCCCAATTCTAGTCTTTTATTTATACATGCACTTTTGTGTGTTCCTTTGATAACTCTTCATATTGACAGTGAATACCTCTTTATTAGTGATATTAAACAATTAAGCTGTTCTATGGCTGCATTCTTTTCATGTTGACAAAGTTTTACATCCTGTTTGAGTTTAGTAATGGTATCCAGTAATGCTGTTGTGTTGTGTGGATTACCAGGAGAACTAAAAAGAGGCTCCACATGGATTCCTTTGGCTTGCATTATTTTCTTTTTGAAGTCCTTTGATAAAAATAAAATGATTGAATTACAAGCATTTTTCTTATATATATATATGTACATGTAGAATAAAGCATTTATGCAAGTGAACCAACTTTCTTCAAAGCAGTTTGCAGTCTGCAGATAAAAATACAAGCATGACATTAATGAGCTGTATCTACACTACTGAGCAAAAGTCCAATTATTTAAAAATAATTCATAAGATAAGAAGGTTATAAAATTTAATATATCTTGTATATTCATCACTTATGAATCTTTTTACAGTACTTAAGGTGAGGTTTAATTTGTAAAGAGCTGGATAAAGATCTCTTTTTGTACTCACTTTATTAACTAGCTTTGACTTATCAGCATACACGTACATACAATTCAAACTGACTGATAGTTCGAGTTGAAAGATCATAAGTTTAAATATAAGGGATGGCAACGAGTACTCGAGTACTTGTGTACTCGCTCGGAAGGCAGAGTACTCAAGTACATTTTTAGTGCTTGGATACTCGTTTGTCTGTTATAAGTCTTGAGATATTTCTCTTCACATATCCACTCACTTTAGTTCCGTTGAACTATCCCCTTCGTAATACTAAATAAAATCAATTAACATTTCATAAATATGGTTATCCTGTTGCTACTGTTTGTTATAGTAGTACCAGCAACGTCCTGTGATTTCGAGGGAATGTTTTCATGTGCACTACTTGTATTAAAAAATAGAAAGTTAAACAGTCTTTGGTTTGAAGTTGTAAACCAAATCATATTTCTAAACAAGAAGAAAATCAATTTCACCTGCAGTGAACTCTACGCAACTGATTAGAGACATTTTTAACGGTATATTTGTACACGGATCAACACTTTCAGGGATTTAAAATAATTAACTCATCACAAGCCGTAAAAAAACTCACCTTTATTTGTTAATCAAGACTTCTATGCAAACATGATTGGTATGAGATGTACATTTGAATTAATTTTATTACTCTGTATTTGAAACTTAACTATAATTGTTTAATTTACAATTTAAAGATAAGCGAAAGTACGAGAGCGACATTCAAACCCAAAAGTCAAAAATAAACTGACAACGTCATGGCTAAAAAAAAAAGAAAATCAGACAAATGATAGTGCAAAAAAAAACAACAGAAAAAGCACAAGTTATAGTCCAATATTGTTGTTGATAAATTAATGGACAAACTTGTGGTACATGTATTATAAAAAATACCAACTCCTCAGGAACAGATGATATTATATATATATATTGTCTACTTTGTCCGACTTTATATGCAAATATTTTTGATTTTATTGGAATTTGGTGCATGAACATGTACACAAATAATAATTGCTATATTTTAAGGTTAAAACAAAAACACTGAATCCCACCTAAAATCTAGACTTTTCAATCAATGAGACGTTTAAGATTTATCCGAGTATTCACGAGTAATTGAGTATCATGACCAAGTATCCGAGTATTTAATTTCAGATCTTTTGACATCCCTATTAAATATATAATTAAGTGCAGTGTTGTTGATTTGCAGTCATGAGGATAATAAAAATTAAATTCACTTTAAAAGTGTAATACCACCATATCATCAAAAAAAATATTCCCATGAATTTGACAGTTGTAAGTAATTAATCCTACAATTCATTGCAGTTGAACATTTTCTGTGTCATAAACATATGTCTTGGGTATTCAGGCACATAGCTCCCTATACGCTAACACGCAGTTGCGTGCACATCGATTTGGCATGTTAAAGGAAACACCTATGTTGTCACTTTTTTAATTGATGAAATATCATTAAAAAACGGCATTTGGTTTCAAAATAGAGCTTATAACAAAATCGATCATTAACTTGTATCTTTTACAAGATTTGAATTTGTAATACTCAGTTTAAGGCATGTAGTTTTTGAGCGCATTTTACAGTGTACGGTTCATAAGTTCGGAATGAGATGTACCAATCGGCATTAGAAGTATCAGAACCCTTCAATATCATTAAAAATATGCTGAGGCGATGTGGTCGACAGACTACCAGAGCAAATCACCCTGCAAACACGCCAAAACAGTATTGGAAAGTCTCATTATTTTTTGCGTTCAAAGACCATATAATAAGGGAACTGGAGAGTGGAGTCGAGTCTTATCAGAAAATCTGAATGTCTAAGGGACATAACTCAGCCAAGATTTTTTTTTACCTATACAAGTAAATAAAATTCACTTGTATAAGTATCCTACAAATTTACTTATATATGTGTATATTTTTTTTACTTCTTCAAGTAAATAAAAATTACTTGAATAAGGTGTACCCCTGACTGCCTGCACTGTATTGATGGGAAAATAAGGATAGAACAAATAAAATAACAGGCACTTGTTTCTATCCATGGGAAGAAATATATGTCGATGCTCTTTCGATATTGGATCTTCCCATGCATAGGCGGATCCAGGGGGGGCCCCCCATTCGTGGGAAAATTTTGGTTGATTATATAGGGAATCACTGAAGCATGACTGGAGTGGGCCCCCTCTTAGGTCAGTCAGCGCCCCCCCCCCCTTTCCCCCCTATGAGAAGTTCTGGATCCTCCACTGCCATGGATAGAAACAAGTGCCTGTGGACAAAATGGTGGATAAGAAAAGGGTTTGGGGGAAAAGGGGGAGGGCTAACAAAATTGTCATGTCCCAAGGTACTTATGAATCTGGTAACACTGAATATATAACATGCATGTATAGCACTGTTGAAGTAAGACATGTAATGTAGGGTAATTTTGTTCAAGTAAAATGTACATACTTCATTGCATAATTTTTTGAAAACTATTTCATCTTTAAATTTTACATGGTGTGTATACCCTTAAAAACACAATTCTTGATGACCCCAAAATACACAGTCCAGACATCTTCGCGCGACAGTGAGAAATACGAGTACAGATAGTTCACAGTGAGAATCACATGTGACATGATAATTTTCCAAGGAAATTTAAGAAGTGCACTCCACGACTTATATTTGGAGTTCAACTCGTACCTTTTTCAAAAATTTAAGACATACGAATTACTCTTCTACATAGGTTCAAAATAAATGCTTTGTTTACTCTCTGATTTTTAGACTTTATCTGTTATGTTGTTCGTCCAGACAGTTCACATATTTCTACATAGATTAGACGCCATGTTGTTTACATCAGCGCTATGCATTCGGTATTCTCCAGGTTTTTACTTACAAAGTGCGAAGATAAAAGGAGCTCGAAGTTTAATTATCGTAGTCAATAATGTGTTTACCAAAAGAATATATCAGCTTACTAAAAGGAAAAATAATTTAACACTGACCAAAATCAAATACGGAACAAGAAAAATCTGTAAAATATTTTGGGAATGGCTTATTACGGTCAACAACAGCAGCCTCCTGCAGGATACTATAACCAACCTGGTGCTCAACCTTCACAGAATGATCCCAATTTTCTATGGGGCGTCTTTCAAAGGTTATTTTAGATATTTAAAACTGATAATTTTCAGATCAAACTATGCACTGTCAGTGTCACAAATAATTTTTGAGTGACTCAACTTTTGTATTTCGAAATATCTTTTGCCCTCCATTAAGGGAGCTACCATTTGATTTTTATGGGGGGGCTAGGATGAAAAATTTTGTCCTGCATTTTTTTTTAGTTGTAATCTCTGTCCTGCCTTTTTATTTTTCACTCTATTCGGTCCTGCCTTTTTTTTTATTAGTTTATCCTGACTTTTTTTACCTAAATTGTCATCCTGCCTTTTTTTTTTTGCAAAGTGTCTCATCCTGCCTTTTTTTTTTACTCAAAACTCCTGTCCTGCCTATTTTTTTCAAATTTCATCCTAGCCCCCCCATAAAAATCAAATGGTAGCTCCCTAAACTCAAACTTATTCATTTTCCTGAAAATTACAGGAATGTCTGAATGTCTGTTAAAACCGTGTTATATTTCTAGTCCTTTATTCTTTTGAGTTTTGTGGATTATGTGTCCATACACCTTATTGCTAATCCCGGCTGACCCGGCCGCTTGAACTTTTGACACATACAACAATCACTTTTCCATTGTGGCGTCCGATATTTTGTTTTGCGACGTCAAAATTTTACGGGAACCTGTGTGATATCCAGTAATGGCGGACAAATAGCGATAAGGTGTATAGTCATCTGGTCATAGAGTGTTTTGGCTGCCTTTTAGTCCAAGTAACTACATGTGTGACCATGATGACGTCTTCTATCAAGGAAGCACAAATTACTTAAGATTTCTGGCATAAGCTCTCAAGCGAGAGAACATTGTAAAGAATTGAAAAAAGTGATAACTAAATTCAAAGTCGAGGAAAGGAAAGCTATATACAATGTAATGCATGCTACGGCCATTGTCAGTTAGATTATAGTTGTCATAGTTGTAAAACAAATCCCATTAACATATTAAATGAATGATTATTTTATTTGTTTTAGAGTTGATAAAGACAAAAGTGGTCAAATTAGTGCTAATGAACTTAGCGGTGCTCTGTCCAATGGTAAGTGGTTGGTCTATGTCCAACCTTGTGATTGCACTAGCTGCCCTAATGTAGCCCAGTGAAGTCTGTTTCATAATTTTCAGTTAAACAGGTCTAAGAAAAGCTGTCAGAACTCATTCTCATATCTTGTTAATTATCCCCCCTGTCAAAATATATTTTTTGTTAAATGGATACAGTGATATGAATAAAAAATTCAATAAAAATCTTTTGAAAAGAAAAGTTGTAAACATTTTCTGATGGTTTTGTTCTCCAGTTCCTGAATTGGATATTTTAGATATTGTATAGACACATACAAGTTTGTTACTTTGTACATGTTCTATATTAGATCAGTTTACTGAGAATTAGACCACTGACAGCTTAAGATATATTGTTAACTGCAAATTATGAATTTTTGCATGTAAAATGTACATGTACAGTTGTAGCTTTCCTATGTTTGTGGGCAGGTTTTTCATGGAAGTAAAACTTCATTTTTCAAACAGCTGTGTTTCATCATGTTCATTTGAAAAGATTTTTGTTGCACCAAATTTTACCAATATCGTGCTTACTAAAATTTAAGCTTGTTTATCTTAGAAATTTTTGGATGAAGACGTATTTGCAATTTTTTCAAAATATTTTGCATGATTTTCACAGCTCTGTTTGAAACATTTGATTTTTTCCAAATGAATTTGCTTGTCATGCAAAATCTGTCCAGCTTCTGTACTATGTAATGATAAACCTGGGTTTTTTAAATAGGAAGATTGGTAAAACTGGTTATTAAACATGTTAAATAGGATTTTTTTTTATCCTTTTATTAGGATAGATAAAGACAGAAGTGGTTCAATATCAGGAAATGAGCTTCAACAAGCTCTCTCTAATGGTAAGCTCTGTGTGACAAGAAATATAGGAAAACGTGTATTACATTTATTATAAACATGATTAATTCATACATGTCATAGTTATTGTTCTTCATAATGTTCAAGTTCTAGCAAAAAAGTAGATTCTTTGCTTGAATAAAAAGCTATTAAAAATAGTTTCTTTAAAATATTGTAAAAAAAATTACAATTGATAATTAAATTCTCAAAAATGATAATCATCAACTTTTTTATTTTTGACAAGGTTTCAAAATTTATACATAGATCTAAGCAGATTGAATACATCTAGCATGAGTTAACATGGTTAATAGCCACTATACATCATTCTATACTCATGCCACTGTTTTTATATCTCTATTCATTTTTTGGCTTATGTCTTTCATGTTGTCTTTGCCTTTTAGGCTTATTTAAGTGCTATGGTCATGATGGTACCTTTGTACTTAAAGATTAATTTAAGTAAGCCTTTTTCCAGTTTCTTTCAAAATCAAATTGTTTTTTTTTCCTAATCATTTGATAATAGACAATAGAAATATATGTCCTTTTTCATTGTTTTTTATAATGAATCTTATAATTTTTTCAATGAACTTCGTCTGGTCAGAAAAGTCCAAACTTTTGTATATGTTAAAGCAGATATATATAAGACACACTCTATCAGGTCGTAAACCTTTATAGAGCAGCTGCCAAAGAATTACAGAAGATATAAACCTGTTCTCTTGATCTCTTAGCTTTCTTTGAGAATAAGCTATGAAAAGAACAACTAAACATGCTAATCCATAAACATGATAATGGCAAAATAAACCTTAAATTTTTAGAAATGGTGTATTTCTATGAATTGTGGTTAATTCGGAATCATGTTCATTTGAAATAATTATATTCTTACATTTCATTGTAAAAGGCAGACCCAATTTTAAAGTTAAATACCATTTGCGGATCCAGGGGTTGGAACTCCCCCCCCTTTTTTTTTTTTTGGACGATCAATGCATTTGAATGGGAGCATATAGTTGGAACCCCCCTTTACTCTGGGTATGGAACCCCCCTTTTTAAAATGGCTGGATCCGCCCCTGAATACATGTGTCCTATTGTAAAACAGTATTATAATTCTTGTACCTTTTATTTGAATTTTTTTGGGAGGCTTCTTTTTTTTAATTGGCTCCATATTGAAACTTTGGTTGTTCTTATCTTGCAACAAAATCTAAATAATAGACAAATTTGCAAATGTCAAGAAGCAGGAAAACAAATAACTAAAACTCACAAATTGATTTAACATTTTATATTTGTCGTCCATATATGTATAATAAGTTGCACATAATTATTATTAACATTTATTTTGTAGGAACATGGACGCCATTCAATCCAGAAACAGTTCGTCTTATGATAGGTAAATGATTTTTTATAACCATGAAAGCCAGAAACTAAATTTAACATGTTTCAGCAAGGAACTGCTTTCATTTTGTTTTCAAATGTGTTTTCCTGTGCTAAAGTTTTGACCTAATAAGCATGATAAGGTTCCTTTTTGGTTTTTAGGTAAAGATTGCATGAAATGCAATCAAAACCTCATGGGACTGCATAGGCGGATCCAGGGAGGCCCGGGCCCCCACTTTCGTGGGAAAAATTTGGTTGATTATATAGGGAATCACTGAAGCATGACTGGAGCGGGCCCCCCTAGGAAAAGTTCTGGATCCGCCACTGGACTGACTTGATATCTAAATGTTCCAAGGCTAATTATCACTACCTTTTTTGATACACAAAATATAGTGCATTGATCATAACATTCTACACATCCTATCAGTGAACATTTCAGACATTTATCAATGTAATATATTTGCTCAGTTATTCAAGGCACCAAATGATGTTACACTTGTCAAGAAAATTACATAACTTTTGCAACGTGCAGGAATCTAATATCTGTTCTAAAAATAGAATGATGTCATTGTTAAAATCATCTTTGAAACCAGGGAGTTATCTTCCTTTGCCTAAAATTCCCTGTTAAATCAACTGCAACCAATGCAATAATTAATTTTACTAATTCCCACTGATAAATTGAAGCAATCTTAACTGTTCAGTGCTTATAAGCACTTTGATTCTTTAATTAAACAATTGTTAACATATTCAGCAGGCACGCCCACCCCTTTGTGGACCTACATCATGTACATATATGACAAATGCATAGATTTTTTAATAAGTATGTCTCCAAATGTTGGCAAAGGTAGTGTAACAATTGCTCTTTGTAATCATAACTCTGTTTATTTTTTCCAGGAATGTTTGACAGAGATCGTTCCGGCACCATAAGCTTCCAGGAGTTCCAACAGTTATGGAAGTTTGTCACAGATTGGCAGAATTGTTTCCGTACTTATGACAGAGATAACTCTGGAACTATTGATAAAAATGAATTGAAAACAGCCCTTACTGGATTTGGTAAGACTTTAGATATTAAATTTGTTCTAAAATTAGACCTTTAACTATTTATACATGTTTATGGACATTGACAATTCATTGTGCTGTTAACCAACTGGTAAAACTTGCCATCTTTCCACCAAAAATGAATTTAATAGGATAGTAGAATTGTTGTATCACATATAGATTATAAGATTACAGAAGGTAGGATGACTTTTTGGCTATAAAATAAAAACAATTAACATGCATCAGATGCTTAACATTAGTCTGTCCTATATAACAGTACAAAAGACTCCATATAATCACATATTGGCTATTAAACAAATATTAAGGCTCAAGTAGCGAGACCTTTCCTAAATGAGGTACCCAACTTGCATTTGTGAGAAATGACATTCGATAGGGACCTTTGTATATTTCAATTCTTGGTTGTTTATCCCACTGGAACTTGTCATATTGTAAATCTATATACTTTGGAATTGATAGATACATGTATTTATTAAATAGTATAATAATACATGTATATAATTCAAAGCTTCCAGAGTGAGCTGCCATTATGAAATCAAACATGTTCAGCATTCAAGATTTTGAAGAGCTGCCAGCATCAATTTGAGAATAGATGGTAGTAGACTTCTTTTTACTTTCACAAGTCCTACAAAAAACTTATGTTTATGAATTTCAAGTACAGACTCCAAAGTACATATGTATAAATGTCAACAAATTTCATAGACAGCATGGGAATAACACTTTTTAACATTGCTTTGTATATTTTTTAGGCTATAGATTATCAGACAGATTCTTTGATATATTGTTGGTGAAGTTTGACAGACAGGGTAGAGGAACAATAGCATTTGATGATTTTGTACAATGCTGTGTAGTCATGCAGGTAAAGGTTTTAAATTTATAAGTGGCAAAACTTGGAAAGAAATCAGTTCACCTGATTTTTATTATGCAGCGTCCAATAAATTATACCAAATTTGAAGCGGACGACAGCAATTATACTATACATTCATTAAATAGTGTATATAAATATTTTTAAAAAATAATTTATTCTATAGTTAATCCTCAATAGTTTTTTAGGGGTAAATAGGAATCACCCCATCTGTTCAGCCATCCATCTGTTTGTCAATGTGTCTTGCAATTACAACTAATCCTAAAAAGCATAACTATATATAATGTACCAGTATATTGATTAGAAAATATAATCCTAGTCGAGGGGAATGTTTGAACTTGCATATTTCAATCTGGTAATAGTCTCTTTTATGTGCAGCTCCACCTAAACATCTGGACGGTTATTAATGTAACTTTACACAATTGTAGAGCAATATCTGAAAATGTGCGTAAAAGAATACCATAACAGTTCAACTTGCTTAAAGGGGAATAATTCAATTAATTCATCTCAATAAACTAAAAGTTTTACATGGCTTGCCTACCTTTTGTAGGTTAGTTCCCAGTTATTTTTTACATACATATGTTTTTTCTTTATTGTTACACCTGTTAGTACATTGGAAAACAACAATATTGTGTTTAAAGTTATGATGCTTATAAAAGGGATAAATGGGGGAAAATTACTGAATTTGATTTTGCCCCTATGACACTGAACCACCCTTTGAATATATACTTTTAGTATGAAATTTAAAAATATTGCTACTTTATGTATTTTTTGCTGCAAGATTCATTATGCTGAGTGATTAAGGTCTGCATCCCTAAAATAATCTATGTCTTTACAAATGCCATATATTAAAAAAAAAATGTAAGCTTTCTTGGTTTGAATGTAAACTGACGCAAATAATTCAGTCACTCCCTTTGATGATCAACTATCACAAGCTAGGGCTTAATCATGTTAATGCTATATTCAATTAGAACACTCGTAAGAGAGGCAAATAGCTTGTTTAATGATATTATTGAGATAGGTAAATCCAGAGCTAATTCTAAATGATTAATTGACAATTTTTCATTGACTTGGCCTTTATGCCTTTATACAGCCATCATAGGGTAGTGGAATATAACTACTGATTTACCTCTATTTTAGAGTTAGTTGATTTGAATAATGTATTGCTTGTTTATTTCAGACTTTAACAAGTGCTTTCCGTGCCTATGATACAGATCAAGATGGCGTGATCCAGATCGGCTACGAACAATTTCTTACACTAGTGTTCAACCTCAAATCATAGTTATAACCGATGTCTGTAACACATATACAAAGACATTGTCTTGTGTAATACTGCAGTGTATAAGCACATTTTTCTTAGGAAACTATTTAATTTTTATATATTTCTGTGTAATTGTGTCTTAAACTGACTGTCATCATTGGTGCAGTTGTGAATACTTTTGTGTAATTTGTTTACTTGCAAGTTATTTACTTTTTAGTGACACTCCACAATTATTTAGTGTTATCATTCAGGTTTAAAGAACTGCTTCATTTACAATATTTATCATTTCATATTCTAAGATTAATTATTTTATTAATTTTTCAATTATCTTTCTATTTTATCAAAATTACACTTTTCTATGATATGTTTCAATATCTAAAACAATGAAAAAAAGGCATTTTTAAATATAGATCAAAATTTGTTTGAAAATTAAATATGTATGCTAAAAACAATCATTTGATGTTATGAAATAAAAGACTTGTAATTCTACAACTTTTGTCCTTAATATAGATAATAGTGTAAAAATTGAAATTTAATTGGTTATACTAACTTGTTGTATTTATATCTTTATGTAAACTCCATATGAATTTAATGAAAGCTACTAATAAAAGCAATAACTTTCTTATATTTTTTTTTTTTAAAGTCATCAATGCTGGTGTTAAAAAATTAATGTACAAAGCTAACATTGTTTGATGTAGAAAATAACTTTGTCCTAAAATCAGCATATCCCACAATCCCAAGCCTTAACATATATACCCATTGTCTGTAGTAATGTATAGTATTTATCTTCCTTTAATCATTGTCAAAATTAATTCACTTAACAAATGTAGATTATTTTGGACCAAATTTTCGCAAGTCTTTTGATTTCACTACTAAAGCCTAACTATAAATAACTCAGAATCAAGAATAGATTTTTAAAAATAAATTTTGATTTAACTTTCAAACATACCAAAAATAGTTTTTAATGTATAAGTATCTTGTGCATTATTTTTTTTCTTCTAAATTTGATTTTCTAAACAGTAATTTCCTTCGATAAATAATAGAAATATTTAAATGTACACATTTTTTAGAGCTATTATACATAATATAAGTATAACATCTCCACTTAAGGGCACCTTTAAGCCAAATTTCGTTGTTGTGTATGCTGGTAGCTGGAGCAGATCTTTCTATTGGCTTTAATTGTGTGTGTGAATAAGTGTAAATTGGCAGCAATTATGTGTTATTGCAATATATACTGCTGTGCAACAATATAAATTTTATGAAATAAATATACTTTCATTATTATAAATATAACAAAAAAGATTATGTACTAGGAAACTTATAGTACTTTTAAATCCTTCATATTGAAGATTAATATCAAATTATTCTGCAAGATGCAACTACAAATAAGCAAAACTATAGTGCCTAACAAGATTTTGTGAGGTAGACGAAATTGACTTTAAAACGATCGTATTGACTTTTGATGTGCAGAAATAGGCAGATCGGACATATTTTGACTTTAGTTACTTACTTCTTAAGTTTGGGATTAATTGTAATCAACATATTCCAATGAGACTGAAAAATGCTTTTTTTTATTATGATAAATAATAATTTTATCTGCCGTAGTCGTGCGTAAAATATATTTCGGTATTTCTGTTACGAAAATGACTTGTTTAATGGAACAAAACGTATTATTTGTAAACTTTCTCTTTACTCTTCACAATAGGCTTTTAAAAAATAACCTTTCAACTGTATATTCCGAAAATTTTGTGAAAATCGAATAAGTGGCAATTCTTACCTTTCATACCTTAACTTTCATTGATAAAACATAATATTGACTTGTCCAGTGTCCAGTTTGAAGGTCATTTTAGTTACCGTACACATTCATGCACGTTCTAATTAATCAATAGTCATGTATGAAAAGCATAAACAAGTTTGAAGGTAAACTAATAACAACTTAATCCAATCAAATTGCCTACGATTCAATAACAATGACCAGTCCACATCATAAAATGTATAGGGGTAAACTGGGTAGGGAGAAAATGTCAGATATATTAAGTTCATTATTTTGCAATAACGAGTAAAAATTTGTTAATCAATAGATTTGTTATAATTTCATAAACATGTCGTTATGTATTGGTATAGTTTTTGGATCTTTCATTAGCGTATTTAAGGCTGTAGAAAGTTTGGCCTTCAAAAGTCAACATAATCATTGACTTTATAAAGAAAATTCGCCTTTTTAAAACATTGAATGTTTCACAAATAATACGCGACAACAAAGCAAAATCATTTCTTAAAACACTGCAAAAAAAATAATTCTGATTGATGCAGTGGTATTGTCATAAATTGCACTGGAGTGAACAGTGGTACATCAAACGTCGAATTCCCTCACACAATGTTATCACACACTATAGATGGAAATATTGGGGTTTTTTTTCATTGAAAACAGAAGGACAAAACTGAGAATTTGCTATTTCATAATTAGAAATTAACTTGCTTTAATGCTTTTTTATTATGTATATACTAAAACTATATTTAAGTAGATCATGATATTGGGGACCTTTTTTTCAAAAGCAATATTGACCTAATTGAATTTTCAATTGAAAATATTTGTCACCATGGAAAATAACTTAGCACTTTAGAACAAAGTATTTTAGAAAGAGATTCCCAAAGTATATTATTATATGAAATTAATAAATTAATCTGAATGCTTGAATAAAATTGTAATAAAAGTCATTTAGTGCTAGAACTAAAATCAGAAAACTGTTTCTGATGTGAGAAATGAGTGCTGTGTAATCAATAATAAGAATAGTGACATATCTTAAATTATTGCAAAACTTTTTTGTATATCTAACTTAATAAATCATCTTACTGCTACACATGTACATGTATTTTTCATATTATAACCAGAAAGAAAAATTGCCAAGGTTTCAAGCAAAAACCATAAGTCTAGTAAAAACAGATAAATCACGGTTAAAAAGAAAAACAGTTGTCCATAAAAACTTACATAGAAACTATAGATAGAGCAAAACAAACCTCACCATAAACCTCAAATGAAGTCAGACCTGTGCTCTAGAAGGGTTTACAGTTTCTGCTCCAATGGTAGTACCAAAAGTGTTACTTATTACAAGTAAAATTTTCTATGCTTAATTTTTATGATAATTTTACAATCTTGGAAAAGAAGACAGTATTGTAAATACACGTATCATAAATAGATCATATTGGTTATCTGTGAGACAGATATCCAATAAGGATTAACCAGCTCATGATGGCTTCTGTTAAACTTTTGAAAATATTATCTCTGTTTTGCAATGCATTCAATAGCTTCCTTGTGAACTGAAATTTAGGAAATTGCGCATAAATCTCCAGAAAATCTTTACCTAAATGCCAAATTGAACAAGAGTGCACACGCTGAAATGTTACCTAGCTGCTCTACTGACCATTGATTTTATGCTAAAATTCTTAAAGTCTTAAAGATAATGATTTTTGTACGACCGCTATAATGCTCTCATGTTGTCGCCGTTGTCTGCATCGTCGTCTGCCTTGTCGTCCAAAGACGGATTTAGTTTCCGGACAATAACTTAAGTTTTAGTGAATGGATCTTTACAAATTTTTACCAGAAGGTTAAATACCACTAAAGGAGGTTATGGTCCCAACAGTTTTGGAATAAGGGGCCAAAAAGGGGGCCCAAAATAAGATTTTTTTTTAGTTTTCAAACAATATAACTTGTGTTTAAGTGTATGGATCTCTCTGAAATTATACCACAAGTTTCCATACTATGAAGGGATAGTTACTTTTGGGGGTTATGGCTCAAAATATTTTAGAATTAGGGGCAAAAAAGGGGGAAAACTAGGTTTTTCTGGTCAATGGACAATTTAAACAATTTAAAAGCAGTGTAAGGGAGGTAATTCATAAACATTTAACATACAATGGTGGGTATGTTCAGATTTACCTCCCTTATACTACTTGTTAATTATGTATAAAGAAATGTCAGGTTATGGACTAATTGAAAACGGGGGGTGGTAGTAGTTTTCAATGGTTTTTATACGACCGCAAAATTTGAAAAATTTTTCGTCGTATATTGCTATCACGTTGGCGTCTGCGTCGTCGTCGTCGTCGTCGTCGTCGTCCGGCGTCCGAATACTTTTTGTTTTCGCACTCTAACTTTAGTAAAAGTGAAGGGAAATCTATGAAATTTTAACACAAGGTTTATGACCACAAAAGGAAGGTTGGTATTGATTTTGGGAGTTTTGGTCCCAATATTTTAGGAATTAGGGGCCAAAAAGGGCCCAAATAAGCATTTTCTTGGTTTTCGCACTATAACTTTAGTTTAAGTTAATAGAAATCTATGAAATTTTGACACAAGGTTTATGACCACAAAAAGGAAGGTTGGGATTGATTTTGGGGGTTTTGGTTCCAACAGTTTAGGAATTAAGGGCCAAAAAAGGGCCCAAATAAGCATTATTCTTGGTTTTCGCACAATAACTTTAGTATAAGTAAATAGAAATCAATGAAATTTTAGCACAAGGTTTATGACCACAAAAGGAAGGTTGGGATTGATTTTTGGAGTTGAGGTCACAACAGTTTATGAATTAGGGGCCAAAAAGGGGCCCAAATAAGCATTATTTTTGGTTTTTGCACCATAACTTTAGTATAAGTAAATAGAAATCTATGAAATTTAAACACAAGGTTTATGACCATAAAAGGAAGGTTGGGTTTGATTTTGGGAGTTTTGGTCCTAACAGTTTAGGAATAAGGGGCCCAAAGGGTCCAAAATTGAACTTTGTGTGATTTCATCAAAAATTGAATAATTGGGGTTCTTTGATATGCCGAATCTAACTATGTATGTAGATTCTTAATTTTTGGTCCCGTTTTCAAATTGGTCTACATTAAGGTCCAAAGGGTCCAAAATTAAACTTAGTTTGATTTTAACAAAAATTGAATCCTTGGGGTTCTTTGATATGCTGAATTTAAAAATGTACTTAGATTTTTAATTATTGGCCTAGTTTTCAAGTTGGTCCAAATGGGGGTCCAAAATTAAACTTTGTTTGATTTCATCAAAAATTGAATAAATGGGTTCTTTGATATGCCAAATCTAACTGTGTATGTAGATTCTTAATTTTTGGTCCAGTTTTCAAATTGGTCTACATTAAGGTCCAAAGGGTCCAAAATTAAACTAAGTTTGATTTTAACAAAAATTAAATTCTTGGGCTTATTTGATATGCTTTATCTAAATATGTACTTTGATTTTTGATTATGGGCCCAGTTTTCAAGTTGATCCAAATCAGGATTCCATATCAAGTATTGTGCAATAGCAAGAAATTTTCAATTGCACAGTATTGCACAATAGCAAGAAATATCTAATTGCACAATATTGTGCAATAGCAATTAATTTTCAATTGGAGTTATCTTTCTTTGTATAGAATAGTAGTTGATAATATATGTTGGAAATTTGCCAGACATGACTATGATGTCATTTTCTATTTTTATTTGCCAATAACTTTATGTAAATAACTTCATTGGAAATTTGCCAATATAAAATGTTGCTGATGAAGCTTTTTATACGACCGCAAAATTTGAAAAATTTTTCGTCGTATATTGCTATCACGTTGGCGTCGGCGTCGTCGTCGTCGTCCGGCGTCCGAATACTTTTAGTTTTCGCACTCTAACTTTAGTAAAAGTGAATGGAAATCTATGAAATTTTAACACAAGGTTTATGACCACAAAAGGAAGGTTGGTATTGATTTTGGGAGTTTTGGTCCCAACATTTTAGGAATTAGGGGCCAAAAAGGGCCCAAATAAGCATTTTCTTGGTTTTCGCACTATAACTTTAGTTTAAGTTAATAGAAATCTATGAAATTTTGACACAAGGTTTATGACCACAAAAGAACGGTTGGGATTGATTTTGGGAGTTTAGGTTTCAACAGTTTAGGAATTAGGGGCCAAAAAAGGGCCCAAATAAGCATTATTCTTGGTTTTCGCACAATAACTTTAGTTTAAGTAAATAAAAATCAATGAAATTTAAACACAATGTTAATGACTACAAAAGGAAGGTTGGTATTGATTTTGGGAGTTTAGGTCCCAACAGTTTAGGAATTAGGGGCCAAAAAGGGACCCAAATAAGCATTTTTCTTGGTTTTCGCACCATAACGTTAGTATAAGTAAATAGAAATCTATGAAATTTAAACACAAGGTTTATGACCATAAAAGGAAGGTTGGTATTGATTTTGGGAGTTTTGGTCCCAACAGAATAAGGGGCCCAAAGGGTCCAAAATTAAACTTTGTTTGATTTCATCAAAATTGAATAATTGGGGTTGTTTGATATGCCGAATCTAACTGTCATGACTGTGTATGTAGATTCTTAACTTTTGGTCCCGTTCAAATTGGTCTACATTAAGGTCCAAAGGGTCCAAAATTAAACTTAGTTTGATTTTGACAAAAAATGAATCAGTTAGGTTCTTTGATATGCTGAATCTAAAAATGTACTTAATTTTCAATTGGAGTTATCTTTCTTTGTATAGAATAGTAGTTGATAATATATGTTGGAAATTTGCCAGACATGACTATGATGTCATTTTCTATTTTTATTTGCCAATAACTTTATGTAAATAACTTCATTGGAAATTTGCCAATATAAAATGTTGCTGATGAAGTTTTTTTTATTGTTTTATACAATAAACAATGTATATTCACTTTTACTACCAACCAATCTTTACCATTCAGTGATAACAAGCACTTTATTTTACATTTTAATATTTTATGATGTATTTAAAAGAGTAGTTATTGTTGCAAACTCCATTAGAAATTTGAATTGATATCAGTTTTGGAGAAAGGAAACGGGGATGTGAAAAAAAAAGGGGGGGGGGTTAAATTTTTCTCATTTCAGATTTCATAAATAAAAAGAAAATTTCTTCAAACATTTTTTTTAGAGGATTAATATTCAACAGCATAGTGAATTGCTCAAAGGCAAAAAAAAACTTTTAAGTTCATTAGACCACATTCATTCTGTGTCAGAAACCTATGCTGTGTCAACTATTTAATTTTAGATTTAAAAAGTTTGAAGAAGAAATCTTTAATTGATTTGTAAAATCTTGACATTTGTTTTGTGTAAAAAAAACCCATGTAATGTCAAAAATTTGATCACAATCCAAATTCAGAGCTGTATCACGCTTGAATGTTTTGTCCATACTTGCCCCAACTGTTCAGGGTTCGACCTCTGCGGTCGTATAAAGCTGCGCCCTGCGGAGCACCTGGTTTTTTTTCAAATTTCTCAAATTTCAAATTTTTGAAAAGTTTGAAGAAGAAATTTTTAATTGATATGTAAGATCTTGACATTTGTTTTGTGTAAGAAACCCATATGATGTAAAAAAATTTGATCTCAATCTAAATTCAGAGCTGTATCAAGCTTGAATGTTTTGTCCATACTTGCCCCAACTGTTTAGGGTTTCGACCTCTGTGGTCGTACGCGCCCTGCAGAGCACCTGGTTACTCCTAGTATTACACAAACTTAACAAGACATTTACAACTTACAATTATTCCATATACGAAATACAGCTGACCAACTGCTATTAGTATATAATATATTTGAAAAGGAGACCAAACAGAAGTAGTTACATCGACCAATTAACCTTGAGTAGTTACATCGACCAATTAACCTTGAAAACAAGATGAAGGGCAGATGATACCTGCCAGCCAGACCTGTACACCTTAAAATTGTTTCATATACCGATAGTTAACCTGCTGCTGATCACAGTGTAGATACTATTCTGTACGCTATCCGGAAGTCGCGATTTTCGAAGCGATGATTTCCACCTGGCTAACAGGACGGTTTTGCCTACGGTGACTTTTCTCGTCATTTGTTTACTCCTATATCTACAAAATGCTTTGAACATCTTCAATGTATGTATAGCATCATAAATATGAGTTACTGTAACAAAAACATATGCATTAGAATATAAAATATACGTGTGCATCACACCAACTTGATAGAAAAAAGTGAAATCGATGGACAATTTTGCTCTCGTAGTACAAAAGAAATAATTTTTATTGCAAATATTTGCATCAGTTTACAGTTAGATATAATATTATGCTGTTTCAATATTCTTTTCGTTTTTAAGTAGAATATTTGTATTTCCCATAAAAAATATATTTTCCATGAGGATCCGAAAATAAATTACTGTACGATCAGTCTAGAACTGACTGTATTCTAGAAGCGATTTAAGATTTTTTGACTGTATGACCAGTCGTGATTTTGAATGAAAAAAAAAACAACGGCAATTTGAAGATATATACGTGTCTAATAGTATGTGATATTATGAACTGTCCAGGGAACTATAACGTGAAATTTCTTTCATCAGACAAAACAAATATATTTCTGATGATTTATTATCATATCTTATATAAAGAAACCCCAAAAAAAGATTTTTACTAAGATTCGAAATAGACGGTGCACAATACAGAGTCATTATCATTTATGATAAGGAATCCGAGAAGGATTAATTGATAGTTATATCAGTGACGGATCCAAAAAAAGGGAATCCGGCGGTTTGAAACCCTTCTTTGTAACTATCAATGCATTTCTATAAGAACATATATTTGGAATCCACTTTTCTCCTAGATTGGACCCCTCTCCATTTAAAACGGCTGGAACCCTGAGAAGATACGCTTATAAAACCGACGAAAGATGTTGTACCAGTCCAACGGACGAACTGAAAGACATACTTCATTATCACTATAAACCCCCGCTTTACAAAGTGGTGTACAATTGAGTGTCAAAGAGACAGCTCTTTTAATTTAGTTTCTTGTTTCATTTGGAAATTAGTAAGGCGTTCATTATCACTGAACTAGTATATATTTGTTTAGGGGCCAGCTGAAGGACGCCTCCGGGTGTGGGAATTTCTCGCGACATTGAAGACTTGTTGGTGACCTTCTGCTGTTGTTTTTTCTATGGTCGGGTTTGTTGTCTCTTTGACACATTCCCCATTTCCATTCTCAATTTTAGCTCTACATTCAAAACAAAGTGAAGGAACTGTGATCAATTTCAGGCTACAGTACGGCCCCGAATGTGTGTAAATACATGCATTTTTATATAACAATTAAATCTGTGTGTTTGTACAATTAAATTTTAATTATTACGAACTTATATATACTACAAACCTTCCTCTTATTTTAGCAACATTTAAACATCCTTATACTTAATGTAGTAAGTCGAGTACACCCTATCAAGCTAAAACATGTTTCATAAGATTTATTGAAATATATTTGTGTTATTTATAAAAATGCCACCTTATAATGTATCGTTTATAACTTAGAAATCAACACTAGAATACAGTGAAATAAAGACTGATCATACAGTTTCAAAATATACAAGCGAGACTGATCGTACAGTGAGAAATTCAAACAAGTGTAATTTTCTTATTTCTGGCTTTAAAGATCTGGTTGAAACTTTTACCACCACTTGAAATATACTTCATTTAGTTAATTGAGTCTAGTTTTTACGTTAATTTGTACACTAAAAGGGCAAAATGATTGTTTTTATGTTCACCGACTGATTTTCCTTAGTGATGCACTTGAAAATCTCTTGATTAAGGCAAAGATACGAATAATGAATGTGCTGAATTAAATTCTAAACCATTTGAGAATATAGATGTCAGCTGAATTAATCATTAAGCAATGTACAGATGAACAACTTACTGTTCAATTCAGTATATCTTTCAAATTCAAAATGTGATCCAAAAAGTTCTCGCTTCGAAAATCGCGACTTCCGGATAGCGTACATAATAGTATCTACACTGTGTGATAGTACTAGAAAAGCAGACAAACAGAAAAACTTTACCTTAACCAATGAACCTTAAAATGAGGTCAAGGCCAGATGAAAGCTGCTAGACTAACAAGAACCCCTTACAATCATTCCATACACCACATATAGTTGCAATACTGCTTATAGTATCTAAGAAACGGACCTTATTACATAAGTTAAACCTTTATCACTTATCCATGAAATGAGGTTGAGGTCAGTTGAAACTTGCCGGGCTGATACGTAGACGTTGCAAGGAATCCACATACCAAATATAGTTATCGTACTATCCATGATAAATAAGAAATTTACATGACCATGAAAATGGGATAAATGACAATAGAATTATGACAGACAAACTCCGTGACACACAAGTATCTGCCTTAGATATATGTAGCATTCAAATCTTCTACCTTCTGAAATATGAAGCTTTGTATAAATTGTTTACTCCGGAACCTGTGCGTGGCAAGGCGAGACAAGATTGAATATGTTCCAATTGACTGACTGAAGGAACTTTTTTGTGAACAGACTTAATTGAACAAGTCGTATATATGTGCTATAATTAGAATGAGTCGGTTTGGATCTTAACTTTAAGATCATCAAGATATTTCAACTTAATATACCCATTTTGGTTGTGAGCATATGTTATATTTGTTAGGCCGTTTCTATTTTGCCGTCACCGACTCTGGTTAATATCTGTATTCAAGCCGGCAAAATAGATATTTCTATAGAAAAGGCTATTTTACCGGCACCAGCGATATAGTGAATTTGCCGGTTCTTTAGAAAGAGTGAAATTTAATATTTTCTTTCGAAAAGTACTATGAAAATGTTCACTGTTAACATAAAATAATCAAATGATTACTGATATACATGTACCAGTTGTTAAGGGCATACGATACAGTTACAGGGAAGGTAATGACGTTGCTAACGTAAAATGTTATTTTCGCGACGTCAAACTATGACATATCGGGAAAAGATGCATTTTTCGACTGATTTTTATCATTCAAACTGATTTAATTTGAAAACGAGTGCATGGACCCCTATTTTTTAAAACAGCAATTTGTTTCATGTTGCAAGGAGATTATGTGACCCAAATTTTATAAAACTGTAAATAGCGCATTTTTTTTAATT
This sequence comes from Mytilus galloprovincialis, assembly GCF_965363235.1. Taxonomy (NCBI): domain Eukaryota; kingdom Metazoa; phylum Mollusca; class Bivalvia; order Mytilida; family Mytilidae; genus Mytilus; species Mytilus galloprovincialis. The sequence continues at coordinate 62,314,270 of NC_134843.1, forward strand.
TTGATAAACATGCAGCAAAAAATGACGTTTTTTCCTCTATTCATGAACATTTGATAAATATAGAGTTATTTCGGAATAAAAATACATAATTTTCAATGATACTTATAAAATACAGAAATTACCGATTATTTAACAAAAAACAATTTGTGTTTATCTTTTAAGGCAAAAAAGTTACGTCGTTCTTTCGAAAAAGAAAATACGGACACAAATCTGAATTTTGAGCAAATATACAAAATTTCGACCTCATTTTACTCAAAAAGTAGCACATGAAGGTATATTTTTTATGACATATTTGATTTAATCAGGTGAAAAATAGCCTATATGCAAATTTTCATCAACTTGTAAATACAGGTTCAAAACTGTATCGTATGCCCTTAAATAAGAAAACAGCTAGAACAAAATTTGAAACACATATGGGTCATTTTCAAAAAATGTCGAATTTTGCAATTGAAAAATTTATTTAAAGTTACTAATTCAAACAACCCTCTACATAAGCAAATCAAAACAAATAGTACTTTAAGAACAACATATTAAAAGATGCAATCTTAATGATGTCATACAAGAATATCTTGAAACATTTTTTGATCGGTGGTACAATATTTTGTCTATCCTGTTACCATTTTCAAAAGAAATTTTGGGTTATTAAGAAAAGGTTTAGATAAAATGTTAAGCTTGTTTTACGTTACCAATTAGATGGATTTCAAGAGAAAAAACTTCTATATATATTCATTCTGTAAAATAATAGATTATTTGCCAATTTTCTAGGTTGTACTGAAAAACGGCTCTAAAAATTGGTTTTCAAAGGTTGTAAAAATTACCACCAGTAATGCAAGTCTAAGATAGCAAGTTATATTGTTCGGCCTTTTTTCACCCTTTCAAATAAACCCAACATCAAGTAAATCCCTAATAAGTTAATTTACTTTTCTCTTTATTTCGTTGGTAACAGGAACGTACGTTTCTGATATATCACTATATAAAAGTCTATCCTGTTACCTTTTTGTCTATCCTGTTACCGATATCAGTATTGCACCTGCAAATGCTTAATTGGGAAGATTAAGACGTTTTAACCTTAAGATGAGTTCAAACAATGAAATATTTCATTCGTTTTCCACCTACATGTTAAGATACAAAATTTAACGACGTTTTTGTCTATAATTGTCTATCCTGTTACTGTAATCATAGCAACCATAGTAACAGGATAGACATAACAGGATAGACAAATTTCTTCGTTTTTGATTGCTGTTGTGAAATAACTACTCCCTTTGGTGAAGTGATTATGGTTTTCTATTGTGAATTTGGTTTCCAACACGTTATTGCACTTTTTACAACCATACTGTTAGTGTAATTAATCAAAATGGTTGGTAACAGCATAGACATGAAAAAAAGTACGCTCTATTTTTTTCACTAAATGTCTTGAAATTTCTTTTCTCTACACTGTCGTTCAAGAAACGAGGCGTTTTAAATGTAAAGATTACGTTGCATTTTTGAAATCAACACTGACTATTTCAATATTCATAGGGAGAATAATTTAACGACTGATTTAAGTAGCGGTAACAGGATAGACATGAACCTCCTGTACGCTGATTGAATTTAGTTTGTAGATAATCTGTTACATACAATGATAAAGAAGCTACGATTTTTCGTTAGAATTATAATAAATGTTCTTAAAAAGTCCCTTTTGCAGATATCAAGGCGATCAGAAAATCGGTAAAAAATCATTTGAAATGTGTTTTTCTGACAATGTACGCACACAAATACCCCCAAAATCGGACTTAAATGCAGTTTAATCTTATCAAAATAGATGTAAGCTTAAGGTGTGTTTATTATTAATGTTCTGAATCACAAATCCGACAAGCTTTCATTTAAACCATTACAACTGAAATTTCCATTAGAAATAAATTTTTTAGCATGGGTGTACTGAAAATTCGACATTTTTTGAAAATGACCCATATAATCGTTAAAGAATACTTTTCAGTCAAAGTGTTTTTAACATGGTAAAATACTTTTTAAAAAATTCATAGCAAGATAAAAAAAAAATATTGAGCATATGCATCCCATGACTTGTTGCATTGAAATCATATCTAAACATGTAGTTGAAACTATTTCCAAAATCAGTCAGTGTATTAGGGTAAAATCTCAGATTTTTTATCTGCCTGCTATAAAAATTACTAAAGGTAAAAAAAAATTATTGCATTATAAATTTGATACATATAGCTTAACAAATCGAAGGTATTTTAAACCTGCTTTTGAAATATGATTGTTATAAGTAGTTATAATTTGAAATGCACATATTGCTGCATGGTCCAATTAAAAAGCCATTTTATAGAAATAGGATCTTTTGACGGCTTGAGTAAAGATATTGTAATAAGAGCCGTCAAAATATCGAATTTGCTATTTTGCCGATGCCAATGAGTTGTATGCTTATAGTACGCTCGTATTGCTTATAATACGCTCGTGTTGCTTAAAATACGCTCGTATTGCTTATAATACGCTCGTATTAAGCCAATTATTCTGGATAGTAAGTTTCCGTTATCCAGGCATATTAGCATCTTCGCTAGCCAAGGGTTACGATCTACTCCCTTCCTCCTTGGCTAGCGAAGATAGAATATCAGAAGGTGTGGACAGTGGCGGATCCAGAGGGGGCGTAGAGGGCGTACGCACCCCCCTCCCTTTTTGCTCGGATTTTTTTTTTTTTTTTTTTTGTAAAATGATTAATCAGACTAGACTCCGTGAACTTTGCCATTTCCCGTGTACTACTATTTAATTTTTATGCGACAATTCTTGACTTATCATTGAATATTGTTTTTATTGGTATAAATATTAATTGTGTTATCAGTAAATTAAAAGCTAACTAAATATTACTAGTATGTTATATGCATATACATATTCATGGATCTACAATCTGTCGATACCTGTAACTTGGCATTGCACAAGGTCATGTATTTCTCTGGCTATCGATGACTTCTTTACACTAAATCCATGGGATGTTGTATGTGTACGGATTGATAGTTTAGTCTTAGTTCCATGATTTTTTTATTAGTTGTTAGTGGCTTTGAACTAGCTGTCAGATAACTGCGAGTACTCTCAGATTTGTTCATTGTGTCTTTTTGTGTCGGGATGTATAAGTACCGGGCCACGTCCACTTGTATATTTGTCCATCTGATGAGTTAAGCCATTTTCAATTGATTTTTATAGTTCGTTCTTATGTTGTACTGTTATACCACTGTCCCAGGTTAAGGGGAGGGTTGGGATCCCGCTAACATGTTTAACCCCGCCACATTATTTATGTATGTGCCTGTGCCAAGTCAGGAACCTGTAATTCAGTGGTTGTCGTTTGTTTATGTGTTACATATTTGTTTTTCGTTCCTTTTTTACATAAATAAGGCCGTTAGTTTTCTTGTTTGAATTGTCTTATCGGGGCCTTTTATAGCTGACTATGCGGTATGGGCTTTGCTCATTGTTGAAGGCCGTACGGTGACCTATAGTTGTTAATGTCTGTGTCATTTTGGTCTTTTGTGGATAGTTGTCTCATTGGCAATAATACCACATCTTCTTTTTTATATTATAAAGATATTTTTCGCTGGAATTTACTGATTATCAAAGTCATGTGATTCGCTATGATGGAGTTGACCTGAAGTGCGTCGAATAAAACGTCTCTCAGTCATTTTGAAATTCAAATTACAGTAAACGTGACATTACGTAGGCTGAGGATGACAATCATGACACCTTCAAAGCGACACAGGATTTAACAAGAACATATTGACTTCTATTTCATTATTCCACCAACCAGAAAGTAATGCTCTATATAGACTATTACACTCTCATGAAAAAAAAGTTCCGCAGCAATATTATCTAACTACGGAAACATGTTTAACCCCAAACGCCCCAGCATTTTTTAAAATAATAAAGCTGAATAATGAAACCCAGTCAGTATAAGCTCTATATAGATTTAAAGTCGTGAGTACGAACCATTTGATTTGAGGAGACAGTCTCAGATATTTGAGAGAAAAAAAATTGTCTCTGATTTTTGCCTTAAACAAAAATTCTGGACGCAAAACAAAAATCTTGTTCACTTTTTTGCTATTAGAAACGAATATTCATAACAGAATTATTTAAGTTTTTGTTCAATAACTTGTGGAAGTATAAATTCCTCCTGTGTAAGCAAGAAAATAGCTACTATTTCACTTTGTCCATTCCCATCTACATTGATTATTAAATAGAGTGGCATTTTCAGATTATTTGTCTTATAAGTATAGCATCTACCAGTATTACTCTGTGGTAACTATCAAATCCATTCCTCATGTGTCATATTCAATTTTCAATGTCAGGTTTAAATATATGAGTAACAGTAACAAAAGTTTTTTTAAATATAAATTTTAATTTTGTAATGTAATCATTACTTAGTTCTTACATTTTGATTCCAGTGAAATATATTTTAAGGCAGTGGTTTAATACTGAATTGGTTTAATATCTGCAATTTTTGCAAAAGTGATGCAAATCACGCAAAATAAACAAGTGTTAGTTATGTTCATTTAATGTCTGCTGTGCCAGCACCTTTCTGGTGCCAGAATTTAAAGAAATTCACCGAAGACCAAGGCACTCAGATTTTGTAACGCTCGTAAAGCATGTGGTGTTGTTTGGTGTTACTTTTTGTTTCAAAGCTAATAGGATATCATATTTTTATTAAAAGTTTTAATCAAAATGTCGATGTTTGTTTAAAAGAAATATTTTTAGACTTCCTATAAAAGAAATAAAGTACTTGTATCAATTTTAATATTTAAGCTTTTTTTCAATTATTTAAAAAGGCAATGTTTTTAAAGACTTCTTATTAAACATTTAAAGGAATGAATATCAATTTTAATATGCACGTTTTCATGGTTTTGTATAAATGTTTAAAGAAATCATATTTGTTTAGAGATTTCTAATTGAAATGTATGTTTCTATATTTTTTCTATTCTTAATTTCTAGAGTTCCATCTTAATCTTAATTAAGACCGACAAAATAGCAAAACTCTATTTGATTTCCTATATAAATTGCTATTTTGCCGGAGTCGGCAAAATAGCCACTGCCATATTTTAATCAGAGCCGGCATGTTTTTCTATTTTCCCGGTGCCGGCGAGGCAAATTTGCTATTTTGGCAGTGCCGGTCAAATCATAGCCACTGCCCATGATAAATATATCTAAAATGTATTGCTTTTTGTTTTTCGTGGTTGTGTAACATAACGCTCTCAAGAGCTTATGTATGCATTATTCCATGAACCCCAATCAAAATAAATTGATTTTATTCGCATTACAGAGTAGATTATTAAAATATTTATGTAGGTTAATAATTGCATTTTCATGCTGTTGCGGGACCAATGAGCCCTAAAGTAGATACTACTTTAAATTGAAAGTACAACTGGTTTCCTAGGTAAAATGAAAGTAAAATACTGACTGGTATCCACTGGTGGTGAAGGCCATGTGTAAATCTGTTAAAACTTTTTGATTTATAGCGATTTTCTCTATTACCAACAGTCACACATTTTATACAACTAGAAGCATGTAAAGATAAAGACATTTGTTGTCCTCGGTACGAGAATTGAGCCTAATGAGTCTTTAAGTTATGTCCCATGCATGTCTTTCCTCTCAACATGCTGACCACATGCTATCCATACGAAGGTCGACAGTCGACTATCCATATAAATTTATATGGATAGTCGACCTTCGTATGGATAGAAACAAGTGACTGTGATACTGACAACAAAATTATGGCTTATTAAGTTATGTCAACAGCTCAAAGTCATTGACAGGTTTTCAACATGGGTATCCTGTCTTTAGTCAGTGGCGGATCCAGAGGGGGCGTAGAGGGCATACGCCCCCCCTTTGCTTGGACTTTTTTTTTTTAATTTGTAAAAATGATTAATCAGACCAAGACTTCGTGAAATTTGCCATTTCCCGTGTATTTTGTTTTTATGCGACAATTTTTAACTTATAACGATATTTTTCGCTTGTAGCTACTGTAATATACTATTGGTTACGTCAAAGTCATGTGATTCAAAACGGCGGAGTTAACCAGGGCGTCAAAAAAAAGTCATTCAGTCATTTTGAAATTCAGATTACAGGAATATTTGCTTATGCTGAGGATGACAAATATAACACCTTCAAAGCGACAAAGGAATTGAGCAAGAACATACTGACTTCTTTTTCATAATTCCACCAAACAGAAAGTAATATTCTATTACACTCTCGTGAAAGTTCCACAGCTGTCAGCAATATTATTTAAGAATTAAATGCTTCTTTTTGTAACTTTATTGGGGTGTAAAAGTGTTGACCGAAGTACATTTTGTATGAAGCCATACTAAAAATGTGTGCACGGTCAACGCTTTTACAACCCAATGAAGTTACAAAAAGAAGCATTCAATACTTATAATTATGTTTTTTTAAGCAAAGATCCACAGGCACTTGTCTCAGAAAAAAAATTCATATATACCTTAATATAACACAATATACTTAACTTGCATTTTAGAAAAATGTCAGGTGGTGACGAAGTTCCTTTATATGCCGCTTTATAGGCTGTCAACCCCACTAAAACTTGTTATATCGTAAATCTAAATTGATTTATCTTTACAATGTTGTATAACATGCCTACATTTGTTGTCGGAATCATCCGTAGCAATCCTACCAAAGTATGTCAATCGTAATAATTTTGCAAATCGCTGAAGAATTATACAAATTAAACCAAGGAGAATTGTCCATGTCCATTTTTTACTGACAACTCCCACATCAAATATATTAGTACTTAGCTTTAGCTTTCGATCTATCCAATCATTTTATGATAGACATTTAATGGGGAGAATACGGCATCAAAAATGTCCGACCCTTACACTTTAGAGCAACTATGAAATATACATGCCCAACTTTAGGAACCGTGTGAAAAGTGATGAACCTTAATCCAAGTTGTAACCATAGAGCATGATTCTACATACAAAATATTCTTTGTTTCCATAGGGACTCTAACTTGGGACGTCTGTTTTACAAGGCACCGCATAGAATTTCTCGTTGCATTGAAGACCTGTTGGTGACCTTCTGCTGTTGTCTTCTCTATGGTCGGGTTGTTGTCTCTTTGACACATTCCCCATTTCCATTCTCAATTTTATTACTTAAATGTGTACTTTGCTAGCTCAACTTATGGTTGATAAGAATCTACTATTAGTATTAATATCTTCATTTTACACTTCCCTACCTAAGTAACTCTTCTAGCAGTGATTTTTTTTTTTTATTGTATTGCACCAAATATAACAGAGAGTATGCTTCTACATTATGTGCATGTACATCCAAAATTGTCTTTGTCTCTACTGCCATTGGGACTTGAACCTGATACCTCTGTGTTACAAGGCAGCATATTAACCTACTGAGTTAAAGAAGTGCTTTGCTAGCTTAACCACTTTTGGCTTACCAGGCTGATAAGAATATAAGTATCTGCTTTTAGAAGTAAGGTAGTAAGATCCTGTCACAGTGAGAACTTTCAAATTATTATGATGTCTTGAAAGGCTATTTAATTTTTTTTCTGTGGTGTCTTCCTACAACAGCACATTCACCATCATTACATCTCAAAATTTAGAGAAGCATTATATAGATATAGGAAGATGTAATATGAGTGCCAATGAGACAACTCTCCATCCAAGTCTCAATTTATAAAAATAAACCATAATAGGTCAAGGTAGTCTTTAACACAGTCCTTGGCTCACACCGAACAGCAAGCTATAAAGTGCCCCAAAAAATTACTAGTGTAAAACCATTCAAAATAATTGTAACATACTATTTCTAATTTATTGTAATGCTGCAAAGATAATCAAATATATACAACTTTTTTTCTATTCTAAAAAACATGGAAAATGTACATGTGTCTTATAAAGATAATAAGATGTGTTACGATTGCCAATGATGTAACTTTCAACCAGAGACCAAATGATGTTGTTGTAAGCAATTTTTATAGTGTACTGTCATGACTGTACAGCCTTCAATAAATTATAATGACCAAACCCCATACCATACAATGCCATATGATAAGCTATGATGAAAGGTGTGGACCTGACAAAATATAAAACAATGCAAACAGATAAACAAAAATCTTGGTTTACTTTATAACAACAAATCCATTTATAATGCAAAAAAAACCCATTACAGACAACAACCAACTACAATCACAAAATAACATGCTCCTGACTTTGGACAATCACATTGAGAATATGGCAGATTGAACATCAATGAACATGTTGGTGGGGCCAAAAGCCTCCCACTTACCTAGAACATTGTAATATATATTAGCAATGGGAGATAATTTTAGTTTATTTCAGTCTAATTTTAGTCTTGATATTTTTAGAATACCTTAGATACAGTACTGGAGATTTAAAAGCAATGCTTTTGGCAAGAAGACTTTCAACATGTCCAATGCAATATGTTGGCGCTGCATCGGCTTGTAAAGGAAAAACTAAACAACTTGGCAGGTCAATTTTTATGACTAGAAATGTTTCGAATTTTATTCAGAAACCATTAATACACATAAATGCATTAAAACTTCCATGCATGGGAGGGACAATCAAACATGGTCAATCGTTCTCTACAAATACCATTCATTTCAAAGGAGAATCTCCAGGTAAAAAACGAAAAACTATTGAACAGGAACTTACAGCTTTAATGGACAAATGGGAGATGAAAAAAGCTGTTAATTTATTCCGTGAGAGCGTTGAGAATGGTGTTTTTCCTGATTTAAGTATAGTCCTAAATTTACTACAACAACTTGGTAACCTTGGCGATTACGATTGTTTGTTGTCACTACGAGAATTACTTATGGACAATAAGTTATGTTCCATAGATACTTTTTTCGGTTGTTTGCAAGAAGCATATTACTATAGCGGTAGATTGGATGAGGCAATTTTATTGCTGCGAATTCTTTATCATGATTTGAGAAATTTCAATGATGTCGATATTTTTTTTACTTTGATTGGTGTAATGCTTTTACAACACTTCCCACTTCGGTTTGAACTTATTGAAAGTTTTGCTCAAGACTGTCGCGACAAAGAATGGCCAGACCTTCTGCCAACAGCAGGCTTGTGGAAGTGTTTGGTTCTAACTAAAAATTTTGAAAAAGCTGAACAATTATTGGCTACACATAGTGGAATTAAACAGAATATAGCAGAAATGGTAAACCATATAGTTGAGAAGAAGAACAAAGTTGAGGTTGACAGACTTAGTGTGCTCAATTATTTGAAACAGTCTTCAATAATAACAAAAGAAAATCAAAGGATCTCTATCTATCTCCATTTGCTTAGAGAGTTAGGTAAGCATTAAACTTAGGTTCAAATAAAATAAATTTCACTTTTTGAGCTTGTAAATAACGATGGAAAGTATTGAACCTAGCATGTTAAAAGGACTCCCTGTCCCATCCCCTCCCCTTGAATTAGAAAATACATGAGCAAAACTCCATCAAAAGCAATTCAAAGATACATGAGAAATTTGGTATATGCTGATATGGCCCTACCACCTCATTATGTTTCATTGACTTTGAAACTTTTGCATAGTTTAAAACTATCAAACATTTGTGTTTAAAGGTAAGTTGAAAGTGAACAACTTATGATAATGCAATGGTATTTGGTATGCAGGTTTAAAACCATTGGTAATTTTCATTACCATTGAGGTTATTTGGCACAGCATGTTAAGGCCTGGTTCATTGACTTTGAATGTTTTGCACAATTAACATATTACATGTTCAGATATTGTCATTCAATCTAAACATTTGCATTTAACAATGTTTAATAGTACTTTCAAAATATCAACTATGCAAAACATGTCGCTGTGTCAGATTTTTTCTTCTTCAAATCTTGACTTCTAACTTAAGGTTAAAAAATGACCAACAATAAAATATTTTTTAAGCTTTTATGGCTTTCTGCCTATTATATATAATGCATCAACATGAAAATATTAAAAACAAATTGCCTTTCTCAAACACTCTTTTTACAATCAAAATCTGAATGCAGAGCCTATAAAAATCATTAATTGAGTCATCAGCTGGTCATGTGAATCCAAAAATTTGTGCATTAATGTTTTTGTAAAAAATTGTAAAAAGTACTAAGTATTAATGATTTATAGATTTCCATTAATACCAATTATAGTTATATATGTTTTGAGATTGTATATCATTTAAACAAAACAGATTTATTGAGTGGTTTCTTGAAATACTAACATTGACTAAGGGAGCTACCATTTAATTTTTATGGGGAGCTATGATGAAATTTGAAAAAAATAGGCAGGACAGGAGTTATGAGTAAAAAAAAAGGCAGGATGAACCACTTGCAAAAAAAAAAAAAGTCAGGACGACAATTTAGGTAAAAAAAAGTCAGGATAAACTAAAAAAAAAAGGCAGGACCGAACAGAGTGAAAAATAAAAAGGCAGGACAGAGATTACAGCTAAAAAAAATGCAGGACAAAATTTTTCCTCCTAGCCCCCCCCATAAAAATCAAATGGTAGCTCCCTAAGATCCACTGAACAAAGAATTTTTTAATCTGGAATAATTGTGAATTCTAGACAATTGATAAGAAATGTATGCTGAAAGCTAACCCATTTTAGAAGGGTAAGCCATGCATGCAGTTCAATGGTTCATACTGAAACATCAGTGAAAGTGAAACTAACCTTAGCATGCTAAGTGCATGGCTAGGGTAACCCTCTTTAGATTTCATCATACATTATATAATTTTCCAGAACTCAAAATGATTCTTTAATCGAATAAGTCAATTATATACATGTAAGACAGTTTGCAAATGCTATTACTTCTTTAACACAATATACAATCTGACTTACAAAGTACAAGTTTCCCAAAATTGTGAAAGTTTCACAGTGAAACATTTATATCTGTAGGTGCTCTCTAATATAAGGAGATGAGATGTGGTTTGATTACCAATGGACAACTATCTAAAAAAGTCCAAACCATGTAGATATCAGCTTTATTTTACATGTACATTTTGTAATACATGTTATAGGTCAGAGTATAGCCTTCAACAATGACAAAATGTAAAACAGTTCTGACAAACAAAAAAAACAGTCCGATTTATGACAAAACAAAATAATTTTAAAACAGAAAGTGTAGTGTTCCTGTGTTATTAATATTTCCATAATATCTTCTTTTATTCATAGATTTCTATTGCTAAAAAGATCCCTTAAAACTAATCAGAAAATGTTAAATAGTAAAAGAAGCAAATTAAAGGTCTCTGGCTAAATGATTGAAAGAAATTTGAAGTGGAATGTTTAAGTGCTATTTCAGACTGCATAAAATTTTATACAGAACTTACTTACTAGATATGCAGGTAAAACTGTGTTGGTATGCAAGTCTATTTAAACATGCTTAAACATGTTAAATATATGTGAAGCACAAAGTTGAGATATGATTTTTCTCTATGTGGAACATGTGGAACAATGAACAACTTTTTCAGTTTATTTATTATTAAGTGATTATAGTTACATGTATCAATCTTTATTTTTAGTTCAGGAGAAGAATTGGAGTGCAGTACTTGATTGCTTAAAAGAGGCAAAGGAAAGAAAGATAGTTTTACCTGTAGAGGAGGTGAAAGTGCTAAGAGTTAAAGCAGAACAAGTTTTATTTGATGATGATTTTGATAATTTTACCCTTATGCAGTGCATAGACAAGCTGAAAAAGTATAATAATAATTCTATAAAATCTAGCAAAAAGAAATCCTGACACTTGACTTATATACATTCCTCTCCTATTGAATGGCAAAATTAATACAAGGTAAATCTGAATGAAATAAAGATCCTTAAGTTAAATGCTTTTCCCACAACAATATGTAACCATTCTGTTTTTCTTTCTGTGTTATAATTATCACATGAAACAACAAGTTGTGACTTCATATTTTAGAAGTAAATGTAATTATTTAGCGAAACTTGAACGTGTTCATTGATGTTGAAAAGGTCTTTAGAATGTTAGAAGAGAGAGTAAAAGAGAGAATTAATGTCAGATCCATGTATTTGGAGTTCAAATGTGAACACAGGATCTATACTGTGGATTCATTTTATTTTCAGGGGTTTCAATTTTCGTGGATAGAGGAAAACTATCATTTTTTGGATATTTAATTTCGTTGTTTTGTCAAAGTCTCCATGCATTCCTTTAGAAAACTTGTAATTCGTTGAACATTTAAATTTGTGGTTCCACAGTACCCACGAATTCTATGAAAATTGGTATCCAAGGAATATTAATGAATCCGCAGTATTTTATGGTGGTACCTAACACTACAGGGAGATAACTCTGTAAAGTCAGCTAAACGTTTTGATAACGTTGTGTTGTAGCTTCTCAATGATCAAAATTGGTGTTTGTCAAATACTATATAACCAGTGTAATTTTTCTGACAAAACGGTTGGTTCAAAAATTTTTAGATTTTTATATTTTTGTTTAAGGGTCAAAGTAAATACTTTGTCAAAATTTTATGAAAATTAAACGAGCCAAATTAATTTTAGTGAAAGTGTTGGGTACCACCTTAATTGATTTTTTTGTAATATAACATACAAAGCAAAAGACTAAAATAGCAAAATGAAATTCAGTTTTTAATTTTTTATGCAGTTAAGCTGCATTATGCGAGCACCCTAGATTGGTGTTCTACCCAATAAATGCTGAAATACTTGCCATTGTCATTATCTAGCTTGCTACTATGTTATATATAACTAATTGAACACTTTTTTAATACTTTTTATTCTGGATTACAAAAAATATGACCAGAAAAACCTTAAATGATCGTCGATTTATCCAAAAGTTTTGAGGTTACACATAGGAAGTAGTGCTTATTAAGAATCCTTGTGTAGTTCATTATGACTTGTGCTTTTGGCCAAGATGTCAAAGAACAATTGTATGAAATATTTAATCGCCGAAAATCTCTTTAGACAAGCAGTTTAGATTTCCCAAATGGCAAGTCGTAGGAATATTGTTTGTCATCAATACGTAGTACAACTACGTCAGTAGTCTATTATATAATAAGTTCAACTGTTCATGCTGTTGGCGGCAATTTCAAATTAGAAAAAGAAATTTTCGTATCATTTCAATTTGGAGGCAGGTGTGCAAATTAGCGGTGGTCCGAGGTCCGCGACCTTCCACTTTTGCAAGCGGAATTTCGACTAGGATAGTTGCTTTCTAGCTACGCCCGACGTAGTCACCTTCCACTTGAAAGAAAATAAGAATTAACTTTGCAAACCTTTTCACCATGTTCACCAAAGTCTCCAATTGAACGAGCTAAAAACTTATTTTTATCATTATTATTCATGACAGCGATGTTCATTTTGTTCAACCGCTAGCTTTATACAGAAAATCGCCGACAAATATTGTATAAATTCGAGTAAAATCGTATCTGATTGACAAAAACAAGGATTTGTACTATACAAATCCTTGACAAAAACAACATTGTAAATACATAACAATGGCGGCCGTGAAGACAAAATTTTACAATATCGGATCCGATTCCGGAAGGGGATAAGGGTAATTCCTGGTTTGGCGATCAATTACAAAATAAATCCAAACAGGTGAAAAAATACATCTATGCATGGTAAATGAATATAAACACTAAAATTGTAAACCAAAAGATATATGTAAAAGAAAGAAAAAGCAGAAAAATATTTTATACAGAAACTCAAAATTCTTTTTGACAAATTTTAATTTAAAAATCCAATACAACGTGACAGCTGGGAATAGTATATCTAAGAATATACATGTTCATGTTCACAGTCTAAATCAGTCATAAATGATGATAATGCATGTGAGATGCTTTTAAAGTGTAAACATATTACTGCAATTTCGAAGGGTTATTTTTTTTATCTCAATTTTGAAGGGTCAATTAAAGTAGCTGAAAGTTTCTTTCTTTATTTTCACAAATAATGCAACTATATTATATATACCTGAATGTAAGTAAATCATAAGATATATAGGTGGCATCCTTTGGGCCACTCTACCCCCTCCTGTTTAATAACTTGGAAACGGTCGAGCTCCCCACCCCTAAACCATATGAGGGGCAGATCCAGGATTTTAGGTTAGGAGGGGCGCAAACATAAATTTTCTCCGAGCAGAGCGAGGCTAAAAAAATTTGAGGTAAAATTATCGGAATATTCTTTATTAAGCTGAGAACAACCCATGCTTTGCAAATTTAAGGGCGGTGCACGCCCGCCCCCCTCCGACTGAATCCGCCCCTGCATATATTCAAGTATAGGACAATATAATAAATAAAATGAAATATACCCCACCCCCTCCTGTTTGAGAACTTGGAAACGGTCGAGATCCACACCCCTTAACCATATATATTCATGTTTGTGACAATATGAAAAATCAATGAAATATATGAAGAGTCGCTGGGGGTCACCCAACCCTCCTGTTTTGTTTTAGAATTTAAAAATGGTCGAGATCCCCACCCCTAAACCATATATATTCATGTATGGGACAATATAACATCCCACCCCTTAACCATATATATTCATGTACGGGACAATATAACAATTCAAATGAAAGATAGGGGAGTCCCTTGGGTCACTGTACACCCTCCTGTTTGAGAACTTAGAAATGGTCAAGATCCTCACCCCTAAACCATATATACTCATGTATGGGACAATATAACAAATCAAATGAAATATAGGGGAAGTCCCTGTGGTCACCCCAACCCTCCTGTTTGAGAACTTGGAAACGGTCGAGATCCCCACACCAAAACAATATATATTCATATATGGGCCAATATAACTAATTAAATGAAATGTAGGGGAAGTCCATAGGGTCACCCTACCCCCAGTGGGGGATCCAGAAATTTTCATAAGTGGGGGCCCACTGACTGACCTAAGATCAAGATCCTCACCCCTAAATCATATATACTCATGTATGGGACAATATAACAAATCAAATGAAATATAGGGGGAGTCCCTGGGGTCACCCTACCCCTCCTGTTTGAGAACTTGGAAACCAATGAGATCCCCACCCCTAAACTTTATATATTTATGTATGGGACAATATAACAAATAAAATGAAATTTAGGGGAAGTCCCTAGGGTCACCCTGCCCCCAGTGGGGGATCCAGAAATTTTCATAAGTGGGGGCCCACTGACTGACCTAAGATGGGCCCGCTCCCAGATACGCTTCAGTGATTCCCTATATAAGCAACCAATTCTTTTCCTAAAAAGGGGGGGGCACCCCCCCCCCCCTAAATCCTCTGCCTACCCCTACCTGTTTAAGAACTTGAAAACCGTTGAGATCACCACCCCTAAATTAAATATATTCATATGTACGGGACAAAATAAGAAATCATTTACATTTACTATGGGCAAGTCGGTAAGACCTCACATTTGATCCCTGTTGTGAACATTTTTCTGATTCGTGTCTCATAACTTTTGTACTATAGAACACAAATTCAGTTTTCTTTCCAGGGAAACTAGTCCATTCATACTATTACATGTTCATACTAAGTCAACTTGAACTTCTAGCATTCAAATAAAACCAAGGTTAACTACCAAGTAGAACAACTGCACTCATTGGGAACTTGTACCACTGCAGACTCACCATAAAAAAATATACATTGCTATATGCATTGCTTTTGAAACCTTGATAGCATATAAATTATTTGCCTTAATAAATAAATCATTAGATAAACATAAATGTACTATATATGAATGTTTAATGTTGAGTCAACTTTGCCACAGCTTTCATAATTACGGTTGTCTTGGTTTTTGGTTAACTGCCTTCAGCGCTTACAGCGCTTTGATTTATAATTTGTATAAGAGTATATAAGCCATTTTATCAAGAGTTTTATATCTATTTGTAATTTTCAGCACTTTTTTAGAATTCTTTTTTAGCTACAGTGTAGTAAGATATTTATACCTTAATGTTTGAAACATACCAGTTGTTTTGCTTGTTAAAAAGATCACCATTGAATATACATGCTATACATACATTTGTATTGTAGATTTAGTAATTAAAAATATTTATTGTATTGTGTGTTGAAGTATGGTTTCAGATTTAAGCAAACAACATGAATTTGCATCTGCATATATGTAATTGTACAAATACAAAAGGAATAAGGATTTATGTACTTATTTGCAGTATGAAATGAGATGTGTATATATGTCTCTGGTATGTCCTATGATATATAATTTATATAGAAAATTACATAGTAAACACATCCACACCTACATTTCTTGAAATTCATATCAGAGGTTTATATTGTCAAGGTCTTAGACTTGTTCGATGTTCGGCGCTATTGAACTATTTTAACAGAACAGAAATAACAATTATATCCAAAATTGTATTCTGAGTGCTCTTACACCTATATTTGTTGTAGGATATTTATGAAAAAAAGAGCACACAAAGATAATATTGGATTTATTAGTTTTTGCTGTTGGACAATAAAAATATATGCTTCCACAAGGGACTTTATAACAATGTTCTTGTATGATGTTAGTCTTTCTAGTCATTCACATTTCAAAACAAAGTATAAGTTATGTAGCAACTAAATACATGTACACACAAAATATAAGTTATGTAGCAAGTGCATACACACAAAATACTAGCTATGTCAAAAGTATGTACACAGATTAATATTCACACACAAATACACAACTCCGTGAATATGCACATGAGGCATCCATCCACATATCACCAAGTGATGTAGCTTTGATGACAATACACCCTTGATTTCCTGATTCTGGTTGTCCAGGGTACCAGTTGAAATATGACATACTGGTGCCATCTTCTAATTCCCAACTCCCATCTGGTTGCTCTTCTCCTGCTATGCAAACCCTTACATGGGGTCTGATGGCTGAAAATGAAAGTGAAAAATTTAAATATTATGATATTTCAAAGCTCAGCATGAGTAAACAAGAAATTTTTATGTAGCAATAGAGAAAAATAGATTCAATAACACAATTTATCTCTATTTTAAAATATTATGCAATTTTGCTGTTCAGATAAGACCATCTTGGTTTCATTGCTTTTGCATGATGGGTGCAACATGTGGAGCAGAATCTGTTTACTCTTCAGGTGCGCATGTGATCACCCACAGTGTTTGTGTTAGTCATTTTTTTGTTTTCTATGTTGTGTTTTGTGTTTTTTTATTTGTCTTTTTCTTTTTGCCATGGCATTGCCAGCTTGTATTCTATTTATGAGTTTGAATATCTGTGGTATCTTTCGCCTTGCCTATAAATGATCTATGCGTATGTCTTTCCAAACTATTTTGCATAGCATAACTATGAATGTTATTTTGCAATTGTGGTGTGTATTTATATTTTACAAGATACATAGTTGTTATATTATGATCATTTATAGTTAATTTCTACATGTTCTATTTGATTGATTCATATGCTGTATCATATAAATGGATAGTGCATGTACTGTCTAAAGTAATACTCATGACTGTTTTCAAGGAAAAGATTTCTTAAGGTGGCACCCAACACTTTCATTTAAATTTATTTGGCTCGTTTAATTTCCATAAAATTTTGACAAAGTATTTACTTTGACCCTTTAACCAAAATATATAAAAATTTCATAAATTTTGAACCAACCAATTTATCAGAAAAAATACACTGGTTATATAGCAGTTTGACAAACACCAATTTTGATCATTGAGAAGCTTAATATTCCCTTTACAACACTATGTATTAAAACATTTAGCTGATTTTACAGAGTTATCTCCCTATAGTGTTAGGTACCACCTTAGATCAACCTATTTCTTCAAATTGTGTTTATACCCTTTGCCCCCAGTCCGGCCTGTAGTCATGATTGTAACAGCCATTCTTTCTTAGACCAAATGACCCTCCATATGTTTTAGAACTGCCCAGCAGGGTAGCCAATCTTGAAATTTATGGTCTATAAACTCTTTTCCAGATGTGTTGGTATGAAAATACGACAACCTTAATATACCCTTCTTTGTGTTAAAAATCGGAAAACTTTTAAAAGTAGTCAAACTCAGGATAGGAGGGGAGTCATTTGATTGCCACTGCATTAATGTTAAGATCTGTAGGTATTTACTATCATCATAAATGCATGAACAAAATCTTATCTGTAAAAACTGGGTCACTCTTTTGTTGGAAATCTGTAAAAACGGACATTTTGATAGCCTGACATGGCTTGCCATTGAAAAATTCCCAGCAATCGAGTCACAGTTTTAATTAATTCCAGTCAGCATTGATAGGTTGTTGTAACTGGAAATTTGGAACAACATTTTAAAGTCTCCAATTTGGTTGTAATGTGTCTTGAGTGAATTCATGTTTTCCTTTTCTTGATGTTTACTACAAAATGTATATGTTAGACTTGATGGACACAGTGGTCTAGCCTTAGATTTTAGGTAAAGTAGAACATTAATGCAATCAAAGTCCCCAGGGACTTGCTTGATAGATATAATTCCGATGTAGATCTAATCACTACTTTTGAGAGAACATAAACATAGTACACTGAAGTTAACATTCTTTACATCGTATACATAAACGTGCATGCTATGTTAACCTTCAGTGCTGACAAGCACTTTGATTACTAATTCGCTTAACGGTAATATTAGCGGGGAGATTTTTTGACACATTTTACTAATGCTCACCTAGAAATTCTTTAAAGTAATTGTTCATCCCAACTGAGGAAACAGCAGCAAGTTCTCCACCTCTTGATGAACAGAATGTTTTGATCCGTCTGAAATCTATTGGATCACTTTCATGTATGCTGTAGCAAAATTTAAGTTGCCTGTAGTAGATATGTTCTGCAGGACAGGTGACTGTAGCTGTAAGTATCATGACAAAAATTGATTAAATATATAAAAAGAAAATGTGGTATGAGTGCCAATGAGAAAAATCTCCATCCAAGTCACAATTTATAAAAGTAAACCACTTTAGGTCAAAGTACAGTCTTCAACACGGAGCCTTGGCTCAGACCGAACAGCAAGCTATATATATATAATTAAAGTGCCCCAAAAATTATTAGTGTAAAACCATTCAAACGGGATAACAAACTGTCTAATCTATATAAAAACAAGAACCACTCATGAACCACACAAACAAACGACTACTACGGAACATCAGATTTAGGCATGGTTAAGCTAAATACAATGTAAAACATAATAATGTTGTTTTAAAGAACCAGGATTCGCCATTGCTAACATATGACATTGAATTTTAACTGGATAATAAAATATCGAAAAGGTTGAAGTTGGGTTCTTAACATGAATCGATTTCAATAGCCCTAATTCTAAATTTAAAACAAACTTATTAAGAGTACAAGCTCCAAAAAAAAAAGTCATATATCTAATGAAGCGCAAGTAAGGTCTACAGTCCCCCAAGACGCCAATCACCATAAAAACGGATCAAAAGTATTTGGTAGAACCAAAATTATACACATTCTACAATCATGTCATTTTACATTAATTTCAATGGAAGTGTTGCAATACTTTTTTCCAGGTGTATAGATGCCAAGTCTAAACGAGATACTGTATTAATTATGTTATTTTTTTTTTCTTTCTGATATATAAATACTTACCACTTGTTGCCACAAAATATTTCCAATACACGCCAGTGCCACTCGGAGGTTCATTTGAATAAAATCGGTTAGAATGCAAAACACACTCGCCTGTATCCAAGTTGTAAAAGAAAGAAACACAAAGATCGTTATTATTGCAATTCATTGTACATTCATTAAGTGAAGGTGCAGGAGTATTTTCCAATGAAGCTGAATATTCAAAAAATCCATTGAAGTCTGATACCAGTACTGCTTTTAATATATTTGTTCTTGGTGTTTTCAAAGAAACACCTTTTAACGCAGTTAACAGAAGAAATTGAAGAAAAATTACAGTTTCCATATCAGATTTATATATCCGCCGGCAACAATTATTAAAATTAGTTATTAACTGTAAATGAGTATGAGGGTCTGGATGGAAATTCAGTACAGAATAGAGAATATTTATAACAACAACTAAAAATTAATTTAGAAAAAAATGAGCCAAAAATTAAATGTGAAAAATAACAGAATTATCAACAATTACAGAAATTGTTGATGTAGGATGCAGAGAATATAGAAATACTACTACGGGGGTATTTAACGACCTTAATTGGTTACGAATGCCCTCGCATGGTCGGAATAAAGAATAATTTATTTCAGAATAAGAATTACAATGAAAATCATTGTTTCTAAATATTAAAAAAAAAAAACACACACACAAAGTAAAGGACCCCCATCCAGAGCCACTGGTATTAGAATTCTAACAGAAATTCGATACTCACTTTAGAAATATATGTTTTGAATCCGTGATGTAAACAATAGAGAAAAAAACATAATTAACTACTATCAATCATTTTGCCTTTGTTACATGTTTGGTAAAAAAATAGTTGCTAAGTTACTAGAAAACAATGCCAAAATTTAATGATAAACATTTATAAGTTCACGGCCGACACTCGGCTAACCGACAGATTGGTCGGTTAATCTGTATTGAGTATGCGGCTATATCGGCGGTTGGTCTGTTAATCGGGTTTGCTAAAGTCTGTTAATCAGGTGTTATCGAGAAAATCATTGAAAGTTCAGCATGTTTCATTGTATAACTTTCTAAATACATTTTTATCATAAAAAGTATTCATGTCTAACAAAACAATTCAATGTACTGAATTAAGTAGTGTAATTATTATTTTTCTAGCTTCGATGTTCGATCTATAAAATGAAAAGGCGGGTTACTTATCAATAAATTTATACACATTTTACACATATAAAATGTACACAAAATGACACATTGGTTAAATTTACTTGCATTCAATGTTTTGAACATCGAAAAAGGAAAGGCATTATGTTTGATAACCATATTGATATCATTGTGTGAAAAATCTACATGAAAATCTGTATTTTGGTGACATAAATCAATCTTTATTTAAAACCTGGTCTGTTAATGGGTCGGATGTATAAAACCCGGTCTGTTAATTGGTCTGTTAAGAGCTATGAACGGCAATAAAAGTATAATTTTATTGCTATATGGGGTGTTATCGGATCAAATGAGTAGGCTCAAAACGAGCGGCTAAAATATACGAAAACAACACATGAGCAATGAAACATAACATATACGGAAACAACACATGAAATTGAAAATTGATAAAAATGGTTTCAAAAAGTGTAATATTAAAGTAATATTAATTTCATCCAAGAATGATCGCATATATCATGTTGATTCTGTTTAATTGTCATGAATCTACATCTACATTGGTAACCAGTATATAAATCAGAGATAAACGTCGTAATGTAACTAAACATCAGGAAGTAAAATATATTGGGATGACAAAATATGAAAAATAAAGAAAGAATAATGAGTAAGATAAATAAAATGCAGAAAAAAATGACATACCGTAACAATTTAAAGAATACAGAAATAAACAATACCCCCAATCCGGACCCTCGTGGTATACACGAGAATCTGGATGGAAACGCAGACTATAGAATAATACATAAAGACAGTAGAGAATGATACATTGCTAAAAACGAGAGAAAAATAATACTTGTTTAAGAATACACACATGAAACTCCGATGGCTGTTGAAACAGTAACGGATTGCGATGTACTTATATTGGTGACAAATACTAGAAGTTTACATTCGGACAACTATAGTGGCAGGTTAATGCCATTTTGCGTTTTAGCGCTTTAGCGTTTTCGCCTTACATATTCCATATGGCGAAAACGCGAAATTGCGAAGTCGAAAACGCGAAAACGCGAAACCGATTTTTCGTTATCGACTTCGCGTTTTCACGTTTTCGATTTGGCTATTTCGCCTTTTCATTTCGCGTTTTCGCCCTATAGAATATGAAAGGCGAAATCGCGAAAACGCGAAATGGACTTCACCGGCCACCATAGACAACTGTAGTTCTCCTCTGCACTTATGTAGAAAGGAACTAAACGGAATAAAATGAATTGAAACTTAAAATAACCAAATGTAGCTGCATTCGCTCCTTTCCGTTTACTTCTTTAAGAGTGATTTGTAAACAACATATAATTAAGTAATAGAAGAAAAGAACCAATTGGATGATGCTGACAAATTAGGGTTTAACGTCCAGTGACACATATATAGATTCTTACACTGCAACAAGTGTAAATATTTCTCCACTCGAGACAGTTAAATTTTATTATTTAAAGCGCGAGGCTTGCCGAGCTCTTTAAATAATAAAATAGTGGAGAAATATCATAATACATGAGTTATAGTGTCGGAATCTGTTTCTCTAATGCTTTTTTATCGTTCTTTTTTCATAGATTTTCAAAAACTTGTGCTCTTTATATGCGACGTCATTAGGCATTGTCGCTATTTTTCATGACGTCACAATAGGAAAATTCAGAAGAAAACGTGACAAAACATTTAGACGTCATAATCAAATTTCGACTAATCATATGCCGAGAACAGATTTTTCACTAGTGAGGAGAAATATTTTTCTCACACCGGTCAGGAAATGTAAAAATAGTACAAAAATTAGAGAAATCATGTTCATATGTGAACGAGAATACGTTATATGTAACCTGTGTTGTATTAGAAAGCTACTTTCAGTCGGAACTGAGAACGTGTTACTTCGAACAGACACAAAAATTTAGGCTGACTGGAAACGTCAATAAAAAATTTATGCATATTCCAGAGGCCAATCCATATCACGCTATATTGAAGTGACACCCTTCAATAAAATGCAAAGAAGTCAAAATAAAAATGCTCTTTCTAGGATACTGTGGCACCGTATTGTCATTTTTGTTTACTCAGGAACATCTCCTTCTTAAATTTTTCAAGGGGATTAATATAAAGGTAGCAAAATTATTGTCGTGGCTAAATAACTCTTAACTGACACAATTTCAATTGTCCGACCCATTAACAGACGTTATTCCCATAATTTTCACTAAAACGTCGTATTATTCACGTTATTTTACAATTATGAAATATTTACTAATGTCAATTTATTTTTTAGAACCACAGTACTATTTTTTGTCCTTTAAATGATATCTGAATTTGTTTGTTTCGCCTTTATTACAAAAATTTGCTAT
Organism: Mytilus galloprovincialis; assembly: GCF_965363235.1. Classification (NCBI taxonomy): domain Eukaryota; kingdom Metazoa; phylum Mollusca; class Bivalvia; order Mytilida; family Mytilidae; genus Mytilus; species Mytilus galloprovincialis. The sequence continues at coordinate 62,337,302 of NC_134843.1, forward strand.
GCGTATAAGCATAAAAACTACATAATTGCGCGACGCCTTTTAGTTTTACTGAAAACTGCGCAGACTAAGAAATGTTTTTACAAGTGCAAAATCTTCTATGATAGATATCATTTTGTCAGACACTTTTCTTTTTTTGAATTGGTTCTTATAACATGCCAAAAAATCTGTATATTTAACAGAGTTTAACATTAAATTAAGCGTTTAATTTTAACAGACGTATAACCAACCCGATTAACAGACCAATCGCCCATATAGCCGCATACTCAATATAGATTAACCGACCAATCTCTCGGTTAGCCGAGTGTTGGCCGTGAAGTTGCATTTCAAATTTATTTTCAACTGCATGTGTACTGGTTGTGTTTAGTATGCATCGTTTTTGTTATATTTTAGTTAATATAACAATACTCTTAACAATACAAAATTAATGTAGTTTTTGTGGCATCAATACAAGTTTGAATAAGTTCTTCTCGTTTTTTTTCAATAAATTTACAAGTCCGTTGATTTTCTTGTTTGAATGGTTTTATACTTATCATTGTTGTGGCCCTTTATAAATAGCTTGCTATTCGCCGTGAGTCAAGGCTCCGTGTATAAGGTCGTACTTTGACCTATCATGAATAATTTACTTTTACAAATTGTGACTAAGATGGAGGTCTCATACCATACCTGCTTATAGCTAGTATAGATTATAATAAAATGACATTATATAGGTCATTATGTGTCAAACCTTTTTTTGGTTGTATTGATGGGTTTTTCTCGTTCACTTTTTCTCCATAACTTTTTTTACTATACATGTCGAAAACCTTATAGAATAATGACATAATTAAAGACTTCAGCAACAAGAACTTATCCGTTATCTGAGAGACAGATATTCCATAACGGTAACCAATTATAGAGTAAACTAATCGAAGAATTTAATTATCGAAATAATTTACTGATACATGTTCTTAAGAAAAAAAAAACCCGCATATCAAACTACATGTATAATATTGATCATTTGACTGAATATTGAAATTGTGACTTATCGTGTTAATTTACAAATTGTAATGAATATCATTCAGTAATGAAACTATATGTTTTAAATGTATGGTTAATATTTCAACGTAAAACACAAGAAATCCATTTCCATTACGACAACTATCATGTATTGCACTCGCCCAATGATAATTGTTTATTATTTTCTCTCTCCCTTTTAACAGACTACACTTTCTTTATTTGCTAGATCAATTTATTGCTATTTTTCACAAGTTTTTTTTTATGTTACACAAATATTCAATTTTATAAAGGTAAATGCTAAGCTTATAATGAAGATATTATATGTAACGATATATGCATGGTTCAACAGAAAGTCAGAATAATATAAAATAAGGAATATCATTGGTAATTACACATGAATTAGACAACCAGTGGCGGATCAAGGGGACCCATTTGTCATACATTTCTTTTGTATGGGGACATATGGTTGGTATCCCCCTTTATCCTAGGTAGCAACCCCTTTTAAAAACTATTGAATCCGCCTCTGACAACTAACCAAAAGAGTCCATATGACGAAAATTTAAGTATGCATGTAATATAGGTAACGGTCCAACCTTCAACTATGAGCAAAGCTAATGCCATATAGAAATAAACTGTTAACACAGAGATGTGTCTCGCATGTATCTAATGAAAATTGTAGTAATTTTACATATAAAATATGCAAATTTCAAAGTCAATGAACACTATCATAAAACCATGCGAAAGTTTCATAGTAAATAATCATGACCGAGGAGGCAGTGCCAATTGCAAATGCTTTTATAACTGCATCATGGTCTTCATGACGAATAACGGTAAAAATTCTTGCTAGCTAAACATGCTAAACTCTTACTTGTATGACAATTCCAAAATATTAATAACGATGTGTGAACAAAACAAACAGACATAATAGGTAAAAATGTCAAAAATAGGGGAACAGCAGTCAATATTGTGTTATTATCTTAATCACAATAAAAACCAACAGATATATAAACAAACATTTACCATGGCACATAACGGGATGTATAAGTACAGAGCCACGTCACATGGAAGAAAGAAACACAAAAAGGCACACAGACAAAGCACATTAGCAAAAAAACGAAAAACTAGAAACTAGAAAACTATAAGTACAGAGCCACGTTGATTGAATGACCACTGAATAACATGCTCCTGACTTGCGACAGACACATACATAATGTGGCGTGGTTAAAATAGTTTGAAGGCGACCTTCTAAAATTGTCCAGTTATAAATTTTGAAATAATGAAGAATCTTTGGTTTTAGCTCCAGCGGGCAAAGTTAGCCTTAAATGGATTTGGGTATTTTAAAAAAAAAAATTGTAACGAAGCTCTTCAAATGCGTTTCCGATCGGTTCTCATTCAGCATACTTTTGGGTCTAAAATAATCGGCTTTGAGCGTTCCCGATGAAGGTAAATCCAGAAAAAAGCTATCATATAATAGCCATAAAATTACGTTACAATTTGAGTATGAGAATTCTATAACTAATACGTACAGTAATTTTTATTACAGACTTTAAAGTTTGAAAGGTGTCTTAAGGGGTCAAGTAACAAACATTGCATACACGAAGACAACAAACTGAAACAGTTACCTAATAAGAGAGCCATAGTAAAGTGGATTGACATATACAAAGGATTGAAAATTTTAATCGGAGTTAAATTAATGGTAAAGCTGTAGTGGGTAGATATGACATATTTTCTTTCAACTGGTCACCTACGTATAAGATGCATTAGATATGTGTTTGTTATAAGCATGAACTATTTAGCGACCAGGCATCAAGCCAATACCAACTTTTAAGAATTGAATTCATCATCCAAATTTCAACCAAAAAAACTTAATAGGGGACCAGGGGTCTTATGTACATAACAATAAACAAAAAGGCAAACACTATTTTTATTTATGTAAATACACGATAGTGCTATGGAACTATTTTTAACGTACTAGCCCATAGAAAGACACGTTACGAAACTGAAGACATACTATCTGATTCCTAGCTTACCAATTTTTATTCTTTTTAAGAAAAGAACTATTGAAGAGCTTTCTGCGTTCTTGTCAGCTGACAAAGCAGGCAACAATAATCTGTCGTTTGACGTTAGTACTATACTGAGAAACTCAAAACTAAAACACAATTTCATGCACGATAACTGGCACAGATGACTCCTATTATCAATAAACGTATCATAGATACCAGGACTAAATTTTGCATATACGCCAGACGCGCGTTTAGTCTACAAAAGACTCATCAGTGACGCTCAAATCACAAAAAGTTAAAATATATAATACATGAGCATTTTTTCAACATAGAAAACCTAAAGAGGAAACTGTACATCATAAAGTTCGTTGTATGTATTGACTTCCAAATTACACACGAATCTAAGGCTAATCTGTGAAGAAAACACATAATTATATTATAAAATTATATTTTGTTTCAAAAAAATCTTACGACCTCTCTTTTCGGAAATTTGTCATTAGATAAATAAACTATCCATGGCTGTAAAAGATGAAAACAAACCTCATAAAGTTGAATATAAAGTTTTATTCTTTTTAGATGCCAAAAAAAATGTTTTTTTTTTAATTTTTTTTATTATTATTCATTTCCGTGATCACATCATATACTGTATATTATGTACAAATATTTCACCCGAAAATGAGAATTATTGTATAAACACAAAATTAAAGAATATCACGAAAAATAATGAAAATGATACCTACTATATTGTATGTGTCTGGATTAACATTCATGATAAACGATCAAAGCAAAATATTTGAAACATGTGAAAGTCAAGGATGTATAAGAACCAAAACACGTGGAAAGCTACACAATCAAAAAGGACCAACAATAATAGCCAAATGCAGTTAGTGATTTCAAAAGGCGACGAAATGCATGCCGCGTTTAGTTTTAATTAAGTACAAACAAAGGGACATCTTGACTTGTTGTCTATTGTAATAATTGCAGGAAGAGAAATCCTACCATCCTTTGTGACGTAGTATCTCCATGCCGCCCCTGAACCACTTGGTACCGGAAACAACGATGAGTCGAACTGTTAATTATGTATTATGCACTATTTCGAGTCAACGTTGTAGAAAACAGAAAGGCATTCTACTTTAGAGCCGCAATCTCTAAATTTTGCTTAAAAAACCACAGTCTCATCTGTCAAACATTGTCAAAGAAAGTGTTGTAAAAAACTTGAAAATTCCCCAAAATACTTTGAAAGTTTTACTTAGGTTTTCCATAGTTTACTAGAGTTGATGGCCATTCAAATGAATAGAAATGTACTTCTAGGTATACTATACAAACGTCACTATATACATTAGAGCAATATGTTATATATATGTCATTAAGCTTTGTTTATTTTTCAAAAGTTTATCGATATACATGTAGATGAATTCAAAGACTTTTGAAAGACGAAATTTTAACAGAAAACACATTGAAAACAGATATTTGTATTGCATGATAAAGGCTCATAACGGAATTTGAATTAAAACAGTAGGCAGAAGTATTTACATATTTATTATTTAATAGAAACTTTATTGAGTCGTAACCATTATATAAGCATATTTTAAAGTTTTCTGAAAAAGGTGTTCAAGACATTTATTTGAATTATCAAAATCTGATTATGAAATGTTAATTAAACGCAAGTCTCAACTACATTTCATCAGTTAGCATTGCGTATACATTTACCATGTTTACACGGGTATTCGAATACACAATGTTAATGGTCTGCTTTTATTTACTGATTGTTTTCCCGTTCCAAAACATACTACAAAAGTCGTTTACATTTGAATTGTATTGTCTTGAAAATGCATAACTTATTTGACATAGGCCATACAAAAAAAAAAAAAAAAAAAAACCCAAAAAACTGCTAGTTCCTTTCGTTAATTCTGTGGTGACATGACATTTTCTACCCTGAGTATTCCCCGACGATTAATTCACATTTGGGTATACATCATCGTCCTTTATTTATCGAGGACCTTATCTTTACAGCCGAAGATTTGTTCTAACCCCTATTCAGTAGAAAAAAAATGGAATAAGCGCCATTTAAAAGTAAATTAATGTTAATATTTTGGTTTGTCTATCACACAGCCTGAGTGGTTCTTAGAAAAAGATTGGTCAATTTATATATATTTTTAACCGGATTTTTGTGACAAAAATGTCGGTTATTGATATGGGGATGTACGGCGGTTGGGCGGTCGGGCGGGCGGCAACCGAATGTTGTCCGTGCATTTACTCATGAACCGTTCAACCAAAGCTTTTCAAATTTTAATATGTTGTTACAGACAACAAAATGAAGGTCAAGTTCAATAATGACGATTTTGACTTTTACCGTTCAGGAGTTATGGTTCTTGAAAGATTGAAAAATGGCATTTCCAGTCGTGTCCGTGCAATTACGCATGAATTGTTCAACCAAAGCTTCCCAAATTTTAATATGTTGTTACTGATGACAAAAGGAAGGTCAAGTTCAATAATGACGATTTTGACTTTTACCGTTCAGGAGTTATGGTTCTTGAAAGATTGAAAAATGACATTTCCAGTCGTGTCCGTGCAATTGCGCATGAACTGTTCGACCAAAGCTTACCAAATTTTAATATGTTGTTACTGATGACAAAATGGAGGTCAAGTTCAAAAATGACGACTTTGACTTTTACCGTTCAGGAGTTATGGTTCTTGAAAGATTGAAAAATGGCATTTCCAGTCGTGTCCGTGCAATTACGCATGAACTGTTCAACCAAAGCTTCCCAAATTTTAATATGTTGTTACTGATGACAAAATGGAGGTCAAGTTTAATAATGACGATTTTGACCTTTACCGTTCATGAGTTATAGTTCTTGAAAGATTGAAAGATGGCTTTCCCAGTCGTGTACGTGCATTTACGCATGAACTGTTCAACCAAAGCTTCCCAAATTTTAATATGTTGTTACTGATGACTAAATGGAGGTCAAGTTCAATAATGACGATTTTGACTTTTACCGTTCAGGAGTTATCGTTCTTGAAAGATTGAAAAATGGCTTTTCCAGTCTTGTCCGTGCATTTACGCATGAACCTTTCAACCGAAGCTTTTCAAATTTTAATATGTTGATACTGATGACAAAATGGAGGTCAAATTTGATATTGACGATTTTCACTTTCACCGTTCATCAGTTATGGTTCTTGTGATATTGGCAGGATACAAATAAATGTTAATAAATCCGGTTTGCTGTCGTTGTGACAGCCTCTTGTTTTTATGTAGAATCGTAGAATCATTTTCAAAATATATTCAAATTACTCAGTATGTCAGTTGCATGTGTACACATTTGAGATTACGCACGGCCCAATATGGCGGATGACAGTATCGGTAACATTTTACATTTCCTAAATACTTTCGATCAAAAGCATGGCTGGTAAATAACATTGGTAATTGTCTGTATAATAAGTAGGACAACATGAATGTCAAGCATTCTTGAGATATAATAACAAAATAATGGGTTTACACCATGGTAAAAAAAACAAGAAGCCGTACGTAACTTTGAAGGTAGTTGTTCGTAACGCGAAGTATTTATATAGAACGGCCGTTCATAACGTTAAATGAACAAAACTAAGCACAATGTGTACATTACGTATATATGACTTTAAGACATGTATTTTTGAACAAACAATTTTGAAATTGTACTTTTACTATATCAACAAAATGTATCATCGAAATATCGTAATGTAATTTTATTTGACAAGTAACCAAAAAAAAAAAAAATGTTCCAAATAAAAACAGAGCATTGCATAGAGAAATAGTATGTAGTTTGATATTGAAATAAGTTATATAAAAATAAATTCATATTAGATACAGAATCACCATTTGGTCGTAGGGCGGAACAGCCATTTTTGTGTATTTTGCGTTTGCGCTAAAGGTACATTTGTAGCTAATTGCAATTATACTGGTTGACGATAATAGGCCGTCATATTAGAATAAGTATTAAAAGATATAGAGAAATGTGATACGAAAACTATTGAGTTTCAAGACAGCACCCCATCTGCTGCTTTATTCTTTGACACTTTTATATTTCCTTTGAAAACCTCTGCTGAGAGAGGAAACCTCTGGAAATTAGTAAATGTTTTAAAATATTTTTTGGGAATTCGGGATGACATCCCTTCATACACCTCACAGAATACGGACAGTCGGATGGTCTTGAAGTATAGATTTTAGGTACTGATGTTGTTTATCATCTTAATAAAAAAAACATCTTTTATTTGTCTTTGTAAATTATTACTTTTACTGTTTACTATTTTTGCCAATATCCATTTGACGTGGCTCGGTACTTATACATTCCGTCATTGTATTATTGTGCTATTGTACATTTTTGTTAATGTGCTTTGTCTATATGCATTTTTGTATATCTTTGTTGACATATTTCCTTGTCTTATAGTGATTGAGATTATAACACAATGTTGACTGCTTTTTTTTAAATATTTTTTTTTCTATTATATCTGTTTGTTTTGTTCACACATCTTTGTCAGTATAGTGGAATTTCATACGACTGCTATGCAAGTGAGACGTTTAGCCAGCTATAAAACCAGGTTCAATCCACCATTTCCTACATAAGAAAATGTTTGTCTGTACTGAGACAGGAATATGACAGTTATTGTCCATTTGATGTGTTTGAGCATTTGATTTTGCCATTTGCTTGGGGACTTCCCGTTTTGAATTTTCCTTGGAGTTCGTTTTTTTGTTATTATACTTTTGTGGTGTTGGACACGTTTCTGAGTGTTACATAGCTACATTTCGCATAAATATTATATTCACAGTCTTTTAATTTAAGAACATTGCGTTAAATAAAAAAAAAGTCATCTGTTCGTAAATGTGTATATACCGGAGGTATGAAATAGAATAATTGTATTATATGTCTTTGCATATACATAGGATATACATATTTTACTGACAATTAAAAATCTGCCTCAGCTTTTTTTCTTATAATGACGATTTCTTTACTTGTAAACAGGATCAATCTCAACAAAAACAATTATCCCGCATTTATATAAACAAGAAAACTTCCGAAATTTCGGATCTACATACAAGATGTCACTTTTCCTGGAACTTCTGGCAAAGTTTGCTTCTTTTATTATTATACCCAATGTATATGGAGAAAAGCACATGATATTTGTATTCAAATAAACTACAAGAACAACAATGACACCAATAGATGTGTTCGACGTGCAGCATTGCTTTCACTTTACACAAATGTAGCATGTAAAGGATGATTGGTTGAAGAATGCATTATTTTATTTTGTATCCGTACTCTCCGATTTGTCCATATTTTGTAAACAGCGCAATATGTGCATTTAAATTGTTAAATTGAAAGAAGTTTTCGGTATACAGTTGACAAATCAATAAAATTATAAGTAAGTTACGCACGGCCGTAAAGTCATTTACGAACTATTTTTCATTCTTAAAGTTATGTACGGCTTCTTGTTTTTTTTTACCGTCGTATAAAACCATTATTTCGTTATTATATCTGCAGAACGCTTGATATTCGTGTTGTCCTACATATTATACAGACAATTACCAATGTTCTTTACCAACAATGCTGTTGATCAAAAGTATTGAGGAAATATAAAATCCTACCGGTACTGTCATCTGCCAAATTGGGCCGTGCTTAACGGAAGTTACGAATAGCCGCTTTTCCCATCCTGATTTTAATCGAATAAAAATAGAAAAGCCCTTATTGTAACCTTACCCCTAAGTCTTACCCTAAACCAGACTTGGGGTCAATTACATTGGAATGTAATTAATTAAATTACACATTACATTGCAAAAATGATCAATTACATCAATTACACATTACACAGTTTTTGAAATGTAATTAATTAAATTACAATTACTTTACTAAAGTAATTAATTAAATTACACATTACATTTCATCATGATATTTTTAACAATATTTTACATATATATATAATGCATGTGTAAAGCATTCATGTAAGCATAGTTCAAGCGTTGCATTTGATAATTATTTAATTTAGTTATTTTAATGTTTTGTCATTTAGTCTAAATCTGTCTGGTCTGAAAACAGTAATTGTAAATAGTCTTTCGACATGAGCTAATGTGCTAGATATTGCTTGATCAGAACATGGAAGTTTTATGATTAATAGAAAATCATCATATTGATAGGATTGAGAGGGAATTTGTTCCAATTAACTTGCCATTACATTAAGGGGTATTTTGATATCTTAGAAATTAACTCATTTGAATTTAACATAATATGAATAAACATATATAACTGAATTAAAAATATTTTTTATTTTACTTTAAAAATATTAAAAAGTGTGCTTGTCACAATATTGAAAATAATTTTTAGTACATACAATGTATATAATTGGTCTAAATATTAGCAATATTTTGCTAATTAGATGAAATACATGTAATAGTGGCATTGCCCCTGGACATTTTAATCTGATTAATTGCTGTTTGTTTTTACAGCTGTTAATTTTTATTTTTATAAACCTTTTGTGTATACTTATTTGACAAAATGATTTTAAATTCTTAAAAAAACTGTTTAAGAAAGATGTTTTACAGTGACACATTTTTTTTGTTTATGTTTAACAAGGTGATTCATTACTTATCAACCTATATAGTTAAAAGATCTTTCTTAAAAACTGAAAAACACTTATACATTGTATATGATTCTCACATTTTTTAAATCATAAGACTATTTAAAAAAAATCTGTAAGTCATATAATAAAATTTAATGATCTAATAATTAAATTGATTTATTGCATTAAAATTACATTAAGTTGTTTATTGTGTTTTAAATGTACGTCAGTCCATTATTTACGTTTTGCCATTTAAATAATTACAACCATATATTTAAACATACGAAAGACTATGCTTTGAAGCGCCTCGTGGACTTTGGTCATATAAAAACACGTGCTCCCGCTAAAATTTCATTCCACGAGTATTTATCAACAAGATTGCACGAGGATATTAGAACCAGAGCGTTAATAAGAATGCCTAGGAGAAGGAATGAATATCGTCAGAGATTACGGCCCAGAGTTAACGACGTTTAACAACCTGCTCCTCAGGAAGAACCTGCACCTGAAGAGGAACCCGTCCCTGAAGTTGTACAAGTGGTCAACAGAGGTAGACATGGCAATAGAAGGCGTGCTGCGCCAGAGCATCAGCAACCAGATCAACCTGTTGAGAATATTAATCAGCCTCCACCACAGAAACAGCTGAAAACTACGGCAGTTCAGGCTGGACCGGGTAATACTTTAATTAATACTGGTCCCTTGTTAATGCCATGTGCTAATGAGGTTGATATAATTGTATCTCAACAAATCAAAGAAAAAATTTGGAATTTTGAATTTGTTGATTTTGGTAATCTACTAAAACAAAATAGTCAATATTATAGCAATGTGGATCAGAAACAAAGTGTTACTGTTGAAAATGGAATGCTTGTCATTTCCAATAAACCTTCAAAGGTCAATACTATAAATAACATTGAGTTATGGACTGAAGCTTTTGCAAATTTTTCTAAAATACTTCTTCAAAAGCATGCTAGCTTAGCACAAGACTTGTTTACGTACATTTCAATCATAAGAGATGCTATATCAGATGCTCCTTTTGACAGAGTTTACCAGTATGATAGACAATTTAGATTACGTCTATCACTAAATCACTCCAAGTCTTGGTCTGAGATTGATGGTTTTCTTTGGTTGAAATTCATTGCAAAGGGATCGCAAGGCACACCTAATCCTGTAGTCTATCAGGCTTACTTACAAAAACCTTGTTATGATTTTAACTTTAAAGGATTTTGTCAGAAATCTCCGTGTTTTTATAGACATAACTGTATGAAATGTTCATTACAACATCCAGCCTTATCATGTGTTAGATTTGACAGGTTACAAGGTAACCAAGGTTTTGGATCATTGAGGCCACCAATGTTTAACCAAAATAGACCTCAAATGTCTAACCAGTTTCGACAAAACAGGCCTTCTTTTGTTCAACAAAATAGATATAGGCCACCATTTAACACAAGGTATTCAGTACCTAGATTTAATCAAATGAATTGAAATTAACCTTTCTTTCAGATTTGTCAAAGGATAGATATGATATTTGGAAGATGGGATATTCACCTATTAATATTAAACAATTACAGTTATTTTTAAGAGATTATCCTAATCAACAGGACAAACAAATTTTGTTTAAAGGATTTAAATTTGGATTTAGTTTGAATTATCATGGACCAAGAATTCCATTTGAATCAAAAAATTTAAAATCTGTTTTGTCAAATCCTATTGGAGCTAGACTTAAGATTGAATCTGGAATATCATTAGGAAGAATAGCAGGTCATTTTTGTAAACGACCAATATCTAATCTTAGATGTTCTCCTATTGGATTAGTTCCTAAAAAAACTGGGGGACTTCGTCTAATTACACATTTATCATATCCGCCTTTGAGCAGTGTTAACGATTTCATTGATGAAAAGTTTACCTCGGTTAAATATTCTCTTCATTTGATAATGCTGTAAATATGGTTAAAAAAACTTGGAATAGGTGTTAAATTAGCAAAAAATGGACATTAAGTCAGCATTTAGATTACTTCCGGTTTTCCAGGAGATTTTGACTTACTTGGTTTTAAAATTGAAGATGAATACTACATAGACAAGGCAATGGCAATGGGCTGTTCAATTTCATGTGCTATTTTTGAAAAGTTTTCAACCTTTTTGCATTGGGTTTTAAAAAGTAAGTCTGGTTCAAAAAATATAGACCACTATTTGGATGATTTTTTATTTGGTGGCAAATCAGATTCTGATGAATGTGAACAACTGATGTTTCAGTATGATCAAATTTGCAAAAGTTTAGGAGTCCCACTTGCAAATGAAAAAACTGAAGGTCCAACTACACTGATTGAATATCTGGGTCTTACAATTGATACGGTTAATATGGTTGTTAAAATTCCACATAAAAAGGTTGAAGAACTTTTAAACAGAATTATTAAGTTGTTAGCCATGAAAAAAGTAACGTTAAAAGAATTGCAGTCAATATGTGGTTCATTAGCTTTCTGCACAAAGGCTCTACCTGCTGGAAGAGCGTTTAGTTGTCGTTTGTATTCAACCATGGGCAAAGTTTCAAAACCGTTTCACTTTATTAGGGTGACATCAGGCATGAAAAATGATTTATTAATGTGGAAATTATTTTTGGAACAGTTTAATGGGAATTCGTATATAAATGATATAGGTTGGATATCAAATTTTGATCTTGAACTATACACAGATAGTGCTGGTGGATTAGGTAAAGGGTGTGCAGCTTATCTTAATGGTAAATGGACTTTTCTCGAGTGGCCTTACGAATGGAATAGTTCAGAAATATTTAAAGATATTACATACCTTGAAATCATTCCAATAGCACTTGCAATATTTTTGTGGTTTGATCAATTTTACAAGAAAAACATACTTTTTCACATTGATAATCTGGCAGTAGTGAATATTTTAAACAAAAAGTCAAGCAAATCTGAACGAGTTATGTCCATTTTGAGATTAATTGTTTACTGTTCACTTATTGGTAATTTCAGTTTAAAGCTGTTCACATTTTGTCAAAGGACAATGCAATTGCTGATGCATTATCTCGTGCAAATTTTCAGAAATTTCGACGTCTAGCACCACTAGCCAACGATCATCCACATCCAATTCCAGTGGAGTTCTGGAACCTTTTAAAGACGAAGTGAATAAACTTTTACAGCACTCTGTTTCTTCAAATACAACGAATGTATATGCAAATGCTATCTGTTCATTTAATAAATTTCGGACCAGTTTCCAAATAGAGGAAAGTTGGCCACCGCCTGTTGATCACATAATTAACTACGTTGCATATCTTTCAAAAAATGGTTATTCCTACACCACTGCAAAAACATACCTATCAGGAATTAATCATAAGTTGAAAATTAATAATTGGAATGATTATAGCAAATCATTCATTTTTGGAAAAATGTTAAAAGGTATGCAGCGTTTGGGTAAAAGAGTTGATTCAAGAAAACCTATTACTGTTGATGTATTGAAACGGATTATATTAATTCTTCATCATGTTTGTAAGTCAAATTATGAGACAAAACTATTTAGGGCAGCATTTGCTTTAGCCTTTTTTGGATTTATGAGAATTGGAGAAATCACATATGTTAACAAAAATGCTGATAATCATGTTTTAAAAATATCTGATATTAAATTTAATGATATTGATTCTGAAGTTTTTGTTACAATAATGTCTTCAAAGACAGATCAAATTGGTTGTTCAACAACTTTAATATTGTCTTCAAATGTTAATGATAACGAACTGTGTGTTGTCAAAATGTTAAAAGATTACTTACAGTTACGTCCAGATTCTCAAGGTCAACTTTTTTGTCATCTTAATCATAATAAAATGACTCGTTTTCAGTTTTTAGCTGTTTTAAGGTCTGCTTTAAATTTCATTAGTTTGAATCCTGAGGATTTTAATACGCATTCATTCCGGATAGGGGCTGCAACAACTGCAGCCTTGGAAGGCAAAACTGATGAAGAAATACAAACCCTGGGGAGATGGAATTCTAATTCTTTTAAATCATATATAAGGCTAAGTCGTTTGGTAAATTAAATAATTTTAATTGTTTTCAGGGAATTTTGTGGTTTGGATTATTGGATCCTCCTTGGTTGCCAAAGCCTCATCACATAGTCAAATAAGACCTTTGGGAAATGATTTGGGGTTGCATAAGGTAGGCTACAAGTTGATGTGGGCAGGAATGTCCGGTATGTCAGTTTATAACGTTGTACCAATAGTAGAGAATTTGATACATTGTTGCGGTTTACCAGATGCTGTTTTGCTTCACTGTGGTGGCAATGATATTGGACTTGTTAACTGTGGAAAACTTTTGTTTGACATTAAATTTATGTTAGATATAGTTGTACGTATGGTGAATGGTGGTAAAATTATGTTTTCAAGCATTTTACCACGGTTGAAATGGAGATATTCCAAAGATGTTAAAGCAATGGATGCAACCAGGAAACGCATAAATAGGGGGGTTAAATCTCACTTAAATGAAACTGGGGGTTACACTATAACTCATTCTGATTTTGAAGACAAACACCAATCTTTATTTAGTGATGATGGTGTCCATTTGTCGTTTATTGGCAATGATATCTTTTTGAATTCATTTCAAACTGCTTTAGAACAATTTTATTATGTACCAAATAATGCTGTTTATCCGATGCATGAATGATGTTGTTTGTTTATTTTGTTGTTTGTTTATTTTGTTGTATGTTGAAAAGAATAACAACTAGTTGATTAATTTCATTAAATTTATGCTGCTTTAATTGTCATGGCGGATTAGCATTTGATTGAGAGTTCACTAAAATGCCAATTTTGGCAGTGATTTATTCAAATATCGTTCATTAAGCTGTTATGGATCTGCCCAGCAGCTAGAAATTATTATGCATTTACTGTTGGTTTCCCTTCAGTGACCAATTGTCATCAAGTTTTAACTTGTTGGCCAGTTTGTTGATGTTGGTTGTTTGTTGGTTTATATTGTTGAATACTGTTGAATAAATGCCATGACAAATAATTAGCCAAATTTCAAATTTCAATTGTTTGTTTGTTGTTTATATTTTTCTTGCGAAAGAATGAAACAAAACAATTCTGCAGTTGTATATTCATTGCGCACATTGAATATGCAATAATAAAATTTAATGATCTAATAATTAAATTGATTTATTGCATTAAAATTACATTAAGTTGTTTATTGTGTTTTAAATGTACGTCAGTCCATTATTTACGTTTTGCCATTTAAATAATTACAACCATATATTTAAACATACGAAAGACTATGCTTTGAAGCGCCTCGTTGAGTGGTCATATAAAAACACGTGCTCCCGCTAAAATTTCATTCCACGAGTATTTATCAACAAGATTGCACAACCCACCCTCCCTCCCTTTAATAAACAAAATTGCTGCTGTTTTTAGTTTATTTTTCAGATTACATGGTGAACAGGTCCAAATGTGTTGAATGTTCCTATTAGATTGTCATGTATCATTAAAAGTGTCAGACGTTTCAATATTCATCGGAAGATCCAATGAAACCTAAATATTCAAGGAATTTGCAGGAATAATAATAAAAAAAAAGTGTCTATCGTCATGGCATTTCGTTCAATATGGAAAGTGCATTGGATGTCATCATCAACATGTTTCAACTGGCAGTGATTTATTCAAATATCGTTCATTAAGCTGTTATGGATCTGCCCAGCAGCTAGAAATTATTATGCATTTACTGTTGGTTTCCCTTCAGTGTTCATATTGTTGAATATTGTTGAATAAATGCCATGACAAATAATCAGCCAAATTTCAAATTTCAATTGTTTGTTTGTTGTTTATATTTTTCTTGCGAAAGAATGAAACAAAACAATTCTGCAGTTATATATTCATTGCGCACATTGAATATGCAATAAATGATAAAAAAAC
Organism: Mytilus galloprovincialis; assembly: GCF_965363235.1. NCBI lineage: Eukaryota > Metazoa > Mollusca > Bivalvia > Mytilida > Mytilidae > Mytilus > Mytilus galloprovincialis. The sequence goes on from NC_134843.1 coordinate 62,352,775, forward strand.
TTCAGAATAAATTACAGACTTCATATATTAAAAAAGCATATTATATCAATATTTGAAAAATACATATAATTTTTCATTTTATATTATTAATATACATGCATTTTTCAATGTAATTAATTAAATTACCATTACATGTAATTAAAAAAAAATGCTCAATTACACATTACATTCAATTACATGGAAAATTGTAATGCATTACACTTAATTACCATTACATTTTAATTACCCCATCCCTGCCCTAAACATAATGTAACCCTTATCATAACCATATATCTTACCCGTGTCCTGATTATATCTCTAGCATTATCCTTATCATAACTCTACATGATAAAACACATGTTATATTTCAAACTCAATATATTTGCTTTTATATATATATTCGACATTTGAATTCTTATATGATTTTTTTATGATTAATACAACTGTCTGTTATGATATTCCGATACAGTTATTTTAGGCATACTTTCAAGACAACAATGATAGAAGTTATTCAGATGGTTTACCTCTTGAACTTTGGTATAAACTATTAAAACCAAATACGTTCATCTTTTTGAGAGTTCTGGTATTTGAATATTGTATTGAAAACAAACTCAACCAAAATGGAGATGTCAGAAGAGTGGTTGTAACTGTGAAGTTATTTTTTGCGTCTTTTCGGATCATTTACTGAATAAGGTGTTGATTTCATAATTTGGGGTGTATCAAGGGAGATGTGTGGTACTTATGTAACAATATATATAAACATTTATCTCCCAAAGTATCTTTTCTTTCCCAACTTGACTGATTATTTGTGACAAAGATATTACTGTATTGGATATGCAAATATTTCAGTTTATAAGATTAACACATCCATCTTGCTTCCGAAAACTTTAGTCATTGAATTGCAGTCCATTGACTTTTACTAATAAATACACTCATCATAGATACCAGGATTGAAATTTTGTAGTTGCGCCAGACGCACGTTTCTTCTACAAAAGACTCATCGATGACTTGAATAAAAAAAAAGTTAAAATGACTAAATAAATTACGAATTTGAAGAGCATTGAGGACCAAAAATTCCAAAAAGTTTTGCCAAATACAGCTGAGGTAAAGTATTCCTGAGGTAGAAAAGCCTCAGTAGTTCAAAAATTCTAAGTTTTGTAAACAATTAATTTATAATTATGACCATATCATGATAATTCATGTCAACACAAAAGTGGTAAACGCTTTCTTACAACGAATCGATGTCTGGGAAAAAAGTATTATGAGCCAGAGTTAGTCAGGGAAAGTCTCGACCTGTTTGTCAAAATGTTCATTTGCAAGACCAAATAGATACAAATTCAATTTTTATTTCACAAATAATACAAAATACTAGTATATTTATGTGCCTGTCCCAAGTCAGGAGCCTGTTATTCAGTGGTTGTCGTTTGTTTATGTATTACATATTTGTTTTTCGTTCATTTCTTTAAAATAAATAAGGCCGTTTGTTTTCTCGTTTGAATTGTTTTACATTGTCATTTCGGGGCCTTTTATAGCTGACTATGCGGTATGGGCTTTGCTCATTGTTGAAGGCCGTACGATGACCATTTATATAGTTGTTAATTTCTGTGTTATTTTGGTCTCTTGTGGAGAGTTGTCTCATTGGCAATCATACCACATCTTCTTTTTTATATTTAGTCAAAGATTCTAGGTGATGAAGCTGAAAACCCGGTTCAACTCACTATTTTCTCCGCAAAATGACTGTACTAAGTCAGGAATATGGTAGTTTTTTTCCTACTTTTTCTGTTGATTGATATCGTCTTATTTTGTCAGTTTATATCGACGTCCCCTTTTGAAATTGCCTTGAAGGTGGTTCTCATTGGGGTCTAAGCGTGACGCGGGATTGCCGATTTTTCACGTTGTAAGCGTGACACGTGAAAGTCAAATTATTGTGGCGTGAAAACGGGAAATGAGGTCTTGCGGGACCCGGGAAATGACCAAAAAAAATGAGAATTGCTTACGTACATAGTGTAAGCGGGATACGGGAATCTGACAAAACAGTAAGCGGGATCCGGGATCGGAAGCCCCCAATGAGACCCCCTTGAAGCTCGGTAATTTTGTTATTTCTTTTTCTAATACGTACCCAAGTGTTACGTTGGCTTTGTGTTCAAAAATTTTATTTTACTGAAAATAAGAGATAAAAAATAACCTCAATTTTAATCAGTATTTTATTAGTATTATTTGTAACGGTCAGTAATTTTATCAGAATTTTAATACAGTTGTACCAAGAGCTATTTTCTAAAACACTTGTATGAGATTCATAGTTTATACCGATGATGTACATTCAATGTTTACATTTAAACATACAAACGTATGCATGGGTTTGTTTTGAATAGCAGTTTTGATAAACATGTATCATACACACATCCCCAGCATAACTTTGAGTTTCAAACATTGTTGTATGATAGTGCATAATTTTGATTGCATAGGTATCCTACATGTACACCATATGTATACATTACTAGTATATATACCAATTATAAAAAGTCAAACATTTTCTAAACAATATTGTTACGACCATTTAGTCCTTTCAATCTAAAGCTTATTGTACTCTTTTGTCCAAACTTATTTGATATATCGTATGAACAGATAGATTAACTCTCAATTGGCCGTTTCAGAATCTAAAGAATCATGGGTAATTTCATTCTTCGTACCCCAAAATGAAAATAACGTCACGACATTGGTTGAATTTCCATTGTTTATGACATTTTTAACCAATCACGACGTTTTGGTGTACAATTTTGAAAATATTACCCAGGATGCATTAGATTCTGAAACGGCGAATTAGTATTCACAAACAAATGAACAGCTATAAAGGAAAGATGTTATACAATTACGATCCATCCACATATCACCAAGTGATGTAGCTTTTATAACAATACAACGCTGAGTCGCAGACTCTGGTTGTCCAGGGTACCAGTTAAAATATGACATAGCGGTGCCGTCTTCTAATTTCCAACTTCCGTCTGGTTCCTCGTTACCTGCTATACATATTCTGACATGGGGTCTATCAGCTGAAAAGGTAATTTATGTGAGACAGTAGAAATTTTAAATCCTAGCTAAAATTCAGTGAAAAAAAAAGTTATAAAACCAATTTAAATCACTCATGCTAAAATAAAAAATATCAAGATGAAAGTGTATTATATATTTTATTGGCGTTGAACTTCTTAGATCAGAATAAATTATATAGGATCAAGATACTTAAAAGCGACCCCCCTAAAAAAAACAAAAAAAAAACAAAAAACAAAAAACAAAAAAACAAACAAACTTTTTCGTATCTTTCCAATGGATTTTACAGATTTTTTTTAATGAAACAAAAAAGCATTTTGGTCTTCAAATATTTTACACAATATCATTCACTGTATGCATAAAAAATGTAATAAGCTAAATTATTTTTAAAGATAAAGGTTGAACGTTAACTTTTTTCTCATAAAACTGTAAACCAATTCTTCCAACATGTCAAAATAGTAAGGGTGATTATTACACATTTGGTTTAAAACTCAACACTGCCGTATATTGTCTCTCTATTGACCAATTCTAAAACTCATTACAGAACTGGTGATAATGTGTATCTGATTGACGTTAATTAATACTCGTATATATTCATGTCTCGTAAAATTGCACTCTATTAAAATGACACGTCTTATTTCTATGAATCAGAATTAAAGTATCACGTGTTCTTCATGTTCTTTCAAAATAGCTTAAATTCATTTTTTTTCTTTGAACGTTCTGTTCAGAAAAAAATTCATTGGCTTTGATAACTTTTACTAAATATACATCTGCAAAGATAATACTTTTACCTAGAAAGTTCGTGAAATAATCTTGCATTTCTTGAGAAGTCACAGCAGCTAGCTTTCCGCCTCTCGCAGCACATAAGGCATGTGTGTCATTAAAATTTATTGAAGTAATTTCATGCACACTGTAGCAAAACTGAAGTGGTCTGTAGTAATTGTTTTCTGGAGAACAGGTGCCTGTAACTAGAAACAATCAGGTTAATTAAAAGAACTCAGAAATATGTTTTTGAAACATCACTTGCTCTAAAAGTCACATTAATTTTCAAATATAGTTCTTATACACTGTAGAAAGGATGTAGAAGTATGGCTTCCATACATTTTGGCTTCTGGCAGAGGGAGTCATATTGAGACCATGCTTAATCTATTTACATAGTCATCGCCGATATAAAAGGAAGAATTTTAATTTATAAAGGCATTGTGATAAAAAATGCTCACTCCATTTATGTATCCATCTACACAGCTACTTTTGCATAGGTACTATTCATGTACTATTTATGTACCACAAATCTGTAGTACTGGAAATCAACTTTTGATATTCAGTACTATTGTGTTACTTACGAATTATTGTAATATTTAAGTACCTGTATTTTACAGTACTTGATTTGTACTTGAAATTTAAGTACTACAGATTTTTGGTTGCACGGTTACATTTTCAGCATTTTGAACGTTTGTCTTTTTAAAATCTCATGAAGTGATGATGTTCAAACATGGAATACTGTGAAAATTGTTGGTATCATTTTCGTACCAATATTTTGAGTACAAATCAAGTACTCGAAAATACAAGTACCTAAATATTACAATAATTTTAAAGTAACGAAATAGTACTAAATATTACAAGTAAATTTCCAGTACTACAGATTTTAAGTACAGAAATAGTACCTATGCAAAAGTAGCTGTGTATACGACTGTTATCTTGAACAATTAAACGAACGACACTCTTGCAGGTCAGGAATCTTCTTGATTATAGTGGCATAACAAATTTTAAGGCATAACTAAAAGTAAATTTGAGGTATACTAAATGAGAAAGCAGGCGACATAACAAACATACTGACCCCCCCCCCCCAATAGATAAAAATAAGACAAAACATTGAAATCAATTATACATGTAGTAACATGAATGAAGATTTAGCAAAATGAACTCTTTCAATCGCTAGTGCTCATGACAACTACAGTTTTACATTTGATTTTCGATGCCTTTAGAATCTGCCTATGTGGTATGGGTTTTACTCATCTGTGAAGGCCTTACGGTGACCTATTATTGTTAACTTCGGTGTCATTTGGTCTTTTTTGGAGAGTTGTCTAAATGGTTATCATACCAGATCTTCTTATTTTCATATTATACAAACTAGTGACACACAGTACGTCGAAATCGGTGTAAGTATAATGAGAATAGGAGAACTGAATATTCGTAAGTAGTATATCACGGCAAAAAGTTTCGTTTGAAATCAGGGTTATTCATGCCGTTGTCAGTTTGTTTTCGACTTGTGAGTTTGAATGTCGCTCTGAAAGCCATCTTTCGACTCTCGTTAAGATGTTATGATGCGAAGTACACGTCTAATAAATATGAACTCCACTATTCAAGATGCAAAAAAAAACAACAACAAAAAAACGGATGTAAAGGCAAAATGGATAGTTTATCAAACCGTTAGCATAAAAACATTTATTTGTTGTGAAGAAGGAATTCATGTTTCGCCTCTCTTGAAGATGTTATGATGCGAAGTACACGTCTAATAAATATGAACACCACTAATCAAGATGCAAAATAAAAACGGACGTAAAGGCAAAATGGATAGTTTATCAAACCGTTGGCATAACTACATTTATTTGTTGTGTAGAAATAATCTTGCAATTTGATTATTTATTTGCCCGGATGTATGCACATTGTAACACACCATTTTAGTTCACGGATATAATTTTGCCGAACTTTAAAAAAAAATAAAAAATAAAATCAAAAACCCGTACAAAAGACGACTGACAAAAGTTTGCTAGCGACGAGTCAAACTCCATGGAGTTTCAATTCATCTCCTTTTCCATAAGAGCTTTTGATTTACATCTTGCAATGACCAAGACAATTATTGGGAAAATGGTTAATTAATAGTATATAATCTAATCATAGATAACATGCTTACAATTTTATACGACAGACTCGCGTTTCATCTACAAAAGACTCATCAGTAACGCTCGAATAAAAAAATTTATAACGGCCAAATAAAATGCGAAGTTGAAGAGCCTTGCAGACCAACAATACCGACAAATTATACTGGGAAGAAATACAAATGTTCCTTTCAGTTGGTTGCATATGAAGATGCATCAAACATGTCAAATATGTACACTAGTCAACAAAAGAAACGATACAAGGCAATGTATTTTCCAAATATAATGAAATTGGATACAATTTACCAAGGTAAATAATTGCCCAATTTGCCCAATTTGTCTATTTTTTACAAAGTGTAATTTCTTATTAAAATCATTGATTTAAGGCAAAAATTATTTCAAATATTCGATATTACAACTTAAAATTTAAACTTAAACATGGTCTGCTTAACATTTGAATGCCGTTGCAGATATTTGAATACCTAATTCTCATCTTCGAAATTAAGTGCCGACTATTGTCATCATTTTCCGCAAATTAAATTTGCCCCCTGTGTTTAATAACTCGATATCTTCCAACTTTCCAATTTGGCCAAATTCTTTTAATCATATGCATTTGCTTCGTAAATGAATGTTTTCCATTGTATAATGTAACAGTTTTTCCTATTTATTATATTTTATGATAAATTGGAGTTCAAACTTGTGTATCGTTTCTTCTGTTGACTAGTATATTTGTTTTACAAGGTTTATTTATCGATCAGACATCAAGACCGCCAAACGTCTGGCCATTGTACATATCATCACAATTGCAACCAGACAAGCTCTAGAAGTGACCAGGAAGCTTATGAAAAAGCTATAAAAAAGCAAATTACAAAAATATCGAACTCTAAAATGTAAATTCAAACCGTCAAGGCCTTTATTAAATGGCAAAATAAAAATAAACTAATCATGACAAGCACATCAAACGAATTGAAAACAACTGCCATATTCCTGACTTGGTACAGACATTTCCTTATGTAGAAAATGTTGGATTAAACTTGGTTTTATAGCTGGCTAAACCTCTTAGTTGTATGATAGTTGCATACAATTTCATTATTTTGACAACAATATGTGAGCAAAACAAACAGACATAAGAGGTACAAAATGTCAACATTGTGTTATAATCTTAATCATTATAAAAACATACAACATTAAACAACTAGGTAAAAAAAAATGGCATATAGAAATAAGATGATGTAGTATGAGTGCCAATGAAACAACTATCTATCCCAGTCACAATTTATAAATAGTAAACAATTATCATTTATAGCCTTGGCCCACACTGAACAGCAAGCTATAAAGGGCCTCAAAATGACTAGAATAAGTGTAAAACAATTCAAACAGGAATACCTACGGTCTAATCTGTGTAAAAATCAAGAAATACTTATGAAGCACAGCAACAAACGACAACCACTGAACAACAGGTTCCAGACTTAGGACAGATGCCAACATATGCAGCGGGTTTTAACGTCACAACAGGCGCCAACCTTCACCATAATCTGACACAGTAGTCAACAATACAACATAGAAAGACACACAATAAAATATCTATTGAAATGGCTTAACTCAATCGAAATGACATATTAACAAAAACAAGTAAACATACACTGAACGAATACATTTGATCTATGCCACAATATAAATACGATATTAATAATAAAGATGGAGATGTAAAACAATGGCAAAATACCAACTATAACCTTAGACAAATGGCGTTAAATAAAAAAAACTTGCACAAGTAAATTTAAATTTAACAATTGTGTTGTTAGAAGTACAGAAATATTAAAAACAAATTGTTGTTCATAGTAAGAGAACAGGAGCGAAAATTCTTTAGTCAAAGCACATACGAAAAAAAAATGAGAAACAAAAATACAAAACATCACAATAGCACAATAACACAATGGCGGCATGTAAAAATACCGAGCCACGCCAAAAGAATATTTTTCAACAAGGTCTTTGCATCTTAAGAAAAAAATACGAGAAGTTCTTTGACATAACCCTGGTTCGTCAACTTTCTGCTCAGACAATGGGGATGTTTTACAAAGTCTGAGTAGCATTTATGTATTGTTTTGATTGGCTTGTTTGATAATTGCCATGTATTTACTCTACAGTTTTTTATAACGTACTAGTCCACAGGAAGACACGCCACTCTACTGAAGACATATTATTCTCATTCTTATCGTGTCAATTTTGAGTCTTTAAAAAGAAAAGAAAGCATAGTCTGGAAGAGCATTCTATTTCGTACTAAGATACTCAAAGTTATAAAACATAAAATGAAGCACGATCACTCGACTCCTTCTACAATTAACAATATATTATATGAACATTTTCCAGCAGACTGAACCAAAAGCAGTTATTGAACATCATATAAAGTTCCTACTATGTATTGGCGTCCTAAATTACACAAGAAATCTAAGTCTAATTTATTAAGAAATTATTCAACAAAACATATTCCGTTTATTCTTTCTTGTACTCTTATTATCGTTTCGGTAAATCTTAATCAAATAGTGTAACAGAGCTTGTGTAAAATTGGTAAAGGCAATTTGTGGAGCGTCAACAAACTCTTTAATCCAGTCTTACGACCCTGAAACAAAAAATAAAATAAAAAACAAATCAAAACGGTTGCAATCTATGTTACAGAACTGCACAAATCATTAAAAGTTATTTCACTTATTTGCAAAAAAATGTTTTTGTTCTTTAATATTAATCATTTCCGTGATAACACTAATCACCGTATAAATGTGAGAAAATGTTTTTGAGCCAAAAATGAAAATTATTCAATACGGTATAGATTGTATGTGTCCGAAGCACTTTTCTTGATTAACATTTATCAGGAAGTCAATGATGTTTAAGAACCGAAACAAGTGAAAAGCTTAATATCAAAAATGCCAAAAAAATAGCCAAATCAATTAATGTCATGATGGTCATAATTTTATCAAAAATCGATCAAATCTTCTTTTCTGTTTTAAAGAGTCCATAGAAGGAAATGCGTCTTTTTGTCTTCTGTCGAAAGTGCAAGATGAGTAGTCTTACCATCTTCTGTGAGATAATATCTCCATGCAGCTCCTGAACCACTTGGTACCGGAAACGATGGTGAGTCGAACTGTTTATTATGCATTACGCACTCTTTCAAGTCCACATTGTAGAAAACAGAAAGACATTCTCCTTTAGCTTCGCAGTCTCTAATGCATCGAATTTTGTTGTCAGCAAGAGTTATTCCAACAGCACCAGATTTTTCAAACAATTCATTCATCTCAAATTTCAATTTTGCTTTAAAAACCAAAATCCCATCTGTCAAAAAAAGAATTCCGAAAAACATGAAAATTCTAAAAAATACTTTGAAAGTTTTATAGAGGTTTTCCATAATTTATGCAGATTTGATGGCAATTCCAATGGCTAGAAATGCACTATTAGATAAACTTCACAAACGTCGCTTTATAAGTTTGAGCAATGAGATCTGTCATGTAGCTTTCTTTGCTTTTCAAATGTTTATATCGATAAACATGTTGATATAGTTAAAGACTTTTGAAACAGACATATTATATTATGTAAAATATCAAAATTTTAACAGAAAATCATTCAAAACAGATATTTGTATAAGTAAAGGTTCAAAATGGAATTTGATTTAAAACAAATAGCAGTAGTATTTATTTATTTGGTTTAACAAAAATTGTTATTAGTCGTAATAGTCATTAGTATATCTAAAAGCTTTTCTGAAAGAGACATTCAAGACCTATATTTGTAATACAGCCATCTAATTATGAAATATGAATTAAACGTAAATATCAATTAATTAATAAACCAATATCTAATTCTGACAAGACTTGGTCTCAATTTCATTGAATCAAATAAAAATGCAAATACAGTTACGAGAGTTTAATTTGTTTCGCAGGGACACAATGTAAATGTTCTGCCTGTATTTACAGATTGTTTCCCCGTTCCAACACAACCTAAAATAGTGATTTACAGTTACATTGTATCGTCATGAACATGTATACTTGATGTGGGTCACACGACATAAATTGCTAGTTCTATCTATTACTTAAGTGGTGACAAGACGTTTTGTATCCTAAATATCCCCCGAGGTTGATTTCACAATGAAGTATACATCTTCGTCCTTTTATTTTGTATATATCGAGTTTCTTACCCTTATAGCTGAAGATATATTCCCACCACTATTTAGTAAAACAAAACCCGGAATGCACGCCGTTTAAAAGTGACTTAACGTTCATATTTTGGGTTTTCTATCACACTACCTGGTTGTCCCTTAGAAAGCAAAATGTTCTATTCCCCCTCAAATATATTCAGAAGGGTAATTTAAAAACAAAACTCTTAAAATTACTAAAATTTACGCTTGTACACGCAGCAAATAATTTTTCTCTTGTCCAATCCCTTCGCATACTAGTATATAACTAGTATCTGATAAATTTCGATTTTAACAAATCCTTATTAATGACATCATTTAATCTAATACAACATTGTAAATATATATATATATATGAGTCTGAAAGATTGTGTAACAATACCGATAAATAGATGGAAAACAAAACACTAAAAAGTGTTGAATATCATTGCACAAAGATGGAAAAACTGAACAGATATAGACTCTATATATATATATATATATATATAAATATATATGTTTTGTTTATTCTAAGTGTGTCAGGATCATTAATTGGTATTATTGAGTGTAAGTGTGTCTGTTGATTTATCTCAAATGTAGTTTTCATGTACTAAATTGATAAAGAAAACTATCTTTTAAATTTAAAGTACTATAAGGGAATATTTATTTCTAATCGAATTCGAAATGAAAATATTCCTAGAAATCTTCTAACTATTTATCATTTCATCTTCTTAAAAAAAATGGAGAAGGAAATGATTTGTACCAAATATGAAAACAAAAATTCGAAATCAGGAAATTTTCTAAAATAGAATGTAAATAATTATCTGATTACTGTTCCTGTCACCATAACACAGATGCGGAATATACAAAAGTAACATTTAAAATGTACATGAAATAATTTCCTGCTACATCATATTTCTATGTAATCGAAAAACGACAGTTATTGATAATTGAGAACAGAATGGAGTTCATACACATTTTGTTAATTTTTTGCCTTGGTTTTCTTTCTTTTTTCTTGCTGGCAGCTGGTGAGTATTCTTAAAACTATTTGTTAGTTACGTAAACAAATAAATACTAAACACGTACAAAAGAGATTTTTAATTAACATGCCAAAAGATTTTTAAAACAATACTTATTATAGGCAGATGCAAGTACTATGACATCATTGAACGAATCAGATATAAAATATATATTCTTAGATTACAACACGTTGTTTTCGTGATTCAATCGAATGCAATGTTGACAATGTACTGCAGAGACATATTAATATAAATTATAACATTGGTTGCAATCAACTACATTGATTTCCCAGTTTAATAAAAACCGATAATTTCACATGTGAAATAAACGTGGTTATTTTACTCCCCGACGTCATACAACAATAGGCGTTGTCAAGACGTTGATAACGCGGATCAAAACAAATTGTGAATGCGTAGAAAAAAAGATATAGTTCCTTACAGGTTTTGCATTAATTTCTTTAAATAAAGCCATTTGCCAATGTAATAAAAAGAATAACTAATCGAAGAATTCAAAAAGAGAAAAATATTCAACGAGTAAACGAACAACACAATAATTCACGAATGCGCGTAGCGCATGATTTAATTATCAGTGTTGTTCGGTCACGAGTTGAATATTTTTCTCTATTTGAATTCTTCGATTAGTTATTCTATAATTAAACTTACAGTAAAGTTATGATATAATTATGTATATGATGATCGTTGATGATTATTATGAGCAGGTACTGCATATCCATATGTTGAACGTTCGAACCGATAAAAGAGGGACGAAAGAAACCAAAGGGACAGTCAAACTCATAAATCTAAAACAAACTGACAACGCCATGGCTAAAAATGAAAAAGACAAACAGAAAAACAATAGTACACATGACACAACATAGAAAACTAAAGAATAAACAACACGAACCCCACCAAAAACTAGGGGTGATCTCAGGTGCTACGGAAGGGTAAGCAGATCCTGCTCCACATGTGGCACCCGTCGTGTTGCTTATGTGATTACAAATCCGGTAAATAGTCTAATTCGGTAGGTCACATTCATGAAAGGGAAGGGGATTGTACTTACGACGTAAGGAACATATCCGATATCATTTGTGAAACGGTTATTCCATAACGGTCAACCAACTCGTGATGGCGTCCGTAAAATTTACGAAGGGATGATTTCAACTTCACCATTTGGAACTCTTGGTTTAATATCTTCCTTGTGAGCAGTAACCCTCTATCAAGAAAATCATGATAGGAAATGCAAGCACGGGAATATCGTATCAATTGGGAGATATATACCCCGTATGCAGGTGCTGCTGGAATGTTGCTACTTAGAAATGGAAAGTTCACAATTGGAAAGCTGAAATCATCTATTTTGTCGTAAAGTTTTGTTTTCAACCGACCCTTATTGTCAATTTCTAGATGTAAGTCAAGATATGAAGCCGACTTAACTGTATCTGTAGTATCCTTTATCTCCAATTCGATGGGATAGATGCGTTCCACCTAGTCACCAAATTTTGAATTGTTTAGTGAAAGAACGTCATCTATATAGCGGAAAGTAGAGTTAAAGGATATTGCTAACTTCTTATCTTTCTTCCTAAGAAGTTCCTGCATGAAGCCAGCCTCATAATAATAAAGAAACAAGTCGGCAAGTAGAGGGGCACAGTTTGTTCCCATTGGGATGCCGACAGTCTGTTGAAAAACACGTCCTCCGAACGTTACAAATATGTTGTCAATCAAGAAATCAAGCATCTTGATAATATCGGTTTCAGAGAATTAATGTTTCGTCGATGTTAGGAAAACGAGAAAGAGGTTGACAGGCGTTTATGCTGAAGTTGGCCATTAATTAAAGTAGGAAGCTCCTGCGGTTTTTACATATTTATTTATCAGTGACTTTCAAATATTTGTAATTCAGCGTTCGTCATGAAAATAAATCGAGAAAAGCGCAGGTGACGGACAAATACTGAATTGTCGCTTTACCTATTGTGTCTGTTTGTTTTGTTCACGCACCATTATCAATATTACTAAATTCGATGCGATTGTCGTACAAGTGAGAGGTTTAGCGCTATAAAACCAGGTTCAATCCACCATTTACTACATTTGAAAATACCTGTACCAAGTCAGGAATATGACAGTTCTTGTCCATTCGTTTTTGATGCGTTTTGTTATTTGATTTTGCCATGTGATTATGGACTTTCCGAATTGATTTTCCTCTAAGTTCAGTATTTTTGTGATTTTATTTTTTATTGGCACTTATTGGTTTATCAAATTGAAAAAGTAATTTTTAAAGTCATGTATGAATATATATAACCGAGTTAAGTTTTGCATCTAAAATTCATCTTTCAAGTTTGCATGCATTAACCAGAGACATTAACAAAAATAAAAAATAAAAGATATACACACACTAACTTGCGAATACATATTTTAAAAAGTAAATAAAAAAATCGAGTATATTAAGGTAGAACTACAGTCAGAATTTTCTGACTCCAACCAACAGTCTTTAATGATTAATTTCTCCAAAACTACTCAATGAATTTTTAAAGCTAAAATATTACTCCTTCTTAATCTGTAGATAAATTTTATTTTTGCTATGATTGATCTCATAATATAGCTCATTAATTGCAGAAAAAGTGGTCTTCCAACTTGGATGAAAGTGGCACATTCAGGTCAAATGTGTTTTTATCCATTTAATCAACCATTCACAGTCTTCAAAGCGTGTCTCAGATTTTTTATAAATGGCTCCAGTAAGAAGATACATTGATTTAACTGCTGGGTGCCAAACCTCATTTCACCTTTCATCTTTAGACACCTATAAATTCATTTAGAAACAAATTATCCAAAAACTGGGACACGGTATTGTAGAAAATCCTCCCTTTAATCACATATGTCAAAGTCAAACCTAAAGGATGAGTCTGATGTAGACGAAACGTGCGTCTGGCGTATTAAATTATAATCCTGGTACCTTTGATAACTATTTAAACCACTGGGTCGATGCCACTGCTGGTGGACGTTTCGTTCCCAAGGGTATCACCAGCCCAGTAGTCAGCACTTCGGTGTTGACATGAATATCAATTATATATGGTCATTTTTAAAAAGGAGTAGGTCCGGTCAGGGCCGATTTTGGCCTAAAATTTCAGGTTCATCTGACGAAAGATTTTCAACACTTTTTAAACACTTAAGTGTCTATTTCAGTTGATTCAATTAGTGTATGTGAAAGATTTTAACTGATTTAGTCATTCAAAACGCTCCGATTCAAGCTTAAATATGAAAAATCTATAAAATATGCCAAACAATGTCACTTTTCAGATGTTTTTTGTCAAAAATGAAAGTGGCCGCATCCGTGTTCATCATCAACCTTTATATATGTTATGTATTATCATCAAATACAACTTACATTTCAATAGAAAGAATGAACACAAATGCGGCCACTTTCATTTCAGACGGAAACTGTCAAAACTTTAACTAAAATGCTAAAATTGAGGAGATTTCAGTAATTTATCATAACTTAATGATGCTAACCCGATATATGTGCATTGTATTGTAAAAAACAGCCCATATTTATGTAGCAGAAGCATTCTTCTTTCCAATATATAACTAAAAGTTTACATTGTAACAATTTTGTAAAACTACTATGTTTTGGGGCCAAAAAGGAGCCTTACTACTCCTTTCCTGTTACAAAACTTTGAATTTTTCCAAAAGCTAAGGATTTTCTTATCTCCAGGAATAGATTACCTTACCCGTATTTGGCACAACTCTTTTGGAAATCTGGGTCCTCAATGCTCTTCAACTTTTTACTTGTTTGGATTTGCAACTTTTTTTATCTGAGCGTCACTGATGAGTCTTATGAAGACGAAACGAGCGTCTGGCGTATTAAATTATAATCCTTGTGCCTTTGATAACTATATCCCCCTTAGAACCCCTATAAAAGCTACATAAATACAAAAATGCCACTGAGAACACCACAGGAGTGTTCTGACAACATTATTTTGTCAATAGAACCACACACTTTGTGTCTTTGATGCTCTAATACTGTAAATTTTGCATTATGAGTGCAATGACCAGCACTAACTTGGCATTTGGCGGGAGTTTGACGTCACATATATGACCAACATCTGTGATGTAGTAATTAAATATAGACAAAGCTCCGCCTCTGAACAGACAGTCTAAAATAAGTGAATAACAAGATACATATAATCAATATTTAACCTAATTATTATCACTAAAAAGATGATTTCCATTTGTATTTTAAAAAGAAATATACTATGAAATTAGCTAGAACATGCAATTAAATTATGCAATAAAAGACATGTTTAAAAAAGATCAAGGCCATACCCTTCCTGAAAATAGACTGTCCCACATGATTTTAGAGTTTTATTGAATTGAAAAATTTCACATAAACTTAAAATTAGTTAAACTGCCTAAAACTCCTAACAGAAGACAGATTCAGAGACATGTTTTTCTTGTTTGTAGTAAGAACCTTAACAGTTTGTCAGAGGCTATCAAAGAAATTTCACATTCTCATCCATAAAAAAGATTTATTCCTTTTGGTTAGATTTTCTCCCTTTTGATTTTCTCCTTTTCGCACCTTTCTCTGTTTACCTCCATGTGGTATAACTTACTTCTGTTGCAATACACATGATATAATGAGATAAGACTACACTATTTATCTTGTGGTCATGGATTAACAGCTGGACACTGGTATCAACAGATGATCGACATATTAGCCCCTCCTAAATGCCTTTATATTTAGATTGATTTCCATGTGCTTTTACTTACAAAAGTTCATTATCAGTTTACTCCCTGTTGTGATATGATAATGACTTTGGGATTTTTACAAACTGTGCAGAAGAACATTAACTTCAAAATTAACGAAAAAAAAAATCTTGAAAAAATCACTGTTAGACTGTAGTGCAACCTTAAAGTGGTCTTCCATTTTGAACAGTTTGTGTTGTGGTTCAAATCTTTTTTAAGCAATATTTTTATCAGATAACATAAAACACAACGACGATAAAGTGAATTCCATCTATTATTTCAGAAGCATTATGTATATGCAAAAACTTGCAAAAAATGGGGGAAAAAAATAGGCGATAAACATTACTGCATTTTCCTTTTGTTCATACAAAGCAAATATAACATCTTTGGTCAACTGTCAAAAGTCATGATGAGGTTCACTTAACCACTGAATGTACATGTAAGATATACCATGCTAAATATATAAATATATAAATGGTGTTAATTGTGAAAGATGAAAGTCGAATACAAATGAGTAATTTGAAAAACTGTTCATCAATTTTTATTTTCAAGTTTGTTATTTATTAATGATTTTTTGCCTTGTATAGTTTCGTGTTAAGTTTTTAAACATAATTGATAACTTTCGATAGGAGTACGTTCCCAGAAAAAAAATATATAAATAGTGCTACAATGTAAATAATCTATAAAAGATAAAATACAAAGAAGTGATTGTTTCGGGGAAAACAAATTTCCTGTTGTTTTTATTGATTGATTACATTTTGTCGGAAAAAACTTTCACATGCATTGAACAGTTAAAATCACATAATATATATATAAAAAAATGCTCCCTTAGGTCTATCAATTCTATTCTAAAAACAGATATCAACCTTAGCGTTGAAATAATATTAATTCTAAAATAATCTTTATCCTATTAACAATTGATTAATTAAAACAGCCAACATAAACAAATAGCTAAGTTAAATTTAATCGAAAACAATAAAACAAAAGATGCGTAATTGTAGAGTCAAACATCAGATTTTCCAAAGGATTTCCAATAATCTAATTTACATGATTTATAAATTAGTATATTGTTTTACGTAATACCCTATTTTGGACAATGGTACTTGTAGCTGTTCCAATTTATTGTATTATCCCATTCACAACTTAAAAGTTTAGTTACATGAAAAGTTTTATATTAAAATATTGAGATCTAGTTTGATTGCAAATCAGTCAACAATCTACAAAAAGTTCAACTGTTTCACCTACAAGGAATTCAATGTTTAGACGATTTATGCAGTTGTAGTGAAGCTATGTATGTATAAGTCCAATAGTCAATAAATTGAGGTTGATTTGGTTTGAATAAAGCATTATCGAGAGCTACTTTGAGCTTAAAATTGAGTAATACGTCAGAGTTCATTGACTATATGAGCACGAGATCGTTACATTTAACAAAATACAACCAAACATTACAACTTCTTTTTTTTATTCTTCGTTTTCAAACTAAGATTTTGTACCTACATGACTTTTTTAAGTGCTTCTGAAAACATTATAAATCGAATTTTTGCGGTTTTGAAGTCAGTTTACTCAATTTAGACATTTTTATGCTCTTTTTTCAAATCGTCTTTTGACTTTATTTGTTTTAAGTGTTTTTTTCTTTTCTTTTTTTTTTTTTTTTTTATCTCTAAGGATTTAAAAGGAACACACGGTATGATCGATTTATATTTTCAATGCAATTTTTAAAAACATCTTTATTGAACCAAATTCCACGTGGTAAACTTGTCGTCATCCCTTTGAGAGTTTTATGGACGCCATCACGAAGAGGTTGACCGTTATGCCATCTGTGTTAAAATCGCGTCAAATTTATCTTATCCACAGAATGCTAACATTCTATGCGGAGAAGGATCTATTTACACATTCGAAGCACACAGGATCGGCATTAGCTTTCGGAGGGGTGCGTGTTGCATATAATTCCTTTTTGCCATGGCATCGACTTGTGAGTTCAGTTTCTTCCACCTCTGTGTTTTAAGATAGTTTATTTTAGAGTAATATAAATAAAATAAATAAATAGGAACATTTACTTAATTTACAGGTGCACTAGATCCACCAAGAGATATCAGAACAAGTGTATTCGGAAATGATGTACATATCTCATGGACAGTTACACCAATACAAGGAGAAACTTTCTCGCGGATTTCACTTTTCGACTCAAGAAGAAAAATAGTAGCTATAGATTCTTCAAACAACTATACAGATGTGAAATTTCCAATCACAGAATACAAGATTGTCAATCTAACGAAATGTTTAGATTATATTGTCAAAATAGAATACCCAGGTCGTGGATTGAGATCAGGCGTCACCGAAAAAAGGTTTTGGATGACAGGTAAGTTTATATGTCTCTGACTTAATCAAATAAGACAATGTTGTTATATATCACTTAGAAAAGTGTGTGTTTTTTTTTATCTTCTTGCTTCATATACCTGTGGCAATGATATTAGCATAGGTGACTAAATTTTAATAATCCAATGTTTTGTTCAGTTTCCTTATAGCATAAATTCAATGCTATAAATGCTATATGTGTGCCAGTAAATGAAATATCAGAAATATCGAATGACCGAAGTAAAAGGACGAAAAATCAAAAAAAAAAAAAAAAACCTACGCAATAAGCAAAAATTATGCATATTTGTATGTCATTATACATCTTAATATAATAATTAGTTGAAGGATTGCCAATAATATTCTAAATACTTCAATAAGAGTCTAAAATAATTCATGAAAATAGTTCATGTACAGACAAACTTACGTTTAAAATGTTGAAAACCGAATGCAAAAATAAACCAAAAAACCTATAAAATATCATTAAATTTATGAATTTTCAAGTTCAAAGTGTAAAGTTTGTCGTCAAGGTTTTTGACAGAAATATAAGGGGTGTATCATTGACCGGTGTGAACATACTTGGAAAAATATGTTTTTAAAGTTTAGATTTTGCAGATAAAAGTTGACGTTTAAGACCAAAAATCATTTTTTTGTGGTATGATGTTAGCGTAATGTTTTAAAATGTTTAGTGCACAACTAAATTGTGTAAATACAAGATGTTTAACTGGAATCAAATATAGACACAGAGCAAACATGACATGTCAACTGCTCCATAAGTTATTTGAGGTTATTGAAGTCTGTGCACTGGCGTTGTCATGTTTTAACTATCGTTGTGTTGACACATAGTGTGGTGAGATATTGAGACGATTAATACAGTCAATGTAATGCGTAGCTGTTTCTCGATTTATTTTTGTGGACAAAAAGTCATGAAGATAACATCTCCTCGTTTATTGGTGTTTGGGTTTGTGGTTGAAACCAATTCGTCCAAAACTACGAAGATTGGACCTTCATCATGCAGTTCATTGCAAATAGTTTGTCGCATCTCCTCTAGAATCATGTCCTGCCATCTGCGACAGCAAAGAAATAGAATGAGAAAATGACGGTCTCTCGTTGATGATGATACAATTTCTATCGTTGCAAAACAGTTTGAAATCGATGTCACCGGTGACAATTTGTAGGAACAGGACTCCTCACTCGGCAAAAGTATTGGTTAATCGGCAATAGATAGTATCAGTACTTACGTTTTTTGTGATGTGTTCAGCTTATATTTTGGCAAATGACGCACCTTTCCTGTCGTGTCATCGCAGTACATGGTCATCCATTGATAGTTACGTTCTCATATTCTTTCAATGTGCGAACATGGTAGAAATTAACGCGCAATTTAGACATACAATGTAACTTTTATTCACGGGAAACATGTCCAAAATGACGCAAAATTCTGGTCTGTTTTAAATTTTATTTATTCAAAGAATTCATAAATTTTGCTTGACATCGGAGAAAATAACCACACACCCAGACTTAAATGTATGTGTGCTCTACAACAATAAGTGAATTATATATCAAATATGTGCGGTAGCTTGAACTGATTCGATAATGAAAAATCTCATTTTGCTGTTTTCTGTGTAATATATCTGTACGTTTTAAAGTACAATCAATTATTGTGTGGACAAATGTGTTCTCTTTTCAGCAGTGTAGTTTCTCTAAAATATATAAAACATCTTTCAAACATTAAATACAAAGTCATATTACAAAAATACTATGATATTTTTAGAAGGCTTATTTCGTGTTAAAGATTTGATTTTTATTTCAGCAGGAATGAGCATACAGGGATCACTAGAGGGTTTCTGGGCCTAAATCACGAAACTTTTTTTACATATCTATAAAATAAAAATGTGTTTCATACACATACAATCAGTCAGTACTGTTGATTACGACATTTATTCATTGTTGCAATCTTCAAAAAGAAGACAGTTAACTACCAAGCATAGTCTATAAAGATTATGCAGCCTGTCTAGACTTTTATAAAACTATTAATACATCTCAAGAAGAGCCAAATGTATCTGCGATCAATGTTTAAAAGTTGCCAGCAAGCAGTATTTATTTTCTTATTGCAGTATTGATTTATACATTATATTTTTAGAAAACATTATTTTTGCTGACATCAATGAAAATGTAACCATATCATGGACGACCGGTATTAAAGAGTTTTTCAGTGTCATGTCGCCCTCTTCGTCAGTTATTTATGAGACAGATATCGACAGTATCATCGATAATTCTCAAATGGTAAACTACAAATTTGATACACGTACAAATGATTTGAAAGCCATAAACATTACCGTTATTAATGTCAACAGCAAAGATGGTGGGCTATACAGAGCGGTGAAGAGTGAAATTGTGGATGGATGTGCTTTGTTAGTTGTAAAAGGTATGATAAAAACATTATTAGAATTCAGCTTACATATTTGTTAAATCAAGTAACAGATTGGGAAGACTTTCGTTTTAAGTGAGGTGTATATAATTGGGTTTCAACTCTGAACTAAAACAATCTACTGATTTTAGTTCGAGTGAACATTTTTTTTGATCGTATTCTTTTAGAAAATAATCAGTTATCTTCAGGTAACTGTGGTAATATATTTAGCAACTTCATATTTGACACTGTTATTAGCGTTCCGTTTGTTAGTTGCTTCTCTAAAGACGTACATATATTTTTATTCAGAATAAAAGAAATTAGAGTAAAAATCAAATGTATATGTGCGTAATATGCATTTTGTAATCTTTACATTGTAATAATCTTTTCCTTCCATTCATCTTCTTAATAGCTAAACACGTTTTTTTTCTTTCTTATTTTCAATTGGTTAAAACGCCTTCATCATGTTCATATCACTGTCAACGTAGCATGCTATGAATGATCAGCTGCCCATTGTTTGCAATCAGTCTACAATTAGCAGATGCTTTTAGATAACTATAATGTATTTGTTCATCAATATTTTAGGAAAACCAATTAAACCAACTTTAACCCTTCAACCTGAGCATCCATTCGTTGGTGATGATATCACAATTACATGCTCTTCAACTGTACAACGATGGCCTGCAGGGTTCAAAACTTCAAACCTGAGATATGCATTTGATGGGAACTTTAGAGGAGTTATTAAGAACAATACGGTTACGACTCACACACTTACCAAAGCGGATAACGGAACATACATACATTGTCAGGCAACTGACGATCTTGGAATAATATCGAACATGAGTAATACCGTTACATTAGATCCGTATTGTAAGTTGAAATATAAGTCTTGATAACAGCTGCATTGTTCTCGAGAAGTTGTTTTTGTGTATCCTTTTTGCGTTACACATTTTTTAAATATTAGCAGAAAATGTTGCGTGGTTAAATAAAATATGAAACTGATACACAATAAAACTAATCACATTAACGGTATCCATTTTACTTCAAAAGCTGTTTTCGTGGTTGATTGATTTGGGTTTAACGGTCACTTTTACCACTATAGTTCTATTTTTTGGCGGTCAGTTTTCATTGATGGCGGAATGCCCGGAAAGAACCACAGACCTTTGGTAGAAAAATTGACAATCCTAGTCAATTAAGATTAGAATTGAGTGCACCTACCCACGTGCGGGATTCAAACTAGGAACCCTCGTTTTGACAGAATTGTGATGCATTAGTTTGACTACTTAGACCACTCTACCACCGCTTTATAAAATAGTGGTATGTCCGCTCTTGACATATAAGATAAAACAAAACACACGCAATATATTATTTTGTTATTTTCATACAAGAAAAATAATAATGATAACCTGCATCCATTTCAAACATTATTATAAGTAAAGTTAGCATTAGGTAAAAAAATATAATTTTTTATAGAAATTTCAAATCAACATTATTGTTTAACTGTAATGGGATGCATGAGTTCATTAAGTATTTAAAATTTACATATACTTTTACTACTTCGATCAGTTATAAAGCACAATTATTTGATGACCAGCAAGTAGAGCATTAAAAAAAAGTAGAGACTTTTTGAAAAATACTGTGTGTTACATTTAGAGCACCATGGTATATAATCGGTTATGGCCATGTTTCTGTCACTTTGTACTTTTCTTTTCAATCGTTGAGGTGAATTTCGAATTTCGATTTTCCGCATTTTTGTACCGTTACGGTAATGTATCTTCATCTTCAATGTATGAATAGCTCTCTTGTACTTATCTTGTTTAAAGTTTGAATAAATGAACATATTTGTAAATACATTTTTAACTGGACTAAAAGGTTTTTTAAAATCTTGTAGATGGTCCTAATCAAATTGTGCTGGAACCTGCGAACACAGTTTTAAAAGTCCTAGAAGGAACTACATTAGGCCCTATACAGTGTACTGCAACCTGCTATCCTGGATGCAAATACAATTGGACACAAAATTGGTCAGGACAATATACACCTGTTCCGAGCGAATTCATATCGAATCAAAACCAAAATATCACAGTTCCAAACATTCAGAGGAACCAGTCTGGAGCCTACCTTTGTAAGGTAGATCATTCTGAAGCTAAAAGACGTCAAGGAAATGAATTAAACATATCAGTGGATGTACAGTGTAAGTATTAACATTAATATCCCTGATTTCTATTTTATTGATATATTCTAGTCGATGTGTAATAACATATAAAGAGTCTTTTTATTTCGTAATATGAACTCTTTTTTTCATTGTAAAATAGCTTTTAAATGCCATGTTTGTCCCCACCAAGCTTACCACTTACTTGTATCATTGAAATTAAAAGCGAATTGTTCTCAGGGAAAGCTTAGAGAGTATCAGTTCGCAGTGCAAGGTTTTTGAGATATTTATTTGGTGCAGGACACCTGGTACCACATTACATGTTATTATCATTGCAGATGGTCCTGAGGACGTTGTGTTGCAACCGAAGATCACAGTTATCAATATATTGGAAGGAACTACTTTAGGTCCTATAAATTGTACTGCAACCTGCAATCCAAGATGTAAATATGATTGGAAACAAAATTTGACAGGACATTTTCGACCAGTCCCAGCAGAATTTATTTCAAACCAAAATCAGACTCTTACTATTCCAGGAATAAAGAGAGCTCAGACCGGAACATTCAGTTGTCGCGTAGATCATTCTGAATCTAAAAGACATAACTCAACAAATTTCTCTGTGAATGTACAATGTAAGTATAAGCAGTGAAACGTTGAGTATGAGTAGCTAAAATTGATAACCATAAAACAAAATTGAAAAAACAACCTGAACAACTTTCAGCTTAAAAAACATTTATCAAGTGACAAAACCTTTTAAGTTCATTACTTACACACCAATGTCATGGCTTAAATAGTAATTCTAAGGTATACTGTTAATAGAAATTAACATTATATTTGGTCATCCAGAGTTAAATATTTCCATATATCTAGAAGTTGAGCCAAACTATACAAGTCATTTAAATATACAGGAGATTCCGAATATCAAAGTCCGAATTGTAGATTATTGGAATTAACGTACTGTAAATACATCGCTCCAAATTGCTCCAATAGTTTTTAGAATTTTTAAAAAAAAAAAGTGTTTCAGTAGAAAGTACTTGTAACAATTTCTAGAAGACTGGAGTTGTATACTCCTGAGAACACATCAAATTGAGAATTAAAACGGGGATGTATCAAAAAAGACACCAATCCGACCCATGATTAGAAAACAGCTCAAGACAATCACTGGTTCTGCAACGCAGCGAGACAATCCCGCACCCAGAGGCGGGCGTCAGCTGGATTAATTCCAAATAGCTCCAAATAAAAGAAAAATAAGAACCAAAATTAGGTCTCTTGAGAAATTACTTAGTAAAAATAAAGTTTTAAACTCCTTAGAACACATAGTCTATGCTTAGTCAAATTAGTTTTCGATTTTAACTCTCGTCCACCTTATTGATTTGTATCACAACTATAAACATGAAAAAGTAGCAATAATAGTAGACATAAATTTGTTAATCCGATCATCCTTACATCTTAATCCATGGAAAACAAATATTTTCTCTCTGCAAATGTGCAGTTCGGTGAGCATCATTGCAAGTTTTTTACTTATTTACATTGCAGATGGCCCTGACAATGTGAAATTGGTGCCTAACAACCAGATTATCAATGTTATAGAGGGAAGTACATTAGGCCCTTTATATTGTACTGCCACCTGCAATCCGGGATGTATATACAACTGGAAACAAAATTGGACGGAACGTTTTAGACCCGTCCCAGAAGAATTCATTTCAAACAAAAACCAAACTCTTACTGTTCCAGTAATGAAGAGGAATCAGACTGGAGAATACAGTTGTCACGCGGGTAATACTAAATCTAAACGACACGAAACAACATTTATATCAGTGAATGTACTGTGTAAGTAAAGACTTTCAAAGTGTAATTATTAAACGCTTGAATAGTTACCCAAAAAAAAGGGGGGGAAAAAAAGAAAAGAAAAGAACATGGATATCGTTATAACAGACGCATCATCATCATTTACCAACTATTTTTTTAGCTTAATTAACGATAAAAGAAAAACAGCTAATACATGATTATATCATATTTGGTCATCTGTTGTTAAATACTTTCAGAATTGTAGAATTTAAGCTTTAATAACTAAGTCATGAACGTAATGAGGAGTGTCTGGATTTAAAAAAAGTCATGTGAATTGTAGCAATTGTGATGAGTTTAAAAAAAAGAAGATCTACGTATACATTATTTTGTTGCATCAGTTGGCAATTCAACGTTTCACTTTTTTATCATTGTAGATGGTCCTGAAGATGTTGTGTTGAAACCAAATAATACAATTATCTATATACAAGAAGGATTTACATTAGGTCCTGTAAACTGTAAAGCAATCTGCAATCCGGGATGCATATACAATTGGAATCAAAATTGGACAGGACGTTATCAACCCGTTCCAGAAAAATTCATTTCAAATCAAAACCAGACTCTAACTATTCAAGGAATAATGGGGAATCAGTCAGGAGCCTACAGTTGTCATGTTGATCATTATGATAGCAAACGACAAATGAGAATAGAATTATTAGTCAATGTGAAAAGTAAGTGTTAACGGTAAAGTATAAGTTATTAGACGCAAATAATGTGATTTGTGAAGTGACAAAACCTTGCTTACTTACATATATATTATATACCTTATGGCTTAATCCTTTATTATGAGGAAAACTGCTAACAATAGATCTACATACATTATATTTGGTCATCTAGTGTAAAGTATTGTCCAGATTATACGCCTAAATATACAAGTCATTTAAATATCTATGAGTTAACGAATTTGAAAGTTAGAATCGTAGAGTTAATTCAAAATAATTAGCTTAAACTTTATGTGCAACATTTTGCTCTCGACACAGACTTAATAATTGCTATGCAATCAACAAAAGTTCAAACATATAGTATATAAATATCATTTACGTACTTTAACCCATATTTATTAAATTATGTTCCATTTTGGTCCCTTGTGAAGAGTTGTATCATAGGCAATCATACCACTTCTTCATATTTTTATATTTAAGTCGAAGTGTTTAGGTTACCCTTTATAGGGGTATTCCCCTCTTATTTACTAGTATTTGAAATCAGTATTACTCCTCAACCATACAAGCGAATGACCTGGAATCTTTCGATTTGAAATCACTGACTTATGATCTGAGGTCAATGTCAAATGTCAAATGTCAAATTTGACATTCTAGATATTGACCTTTGCGATAAATTCATACTGGTTCATTATAAAACTATTAGGGATTTTGCATCAGTTTGGTAGACATATAACCTTTAAAAAGGTCAACCGGAATAGACATTTTGTTAACCGAAAGTAGCCATTTTCTTACTAATTTGATGAGAAAGTGCATAGAAGCCTTATATGTTTAGTAGCAAGTTATATGAACCAGAGGGGACATCTTCTAATACCGTTTTAAAATAAAATAATCCTTTATCAACTAAGTTGAGGTGGAAAGACCCTAAATTGCTCTCTGAACAATTTTTTAATCTTAATAATTTTATTTAATAAGAATAGGATTTGATTAAAAAATAATATGAGGCAGGCATTACCTGGGAAAGGGGACGAAGCCTGTATACATTTATTTTTTTAATTCATACATATATTTTAACATCAAGCTCTGTTAAAAAAGAGACGGACATACCGTAACGTTTCCAATTTGGGTTCTGTTGTTAGGGACTTTAGTTGTGACGTTATTTTAGTTATGACGTCATATTCAATGTAAACAAAGAAACGCTATCGTCAGGTTAAGTTTTTGCAGATCAAAGAATAATTAAAAATGAATTTGGTATTGTGTTCCTTCCTTTATTTTACTGGACTTTATCAGTCCATTTCACTCACTCAAAGTCTCATGACAAACGAGACCGGAAGAAGGAAGTAGAACTTGAAAAATATCCGAATAACTGCGTATACAGTGCAGTAACTTTGTTACTGGCATTCAAAAACAATAGAAGCGAACATACTTAAGTTTACCTTCCTTCAAATCTCGTAAATCGCATCGCATAGGAAGACTCATGCATTCAATGTAACAAACGGAAGCAAGAAAAAAGCCGGAACTCTAAAAATAACAGAGACCGGAATCGTCGAAGACAGGGACAGCGTCTTCCGCTAAATCGAACTTTCTCTGTTCAATTCGCTGTACCAGAATCTAATACATTCTGGGTAATTTTTTCAAAAGCGTACACCAAAACGTTGCGATTGGTTTAAAACGTTCTTAACAATGAAAATTCAACCAATGACGTAACGTAATTTTCATTTTGGCGTACGAACAATTAGATTACCCATAGTCCTTTATATTCTGAAAAGGCGAATTGTTTCACATTCTGTCATGCCTGTGCTTATTATATATTATGGGTTTTGATCATGGTTGAAGGCTGTACTTATCATTGGAAAAAATAGATAAGTTTACATCATCGGTTTTAAGTGACTTTTTGATTGTTGAATCGATTGCAATAATGCAGATTCTCCTTCTTATATAATTTACTTCTTTCAAGTAATTCTTATATCACGAGAAAAAAAACTGAAATAAAGTGTAACTAGAAATCTTATTTGAAATACATGTACATGCTTATAATAGTAGTTGGACAGATATAAAATAATACGCAGCGAAGCATGATATGATATTAGAATTTTGATAATCCCCTTTTTTTAAAAATAAAAGGGTTAAATGTAATTAAATGACTAATCTATTAGAAACAATTAAGGAAGTTGGCTTGTCATGTTTTGGGATTTTTGTCAAATTTCGGAATCCTCTGGTTTTATAAATTTGAACGCCTTAAACAAATATGCCCATTGACCCCCATTTTTCTTTTTATAAATCTTTTACAAGTATGATGATAAGCCATATGTAAAAGTTTTATAAAATTTTATTAATTTTTTGATAGGTTTTGAGAACTTAAACTTGTCAATGATAAAAGTATGAAAAGTCAAAAGAGAATATTTTCCCGCTAAATTTTCAATGGCTGATATCTGGTACTCAGAAATCAGTATTATCTTATCTATACTTATCTATGTTATTCCGTCCCTGAATTATGTGTGTAACAGACAACTCAAAAAAACAAAATACACGTGCTTTATGAAGAAAATCGATTTTCACTTTTTCTTAAGTCTAAAAGAAAAAGCGGGTAATATTCTGTATGTAAGCTATTCTCCAACAAATAATTTCAGCTATCTAGATTCGTAAAACCGAATGGTAATCAGCCTTTTACATTTCAGGGAGACAAACTAATGCCAAGTACTCACTTATAATGCTACTATCAATTGGCCTTGGTGGTTGTGTTCTGGTATTACTTGTAGTAATCGTTGTAGTGGTTTCTTTCAACAGACGGAATAGAGGAAACATTAGTGGTATGTTACTACAATATTACAAGATGTGATACATACTTCCATCAAACTACAACCAAAACACCCAGAAAATAATAATATTGAAGTCAAACATCTTACAGATTTCAATATTTTTAAACTATATTTTGGTAAATGGTTGCAGTCTAGAGAAGTTTAACAGAGATTAACACATATATCTGTGAAAGAAAACATACGTCACATTGACAGTAATAAAAACAAAACAGAAAAAAAACACGAAAAAAGCTTTTGCATTAAACAATGGACAGAGGTCCTTTACAGACAATAATATGGGGAAGTAGCAATTACTTTAATTACTAGAGAATAACTTTCTGCTATCAACGGTAGTTCTTTGCATTACAATAATTCTAAAATAAAGAGATGTGGTATCAATGCCAATGAGTCAATAATTAAAAAAATACTAATTGACAAAGATGTGAACAATGGCCAGTCACCAGTCGACTATCAACAATGAACTTACCCATACAGTATAAGTTATTATTGACCTAGACTTCGGGATGACAAAACTTTGAAATAATTCAAACGAAAGAAACAACTGATTGATTTTTAATTTTACTTATTCTGACATTTTGATTGTACGTGAATTTGCATGCCAGGTGATGCATACATATAGTAAGAGAATAGACGTATTTACACTTGTATGCAAATTTGTCCGCCATTACATATAATCACACAGGTTCCCTTAAACTTTGACATCATAATTCAAAACATTTGACGTCATAACTAAAAAGTGATTGTTGCTTGACGTCAAAAGGTCATTCGGAGGTGATATAAGGTCATTCGGAGGCAAAATACATCTAAATACAAAAAGTGTAAATACGTTTATCTTACCTTGTCGATGTACAAATGTACCCGATCTTGCACCTTTTAGAGTTCATGCGATTCACTTAATATTTTGTTCATGTTGTTTGTTTATAACCTTCATTTGTCTATTATTTGTCGATTTATGAGATCGAACATCGATATAATTCTGTTTCTTTCATAAACACTATTCTACCAATAAACGAGAAAATGTATGACACATAGCAACCATGCATGTTCTACATATATAAGAAAATGACTGTACCAAGTCAGGAATATGACAGTTGATATCAATTCGTTTGATGTGTTTGAGCTTTTGATTTTATTTTGCCATTTGATTACGGACTTTCCGTTTTAAATTTTCCTCTGAGTTTGGTATATTTGTTATTTTACTTTTAGGGGTATTTAATGAAGTGGTTGCAGTTATTTTGCAGTTTGTTACATTTGTTTATCGGTTACTTTTTCTCACAAAAAGAGGCCGTTAGACTTTTTAGTTTCAATTGTTTCACAATTGTCATATCAAGGCCTCTTAATGCAGACTCAATGGGATAAGTTTTTCTCATTGTTAAGGGCCTACCGTGATCTATATTGGTTTCAATCAGCGTCAGTTTGGAAATTGTTGAAAATTGTGTCATTTGCAATCATACTACATCTCTTAATTTGATATTATGATCTTTCAATTCTCCCTAATATAGGATATAGAAATAGATTTTAAATTTCGTTAATGTATAATGTTTAATGTTCGTGTAGATACATGAATAAATATATATATAATAATGGGACTTTTTTTTTATACATATTAAAAAGTTTATAATAAACCAAACAACTTTTAACATCGCTATTTGTTTATTAGACATTTGGCATAATTGAATTAAAGACCCTGCTATGTTCTGTGGTCATATGTTGATCATGATTTTTATTAAGTTAAAATATATTAGATTTTTTTAATAGGCTTTTGATAAAAAATGTATGTTGCATAAATTATTTATAGAAAAATCACTTGATTTTCTTACCCCTTAACTGTATTTGTATGCGTTATCAGTCATTCACATCGTTGTAATAATCTTATTTCCCCCCATGAAACACGACGGGTAACAGTAGTGGAATAAAAGTAGTTGAAATTTCTAAACCCATGAGTTTAATCTCAGCTCAAAGATTTATGTGTGGTAATAGCAAGATTGTGATTTCTTTGCTTGGTATTCTCTTTTTGTCATTGAACTCCGGCATCCTTTACCAAAAAAAAGTAACTCACATCCGCGAAATAAAACAATTAGGATGAATGGGGCGTTCATCACCAATCAATCAATCAATATTTTTGTCATGTTGTTTTTTTGTCTTTTTGCGACTTATGTTTCTTTAATGGTAGTTTCTACCATCTGTCTGTTTCTGGGTTTTTTTATAATGGCCCGCAAGTGCTCGTTTTCAACTGTTTACAGAAACATATTCAGGCAGGTCTTCATACGAATTTGAAGCGTATTCCTGTGAAAGTTTAAGCGTAGATTTAAAGTTTTATTTATTCATCTGTTCTTTCTATTATTTCAGATCGAGAAGGGACAAATAGATCAGCTCCGTATGTATGAAATCAATGTCTCTATAGCATATGCTCAGTAGATAACCTAATTTACAAATTTACAAATTTTCATTGACATTTTAGAAGTTAATGCTTTAAATTTTTATTTGAAAAATGATGATGATGATTATTATTATTATTATTATTATTATTATCGGCACCCTGACCCTGTTGATTCATGCTTGTCTGCATTAGGTTGGTTTTATCTGACCGGGAATCGATCCGTAAATCTTCTGAATGTGTGACTCGAGGCTACTTTTATAGTCCTTTGAGGTGGTTCTGGTGTGTTAATCTATACTTTTCTACAAAAGGAAATGTTGTCTAGCTTCCTTCAAATTTTTATCCAAAGTATAAATTCCTCTGTTATATATACCTTTATCGCTTTAGGTGGTTGCGTTTGTACCATTGTCTTTTTTAATCATGTTAATAATGACCGAATAATTGCATACTTTTTAATATGTAAATTTCTAATTTACTACAAATGATTTTACTTTAGGGTAAATCCTGCGAACTTTGGATTTTCTTCCGTATGCGCTGTGGTTTTCTTCCCTATGTACTGTTATTAAGTGTTATGCACTTTTTATCTATACTTTCAATCTCTTCGTTCAATATAAACAAGGAATCGTGGTTATCGCTTATTAACTTCCTTTTCATAGAATGTCTTTCTCGTTTTCGTGACTCACACAGATGCCAAAAAATGTTAACAGAAAAGGTTGATAACTTTCATCATTGACCTTAGACCTAGACTTATAGGCAAGTGCCCTGTTTGCCACTCTTACGACTGAGCAATACAGAAAGGGTAGGCAATAAGATTTAAAATGACTTGAAATCTCATGGCATGTTAGGTTACTCTAAAGTAAGGGATTCTTTAACATATGTCACACAAGTATTACCTATTATATTAAACTGTTATTTATAATACTTGATAGAACAATAGGTATGCTTACAGCAGCAAGTATATATAGCCGGCATTATCCAACATTTTTTATGTGTTTATCTTACAATTTCATAATTCGTTTTTTTTCTTCAAGAAGATCAAATAAAAAAATAATTTCTTTTCAAGTTCATTAACAACTATGGAGAATAACGACTTACGAAACATTTTAGAAACTTTGTAAGACCAAATGCATATCGGATTTGTTTTATAGAGCTGGGGTGTTTACAGATTTACAGAGAGGCAATTCGGCGTTTGCAAATGATTATTCTGG
The DNA here is from genome assembly GCF_965363235.1 of Mytilus galloprovincialis. Lineage (NCBI taxonomy): Eukaryota > Metazoa > Mollusca > Bivalvia > Mytilida > Mytilidae > Mytilus > Mytilus galloprovincialis. The sequence goes on from NC_134843.1 coordinate 62,384,403, forward strand.
TCTGCAGTCTTTTACTGGTATGCATGCTTTATTAGAAATCTATTTTAAGGTGGTACAGTAGAGGGACATAACTCTGTAAATATCAGCTGGACGTTTTAATTACGTTCAATTTTAAGAAAATATTAGTAATCAAAATTAGTGTTTGTCAAACTGCTATATATCCAATGAAATTTTTTCCAATAAATAGTGGGGTTCATTTTTTTTAAATTGTCATATTTTTGTCAAAGAGTCGAAGACCTGCATTGTTAAAACGTTTTACATCAGGTAAACATATAAAACGAAGGCAAAAAAACAAAAACAAATACAAACTAAACTTATGATATATATCATCAGCTAATAGACAACAAATGTAAAGTAATTCGCTGTTTAATTGAACGTTGTTTGTATTCACGGCGTATTTTATGATAAACAAGTCTTATATATATAACAAAATATCGATGTGTTCTTAAAGTACTGCTGGCCTAATCTATCCATACACACAGGATATGAAATTATGTTTCGAATCCAACATATCACCCTATACATAGTTCACCTTCTCTTCTCAACAAAGGCTGTTAAGCCAACAAAATAGATCTGTTAACCAGCAATTATTTGTTATATGTCGCCTATGATGTTGAAACCAGTACATATGAAATATGCATAAATAATTTCGGTAATACACGTTTCTTAATTTTCAGCATCAGTGCCTGTTCAGGACCACAGGTATATATAAAACAAATATTGAATACTTCTTTTTGTAATTTTATAGGGTTTTAAAAGCGTTGACCGTGCGCATCTTTTTAGAATGAAGCGCTTCCGCGCTTCATACAAAATGTACTTCGGTCAACGCGTTTACACCCCAATGAAGTTACAAAAAGAAGCATTCAATTCTTAAGTGTTAACTTTTGATGACAGAGTCCTTTTATACAATACTGCGTAGGAGTATAATATGGTAATGAATGTTTGATATTAAGGATGTTCGCTTAACATGTTTTGGGATTTTTGTCAGATTTTCAGAATCCTCTGGTTTTATCCATTTAAATACCTTAAAAAAATTTGCCCATTGACCGTTATTTTTCTTTTTATAAATCTTTTATATGTATAGTTATAAGCCATCTGTTAAAGTCTTATAAAATCTTTGTTATTTTTTAATAGTGTTTGACTTGTCAATGATAAAGCTATGAAAAATCTAGAGAGAACATTTTCCCACCAAAATGCTATTGACTAATATCTCGAAAACAAGCACATTGACCTTAGGCTACATATTTTTTTTTGCTTTCATGGTTCCTTCATTAAACCCCTACCAATATATACTAGTGTTATGAAAAGCTTGTTATTTTGAAACTGAGTAGCGAACTTCCTTAAAATGAAATCATGAATTAATTATTTAATCATAATTTATTATTCAAATACGGCAGTACCAATCTTGTTTTATCTTATTTACAACGTTATAACTGTCGCTATAAAAATAATAGTTATTAGCTTGCATGAAAAGTGCATTAAACGCAATCGGTAAAACAATTGATTCTTGGCAGTTATGGGCAAGCAATGTGTGATCAGATGATTGAAGCTATTAATTTTCTCCATGAAAATATTTCTGTACGTTTCCGCAACAGAGTTTATCGACAGGTTGTGTGTATTCTTATGGGCACCAATTGTCTCCCTTTAATAGCAGACTTGTACTTGTACTGTTATGAATCACAGTGTATAACCAAACTCAGTAAAGACTAGTATAAATTTCATTTAATTGATCAATTCAAAAACACTTTCCGTTATCTTGATTATATTCTTTCGTTAAATAATCAACAGTTTACTAAATATACTGCCAACAATTACCCATAGGAACTTGCTTTTAATAAATCAAACATCAATCAGTATTATTTGTTCTTTCCTTGTTTTAGCTATTTGAGTTTTACAAAAGAATCTGTTCTACAAAGGGACGATTTTTCGTTACCGATTGTTAATTTTCCTTTTTAAAATGGTGATGTTCCTTTGGCACAATCTTACGGTGTTTATATAACACAACTTGTTCTCTATGCCCGTGTCTGTTGTAACGTTATGGATTTTATAAATATTAAGATTTGATTTTGAAGTTGGTTGTACCTGTGGAAAACTAATTTCAATCGGGATTGCACATCCTAATTTTTACGGAGATGTTGTTTACCGAGGTCGGAAATTTAGAAATGATCCAGGAAAACTTTTAAATAAACATTCTCAACCTTTCGTAACTAAATTGGTTTTCAGATCGGCAAAATAATATCTTGTTTTTAAACAATACTCTGAAGGTTTATTGTACAATGTGAGCTAGCAATCTTTTGACATATCTTCACATATCTAAATTACTGTATTAAGAATTACTTCCAATTGGCCGTTTCAGAAACTAAAGCATGATGATGGGTAAATTAGTTTTTCTTACCCCAAAATGAAAATAACGTCACGTCACTGGTTAAATTTCAATTGTTTATGACACTTTTCACCAATCAGGACGTTTTGATGTACAATTTTGAAAATATTACCGAGGATGCATTAGATTGTGAAACGGCGAATTAATCATTGATATTTGGTGTTTATATATATCGTTCACAATGGCAATAGTAACCTTCTACATGTATACAGGTCTTAGGATTTTTATTTCACACACTGAGCATACCATTTTTCTGATATATCAAACAAGTGTGTAATAACTTTGCCCCATATCGGATATAAGTTTAGCTTTGAAATTGTTTTCTTGACATTATTTTTCTCTTGTCTTTTTTGTTCTGTCTTAATTATTTAATCGCTGTTAAAATATCTGTTGAATAGTACATTTGGTTATGCATCTGATGATTGTGGAAAAACAGCTGGAGATGATGGATATATAGATATTGAAGACACGAGAAAAAACGGTGAGAAATTATAATAAAATAATAATTCTTATACAGGAACTCTTTATTAGACGCAACTGGATAAGCAATATAAATAAAGCATACTTTATTTAGATATCTGACCTATTTAACAAGTGTGTACACACACTACAGTTCGAACGTTTAAGTTAAGTTGAAACTATTATCTGGTATAATTGAGATTTACCAAATAAGACAAAATTTAATCATCTTTTACATCTGTAGGTAAAATAGTTATCAAAGGTACCAGCATTATAATTTAGTACGCCAGACGTGCGTTTCGTCTACATAAGACTCATCAGTGACGCTCATATTAAAATATTTATACAGCCAAAACAAGTTCAAAGCTGAAGATCCAAAATCCCATAAGGTTGTGCCGAATACGGCTAAGGTCATTTATGCTTCGGATAAGGAAATCCTTAGTTTTTCGAAAAAAATCCAAGTTTTATGATTATTTATTGATTTATTGATTATAATTGCAAATAATATTTATTTTCTATTAGTATGTATAAACAAATTCGGCAAATAAATAAACTTTGGTAATTTGCAGCTTTAATATCTCCTCAAGACCACAGGTATTTATAAAAATATTATGATATTCAATATTCATTTTCCAAATAGTGTATAATCATCCTATTATTTAAAAATTTACAGCAATAATTATATTGTTCTCTATAAAATACAGAATGGTAGCTTTTAAGAATAGTATTGTCAAAACACTCGGGAACACATCAAGAATGTCTGCATGCATTGGCAATAAAGTAAAGCAAACTATGGGACCAATTTTACTATACGAAAGTTAAGATGAAAAAAATATATTAAAGTATAAATACTTTTTTAAAGCATGGAGATCACACAGGCAAATTAGCTTGTTGTATTTAATTTTGCATCTGCATTTATTCGATAGCTCTTGGCTTTACAATGTTGATAACTATGTTGAAACGAAAATATTTATTGGCCTAATGTTCTATTTGCAGCATAAATTATTGGCCAATGTTTCTATATGCTCCTCATAGTTCATATTCCCATTTATACTATCCAATGTCCTAACTCAATAACATGTGGGACATCCCAGGTCGCAATTACACGATAAATAGATTGTGGATGAGCATGGACATCTAGGTTTACAAATTTCATTAGACTTCATCAAACCATTAAGATTACCGGCAATTTGATAAAAAAAATCATCACCAGTTCACATAGATTTTACCACTGATTATCAACATTCAACTGAAGCAAATCCAGCAGCAATCAACTTACCTGCAAAAACCATCTTCTTTCAACAGATCGTCTGGTGTGTTGAAAATATATGTTTTTGTGTTCGGTGGATTGATATTGCAACAGACAATCTGTATCCCAATTATTCTTGTTTGTTCGTCCGTACTGGACTATTTTTTTTTGTATTGTTATAGAACAGAATTTGTACATAACTCATGCAATTTTATGGTCACCATCACTAATTGTTTCACCTATACGATGTGTCAGTATCACAACTCTACAGACATCTTTTTGTGATTAAAGATCTTTATATACAAAGGTTGTCGTCTGATTTAACTAATTAACCTTCTTTTTTTCCTTCATATTCATGATTTTTACATTTCAAATTTACTGTGGATTCGCATGGCGGGTGATGAACTCATGACAGGAGACGCTTACCACCTTATCTACCCACCCACACTTCTATTGTTTTGTTATGAATGGACCGTTAGTTTTGATCCTTTTGCAGGTTTACAAGAGTTAATTGTATTGGTAATGCCCTTCGCAATAGAGAGGCCTGGCGTTTTGGCAATTATTGAATGCTGTTTTCATCTTTTCGTTTTTACCACGTATCAATTGTTCAATTACCAATTTCAATTTAAAGTATGATAGCATTTTGGTGTCGTCTGATGTTTCTTTCCCGTGGTTCGCCATTTTTATTATTTGCAAAAATAGCTGATCTCGATAAAGATTTTAGTATAAAAACCCGAATTTGATACGAAACGTTTGAGTATTCCCCCATTCAAACATGCATGCTTTCTTGTTTTAATGTATACAAGATATTTCTTGATATTCTTAAAATGTCAATGAAAATGTAACGCCTATGTCATTAATAGGTAAGTACAAATAGAGCACTATTTATGATTTAAACAAACAATATGTTTTTAAACAACGTGTCACACTGATTAAAATCAGTGTGACACGTTGTTTCATCAATTATTAAAGTGTAACATTTAATGAACATGTATCAACATAATTAACTATACTCTATCACGTACTTAATTTTCGGATCTACAAGACAGTTTCTCCTTTTTGACAATAATTTGACGGTTTATTGTAAAATTTGATTAGGATTTTTCTAGTTATCGATGCTCCCACTGTATGTATTACTCTGCGTTTATCTTCATAACATCACAACAGTAGGTAGGGTAACACTTCAAACGGTATCAGAATTAAATTGTGTTTGGAATTATTTTCCTTGAACTGTTTTTTTATGCAAAACCTAGGGGCATTATATTTTTTGGTGTGCTCGTCCGTTTGTCCGTCCGTCCATCTGTCCCGCTTCAGGTTAGTTTTTTGTGTCAAGATTCAGGTTTAAAGTTTTTGGTCAAGGTAGTTTTTGATGAAGTTGAAGTTGAATTGTAAATCCAAATTAGAGTTATTACCGAAATTTCACGGTCAACATAATATAGAAAATGATAGTGAGAGTGAGGCATCCGTGTACTATGGACGCATTCTTGTTTTTCTCATCTATCTTTGCTGTTTCTTTGTTGAAACGCTGCAGATTATTTCTTTAGCAGTACATTAAGCCATGCATATGATGTGTTTGCATCAGAAGCTGATGATAACGGATACATAGATTTTACCGACAATAAAGGAAATGGTGAGACATTAATTGTTATATATTATTAAAAGGGATACGTTATATGATATTTTATGTTTAAGTTAAGTTTGTATTTTAATCTTGAAAATGTTAGAAAACCTAAGTATATAAGTAAGTGACCACAGCCATTGCACCAGAAAATAAACTGTTACTACTCTTCTACTCTAGATTCTGATAGTCCCATCCTAGAAAATATTCTAAAAGTAAGTTCTACTGTTGGACAGTTTTAGGTCAAGAATAGGGTAGTAAGGTCTTTTCATATTTTATTTTTGAACTTGTTTATTTGATTTGCATTACTTTATATATTTAGAAGATTAGTAAATTGTGTTCTGAAATAATTTAAACAAATTATTCTATAATTACGTTATAATTTGTTTTATGATTTTTTTTATTTTTTTTATTTTGTATTATTTTCGTAATGAAGTACTTTATTTCTCTATAATTGTTGTACGGAAGCATATTCCTTAAATTACTACAATATACTAAACCACATATGTATCAGTTTTTAAGATTTTGTAATGTTGTAAACAATGTTCAGTTATCTAATTTAATATTGTAGATACATTTACGTGTTATGCACTTCTTTAACGGTTAAAAGTTACAAAGAAAATTTAGTTTTAACAATTAACTGAAACATATTTTTTTCAACTGTTTTTGGCATTATTTAAATCAGAATAACTCACGCACAGACATACATCCAAGTATCACAAAGTTAAGTGCAAAGAAAATATTTTAATACTAGGAAAAGATAGAATTTGTTTTGATTTTAAGTTCTGGTATTTTATTCTGTAATTTAAAATATGTTGCACAGGAAAGTCCGGTTTCTATTCCCTTACTTCCTTACAGACAAGAACTGTTCTAAATCATTATCAGAGATCCGCTTATTATGTCATTTAGAACAGTTCTACCATAAAATAGATATTGACAATGATATACTACCAAAATTGTAGATAATTTGTCCATAGAACAGATAACAGATCTATCTGAGAAACGTTCAGACAGTTTTAACTGAGAACAGTTGGTTTTGGGGTTGAACTCTACTTGAACAGTAAAGATCGATTTTATGACAGATTAGTCTTACAGTTCTAAAGAGATGTAAGAACTGAGCCAAACTGTATATGTTTTTCAAATCCTATAAAGATTGAACTAACGTCATATTCTTCGACTGACATCGTAACACTATCAAAGTGCCCGCACAAAGTTCATATAATAAAACACGTGAATAAACTGAATAACCGATATGCAACTGAAAAAAATATGAAAACATAAATTATGACTAATTTTTAAAAATAAATAATTATATTATCTTTGTTGGACGTCATAATGTGAATGAAACACTATTTTCAGGTCAGGAATATATCACGATGAACCAGACGGTGTACACTAATATGTAGATTTAGCCATTAGTTAGAATAAGAGATTCCGGAATTGTATATATTTCTCTTTTATCTGTTAAACCACATCTCTGTCATCCATTTTGAATGATAATATCATCTTTTATTTTCTTTATAATGAATTTAGTATTGTTTTAAGTTCAATGTATGAAAGGTGTAATTTTGTAGCTGATGCTACTAACATGCTTTGGTAAAACTTGGTAAACCATGCTTTTTTTCTAATTAATATTAAATGCTGTATACCAAAAAAAAAAAAATATCCCAAACATTTTTTTGGAGAAAATATACTATATACCATATTGTAAACTAAGACCATATTTAAAACTAAAAACAAACATGAATGCTCGGTCTATTTCTACTGCATGCTTCATGATAAATGTTACTCATTGTAAAATCAACTATTTGAAAACAAGAACTATCTTTAAAAAAGATATCCGACGTATTTAAATTGGAGTATATTCACCAAAACCCCGCGGGAATCTCACATGCGTAGGTGCGTTCTAAAAGTCATGTACGTTCATACAACAAAGTTTACATAAAAAATTATATAATTGTCCCGAATAAACAGTTGTCATGGATGCATTGGAGTTCTGAACAATTATTTTAATAAAAATATAAATCTTTGTAAGATCTAGTTCAAATTTTTATAGTTTTTCACTTGCTTTCCATCACGATATAATTAACGAGACGTTTTTTCAAACACAACTAAATCACCCACCATGACAGCATTTTGTCCAATCACAGAAAGGATTTTCGAGCATGCGTATTTTGTTGCCGTAGTTAAGCGTCCTTAAGTTCAAAGGGCACAAACCGAAACTATACCGACTACGTCGGAAAAAAAACAACTAAGTGTACAGTAAAACACATTCAGTATATCTGAAGTAAATGTCACACACAAACAACCACATTTATTTATTTCTAATTTAGATGAAACGTGTATTGTTAAAAAAATGAATATGTACAGTTTTAAATAGATATTATGCAATATTTGCATTAAATGTCAGATCAGAGATATCATTATTTTTATACATATATTAAGTGTAAATTCATATCAAAGCTATAGATTTTTCACCCAGAAACACATATTTTCAAAAAAGAATAATTTCACGATTATTTCAACAAGATGCAGACATTTTGTATAGAATTGAACAAATTTCATTCAATTCGAAAAAAGATTTTTTTAACATGTCATGTGTTTTTATGAGATATATAGGATACTGATATGTCTCTTGTTCGAATGTATTTATTGGTCGGTATATCATGAAATATAAAAGTTAAACAGTTAATATATAATCAACTTGAATTTGCCATTGATGAGGGACATTCCGTTTTAAATTTTCCTTGAAAGTCGGTATTTTTGTATTTTAGTATTTTTTTAAACCGTTTGTAAATTAAAAACAGCATTGAAATCACATTTAAATGACATTGCGTAAGCCATTGATCTTCAGAGACCAGGTAGCATGCATAAAGTATCAATTGTATGTATCAAAGGACCCGTTGTTAAATACTGTCTTCTTCTATGATTACTATTGGGAATTCTCACCTGTATATCTATGATTGTATCTATTCAACATAACCGCGATTGATGTGAACAGTCTTTTCATGTACATGTTGGACTGATCCAAACATTTGTAGACCGGTATGTTTTCCAAATAGTGATTATTTTGATTTGTAAATATTTAAGTAATCGATATCATTTAAATGTAAACTGGGAAAAAATTTACTTAATTTCCTGCCCTGGATGAAATGTACAATGAACTTGAAAAATACACAATGAATGTTGATAGGCATGAAACAAAATTGTTTAAATGCCGAATTATCTGTATTATAATAGGTAATATTGTATTTGAAACTGATAACGAAGCTAAACTTCTGGGTGTGTAAAATTGATCGTTGATTGTTCTGTGATATGGTCATACCATATCGATATTTAACAAAAAAGATTCTAAAGAAAATGTGTGTATCGAACAGATAGAAGTGTTTCACCTTACCTGAAGTATTGAACTTTAATATTTTCCCCACATTTTAGTGATCGGTGAATTATCTGGTCAGGTGCAAAAATGATGTTGATATTACTAAAAATGTCAAGCTTCATATATAGAAGAACAGCACGATTACATTTAGAGGAGCGTTATATTATGACATATACATACATTTTTTAGATATCTGGGATCGATTCTAAAACAGTAATTGATTGGCCATTATGACAAAAGTGTGTCAGAAATCATATCTGATATTCTTCCTAAGTCATAATAACCTTCCATCATTACCGAACTGAACAAAGAAATAACACGACGGATGCCGTATACGGTGCAGGAAATGCTTACGCTTCCGGAGCACCTGATTTCACTCCCGGTTTTTCGTGGAGTTCGTGTTGTTTCTTATTTCCTATTTGTAACTGTTGATGTAAATGTCTTTTGGTTTTATGAGTCTTTGTTAACTCATTGGTTTTGATTGTTATTGTCTTATTTGTAGTAGTATTTTTTTATTATTGAAATGTTTAATTCATGTTGTAATATATGTATTTAATGCAGAACTCTAGTAAACTAATTTTTGGATTACATATGTTATCCTGTTGAAATTAAGGATATTATCAATATATAATTAAAACCAGGAATTGTCAAGTTTGCGGGCCTTTTTTAATCGTAGAAGGAAATATCGATGGGACCGTGAATACGTAATTTTACAATAGACTCAATATAAAAAAAGTTTCTAAACAAACTAATAGATAAATTGAATTTTGAATACCAAATCAATAAACAAAAATCTCTCAAAATAGTGTAAAACGGCAAATTTATATGAACGATAACTATTTTGTCACGTTAAAGACTTCAAATTCACAGCATAAGTGATCTTTCTTAGGTCCCAAGATTATATCTACATATTAGTTTTTAAATGAATGGATCACAATCTAAAAAATAGATTTGAATAACTTTACTGCGTTTGCAATTTCATAGGCCACATAACGGCTTATATTTTAACTACTTCAACCTGAAATCATAATAGGATTTTTTTATAGAAAATTTCAACCTAGCTCTAACTTTTTTAATCTTAAACTAAATTTTAGTTTAAACTTAAAGTAATCCAATCTATAGCTTGAAATATTGCTTGTGCTATTGACGTATACACATCTTAATTGTGAATTGAGTTAAGTTAATTTTTTTTTAAATTTTAAAAGAATGTACCGTCACATTTAGATATCAAAATCCTTTAAACGCTATTACAAATTTCGAAATTCAGAGGTCCAAAGTTCCAAATACAGTGTTATCTTTGTGTATGTAATGTATTTAGTCTTGTTAATGACATTAGATATTTTGCGTGATTGATTAGTGATTGATTTACGTTTGGATATTTTGTATTATTGCTTCACATTTTCTGATTAATAAATTGAGTTAGCTTTAACATATTGTTATATTCAGTAAAAATGAGGCGTACAATGCTACATCAAAAATAGAAGTGTAACCGACAATGGCAGGTAAACAACGAAAAACAATTATAGACTTAAACCAAGGACCATAACCAAAAACCGGGGATGATATTAGGTGAACACGGATCCTTCTCAATATGTGTTTCCCATCGTATTACCCACGAAAGGAGCAATTTTCATTTGGTAGAGTCCCAAACCGAAGAAAAGAGGACGAGATAGTGGCAACTGTTGCCTATCCATATACATCTGACATAATAGTGTGATCCGAACACAAAACTGCTCAGAAGAATAAAGTTTAAAAACAATACTAGAGAAGTTGTAAGGTCACCAATACAATCTGTTTGACTGACACGATATGCCGTGTGTCTGAACTCATTAGCGACATATTTTCGCAGGTTTCATATTCAATATATCAATACAGTCAACAATCTGTAATTTCACCGATTGTGACTTGAACGTCGCTTAACTACTGTCGCCTTGATATTTAAAAAAAACTATGATAATGTGGTCTTAAAATCTTTCGAACGGATGACTTCCACTTTACCACTCGGAAACCCTGGTTCAGTAGCTTCCTATTAAGATATTATTGAACTTAAGATTGGAAACGCAAGCTTTAGAGTATAGCATCAACGGGAAGATACATTATCAACATGTAGGATATGCTACAATCATCCTGGATAGACATCATAGACATAGAATGTTTACAATTAGAACGTTAGAAAGTTGTCAGTTTGTTTTCGATCTACGAGTTTGACTGTATTTTTCGTCCCTCTTTTAAACCTCAACCACCTTTTTTTGTAAATGAAAGTAAAAAATGATATCAACACGTAATAAAATCCTTGCGTCCGAAGCGCTATTCTGGATATACCTTCATCTCAACACTAAAAGCCAAATATTTGAAAGCCAAGGATGTATAAGAACCGAAACAGTTGAAGAGCTTACTTTTAATTAAAGATATAACAGGATCAAAGGTAGATCCAGCTCGTCTATTAAACAATGCGCATATTGTCAAGCATTTCTAATTACAAGTGCGCATTCTCCGCATACAATCAATTGTTTAGGGGGGTTTCATAGTTAAAAAATTATGAGGATTAGAACACAACAGTCTCCGAGAGCTCTCCTGTTTGATTTAAAAAAAGACATGCACAACGTAGGTACACTTCCTAGAAAAATACGAAATGAAGTTAGGAATGACGATACAACAAAGCAGCAGCAATAATATTTTAGAAAACAAAAAAGAATTCATTAACATATCAGACTTATAATTGTGAATGTCATACGCGCGTTTAGTCTATAATACAACTCACCAGTGACCTTGAATAATAAAAGTTAAAAGGCGCAGGCCCTAAAAGTCTTTGTTTAAGAGCATTGAGAACCTGAAATAATTTATTCATTAGTTAGGAAACATTAGAAAATTCAAGGTAAAGATAGTGCATTACCATTATCATAATTCAGTGGACAGTCAAACTCATAAATCGAAAATAAACTGACAACGCCATGGATAAAACTGAAAAAGACAAACAGACAAACAAAAGCACACATGACACAACATAGAAAACTAAAGAATAAACAACACGAACCTCACTAAAAACTAGGGGTGACCTCAGGTGCTCCGGAAGGGTACGCAGATCCTGCTCCACATGTGGCATCCGTCGTGTTGCTTATGTGATAACAAATCCGGTAAATAGTCTAATTCGGTAGGTTACATTCATGAAAGGGAATGGGATTGCAGTTACGACGTAAGGAACATATCTGATATCATTTGTGAAACGGTTATTCCATTACGGTCAACCAACTCGTGATGGCGTTCGCAAAATTTACGAAGGGATGATTTCAACTTCACCATTTGGAACTCTTGGTTTAATAGCTTCCTTGTGAGCAGCAACCCTCTATCAAGAAAATCATGATAGGAAATGCAAGCACGGGAATATCGTAACAATTTGGAGATATATACCCCGTATGCAGGTGCTGCTGGAATGTTGTTACTTAGAAATGGAAAGTTCACAATTGAAAAGCTGAAATCATCTCTTTTTTCGTAAAGTTCAGTTTTCAACCGACCCTCATTGTCAATTTCTTAACTGTATATGTAAGATGTTATCAAGATATGAGGCCGACTTAACTGTATTTGTAGTATCCTTTATCTCTAGTTCGATGGGATAGATGCGTTCCACATAGTCACCAAATTTTGAATTATTAAGTGAAAGAACATCATCTTTATAGCGGAAAGTAGAATTAAAGGATATCAGGCCGTAAGTATTTTCGTTTGAATTGTTTAACGTTTTTCATGTCGAAGCTTTTTATAGCTGACACTGCGGTATAACATTTGCTCATTATTGAAAGCCGTATGGAAACCTATAGTGTTAACCTATACCTCTGCTGGTGGACTATCAGTCCCCGAGGGTATCATCAGCTCAGTAGTCAGTGCTTCGGTACTGACATGATTAAACAAACTTTACTAAAATTGTCCGTTTATAAATTTTGAAATTATTATGAAACTAAGGTTTCAACTCCCTCAGGCAAAGTTGGCTTTAGATGAATTTGGCTATTTATTTTAGGTATTTTTAACATATAGCTCTTCAACGATTTTCGGTACTTATACATCTTCGGATTTCAAATGTTTGGCTTTGAGCGTTCCTGATGAAGGTAAATCCAGAAAAGCGCTTCGGACGCAATAAATTATTAAACGTGTTGTTTTATATTTCTATATCAATTGGTCTCTGGTTGAGTGTTGTCTCATTGTCAATTATACCAGTGATTATTTCGTCTACAAAATCATGAAAATACTCATCAGTGACGCTCTAATCAACAAGGTTTAAAAGGCCGTAATAAAGCACAACAATGAACAGCATTTGAACCCAAAGTTCGAAAAGGTTTTGCTGAATTCGCCATGGGTAATCTATATATATTCCTGTGGTTTAAAATCTTCAATAACTGGAAAATAACAAAGTTTTGTAAACAGTTAATTTATAACTATAACCATATCAACGATTATCCATGTCAACACAAAAATGCTGACTACTGCGCTGGTGACAACCTTAGAATGAAACCTTTTTCAGCACATGCAGCACTGGCATCAACCCCACTGATTCAAATAAACATTTTTTTAAATAGATTAGGGCACTTGATAGCTTGTTGTTCGGTGTGAGCCGAGGCTCCGTGTTGAAGGCCGTCCCTTGACCTATATAGCTATAATGGTTTACTTTTATAAATTGTTATTTGGATGGAGAGTTGTCTCATTGGCACTCATACGACATCTTCCTATATCTATATATCATATATAACAGGCTAAATTTGTAGGTTAAAAGCGCATTCCGTCTACAAAAGACTCACCAGTGACTGGCGAATAAAAAAAATTAGGCAAAACACTGTACGAAGTTATAGAGCAATATTGACCTGAAAAATCGCAAAATGTGTGCCAAAAATTGTTTCAAAATTGTTTTATTAATTTCATGATGAGCTTCACCTAGGACCTTGGATATCAAAATGTAGTTATTTCTGTACGACTAAAGTCCTGTTAATATGGAGCAAAACTACAGATAAGCAATGATAAGTGTGCTATTGGTGTCATCAAGACGTTTACTAAAGTATTCTATGTTCTAATTGATGAAAATGAATCTTAAAATATCTTTGTTTATATGGAGCTAAACTATAGTTAAGTGTGATATTGGTGTCATCAAGACGTTTACCAAAGTATTCTATGTTCCTATTGATGAAAATGAATCTTTAAACTCTTTAAAATAATAGTAATAAGATAAATGCATCATATATACTAGGATGAAATTTAGTACGCCAGAAACGCGTTTCGTCTACCCCAAAATATGTCTGAAAACTTGAAAATCCCCACTTTTTAATGAATAAAATCCCATAACTCGGAAACGTAAAATTCAAAATTGATAAAAATCGAAAACGCTCACGTCATTAAATAGAAACAATTTACCAAAGTTTCATGCAAATTGGTTAAAGCGTTTTTAAGTTATTAGCCGACATGTTAGCGACGGATGAACGGACGTACAACGATATACCATCTTACGTCCCATGAACAGGCGTATACAAAACCCTGGGTACCAAACATTCATTGCTATAGACGGTTACTCTGTATTATCTCAGCATGGTCGATGTGTCAAATACTACTACACTGATATACTTGGGATATTATCGTATAACTGCGCTCTATTAGTTTTTTTCAGTCTTTTCCACTGTGAATGTTTTTTTTACGACAGTGACACATATACAACTTCAATACAGAATTAAACGTGGATTACGTTGTTAATTTATATATAACTTCCAAAAAGTCTATGCGGTTTACGTGAAACGGTAAATAATCTCAACATATTCACAATCGAAGGATAAAACAAACCTTTAATACATTTTTTTTATTGGACGGTAATTGTAAAAGTTTTTTTTTGGTAACCTTAATAAGGAGACATAAATTTATCGATTTAATTTATATAAACATAATTATGTCTGTTCCCTTTACATCTGTCCCTTACTTAATTATCCGTAAAGAATAATGTAATACAGACGGTGAGAACAAGAAAATGTACGTGGATACGACAAAGTAACATAACATATAAATAAAAGTCATCACCATAAAGAGTAACAGACTGACACATTTATTTTATTTAATTTATTTCTACTTGATTTTCTTTTATTGTCTTTCACTATCCTTGATTTAGTTTTTCGTTTTAATTTCTTTTCAATTATTGTTAAGAGACCACAAACACTGAGATAACACGAGTTTTCATATCATATCATTTCTGCTACTGCATGTCGACACATTAAAATCAAATCATTCGTCGGAGATTTCTATTTTCAACTGGTTCACTTTTCTTGCTGCATTTTAAAAATGCATGGACCAATAACTATAAGAAAACATGGACCAATAACTATAAGTTACTTATTTTCTTATGTATTTAAGTCATTAAGCAGGGACTATCTATACTTAGGCAGCAACCATTTGATTTTCTGGGGGGGGGGGGCTATGGTTTTTTTTGGAAAAAAAAGGTTTGTTTCCAGTTTTTGGTGAAAAAAATAATTTGTTTTGGACCCTGAGAAAAAAAATTTGTCTGTTTCACCCTCAGCTGCCACTATATGTAATGCTAAAATTGAAAGGAAAAAATTGTCTTCGGTTTGTCGTTAAAAAAATAGATTGTTTTTCGCCAAAGGCGAAAAAAAAAGTTTGTACAGAAAAAAAAAACATAGCCCCCCCCCCCCCCCCCCCCAGAAAATCAAATGGTTGCTGCCTTAGTATAGAAAATCCCTGCATTAAGTCATTTTAATTGTGAAAAAAATGTGTTATGAAAATCGATAACGTATGAAATGGATTGGAAATCAATATATATCTATCGCATGTATCGGGGTTGCTTTTTTGCTTGAGTGATTTACCTTACAAGTAGGCGTACACTTTAAAGTTAAAAAGGAATTAACATCGGTTTGAAATAGCTTAACGGGGGCGTGGCCTATTGGTTTGACAGAGATTACCCGGGTCTTAAAATATCTTGAATGACTGCAAGGGAATCTATTTGACTGGTATTAAAATAGTTTAAAAGGGATTGAATAAGATAGAAACCTGTTTTTATTTTTTTTTTAATCTGATTCAATATTCCAGTAATCTTTTCTAAAGAGGGTTAAAACGTTTTTGTCTGTTTAAGCTAATTTCGGGTTACTAGTGATGTCATTGCAGCACAAATTATGAATGACAACTTTTAGAATGATATGTGAAGTTTGGTTTTCCCAACCTGCAACAAAGTAAAGGAACTATGAAGGTAATGCATACTAGTTGCCTAGTTTAGAACATAGTCTTGACATATTTCCAATTTGACATTCAGCAAGCAGCAGGCAATAATTCAGCCGTGTAATTTGTGCAAAAAGTACAACGGAACATTCTTTCATCTGTTGAACCTTTGTAAATAAAGGTAAACTTGCCAGTGTCTTTTTGTAACTTGTTTTTTTTTTTTGCTCTGTTTCCATCTTATAAGATAAGACCTTTCAAATTATTGTTATAGTTTGTTTATATGTAATGGAGCTTCCACACTACCCCATGGTAGGAGGAGGGATGGTAACCCGCCACCCGTAAACAAGTGTAATCCCGTCACATAATATATGCGTCTGTCAAAAAACTGCAATTCACTTGTAGTCGTTTTTTTTTAAATTTTGTATCATATCTAAGTGTTTTTGTTTAATTGATTTGTAAATATATTAAGACGTTAGTGTTCTAGTTTGAATTGTTTTAAGTTGGTTGTTTCAAGGCCTCTTATGCATGTAGTTAACAATACAGTATGGTTTTGCCCTTTGTTAAAGGCTATACGGTTACATTCATTTGTTAACTTCAATGTCATTTGGTTCTGGTCTCTGGTGGAGTGTTCTCTATTAAACCACCTTTTTTTAATAATAATATTGAAATAATCAAAATTTAATAAACATAAAAATGAAAATACAATATAAAACCGACTATTTTTTTAATTTATTTTTATATATAGATTGGACCGTTGGATTTCCCGTTTGAATGGTTTTACACTAGTAATTTTGGAGCCCTTTATAGCTTGTTGTTCGGTGTGAGCCAAGGGTCTGTGTTGAAGGCCGTACATTGACCTATAATGGTTTACTTTTATAAATTGTTATTTGGATGAAGAGTTGTCTCATTGGCACTCACACCACATCTTCCTATATCTATTAATGGAAACCTGTTGACATAAGTTTTGTTACTGTTGATACAATTTGATCAAGTATCAGTGTTATCCTCAGGATGTAAACAATTACATTCAATTTGTGTTTTTCACAATTCGATTTTCTTCATTGTCTTTATTAAAGTTATATCTGCGTTTAAAGTACTCGTCTGTCTTAATTTAGAATTGTGTTCGATTCCTGCTACTGATACGTATAAAAAAATCAATTCAATTATAATGGTTTCGTTAAATATGTGTTATGGTAAACGGGAGAAACCATGTAATGGCCATGTTTGTCCTTTTCGTGTTTAAATATACATAAACTATTGTTATCATGTAATTTTGCTTAAAAATATATCTTTTTAAGTGTAAGAATGTACGACAAATAATGCTTCTTAAGTTTTGTTTGCGATACAGGGTTACATAAGTTGTTTTTTTCCTTATTATTAAGTAGAATTATTAAGAAGTCGAAGGTCGTATGATTACAGATGTAAGTTAAGATAACATGAGCTTCATAAACAGGGGTATGCTTATTACTCAACATCAACCTATAACTAATTTGAAGGAAGAACATCCGAAATAGTCTCTATGTGAATATATAACATACCGATATGATTTGCAGGTGTCTGAACTTCTTAGCGGTATGTTATCGACTATCTTAACATTTTTAAACCAGTGTGGTCGTCTGATTTGTAATTTTACCTGTGATCTATGACAATATTTAGTCTGATACGAAACAGCAGTTAAATGATGATAATCCCAATGTTGTTTGGCAGATTCACGTATAATGCGAAAATAAAAAAAGCGTTATACATGTATATCTGTTCGAATCTAAAATTATGCTTGTAATAAAATTTGTGTAATAATCTTTACAATTGAAATTTTGATATTTGCAGTTTTTTTATTCTTTTTAGGATCACAACCTATTCTGAATGCAAATATCTATTCTCTATACCATACACCCAATGTTTTCTTGATGTTGAGCAATGCAAAATTTATTATCACTATGCAGTGCAGGTCTGATAATGCTTCAATTTGTACCTTAATAACTATTAAAGGTACCAAGATAAAAATTTAATACGCCAGACGCGCGTTTCGTTTACATAAGACTCATCAGTGACGCTAAGATCAAAATAGTTGTACCACCAAGAAAGCACAAAGTTAAAGAGCATTAACAAGGACTCAAATTCCAAACAATTGTGCCAAATACGGCTAAGGTAATCCTAATTTTTCGAAAAATTTAGTTTTGTAAATAGGAAATCTATAAAAATGACCATTTAATTGATATGCATTTCAACATCGAAGTTCTGACTACTGGGCAAGTGATACCCCCGGAGACGAAACGTCCACCAGCAGTGGCATCGACCAAGTTGTGTAAATATATATCGACCCAGTGGTGTAAATAGTTATCAAAGGTACCAGGATTATAATTTCATACGCCAAACGCGCTTTTCGATAACATAAGACTCATCAGTGACACTCAGATCAAAATAGTATAAAGCCAAACCATTATGCATTCAACAATCAGTGAACTTCATGAGTGATAAATAAGGGACCGGCATGGCCTCTTAGTCTTTTTGAACAATGCCGTTGTTAGTTTGTGCGACTTATAAGTTTGAAAGTTCCTTTGATACCTTTCGCCTCTTCTTTATACACAATGATCATTTGGTTTATTTTAACGTACTTATAACGATTCTTTTAAAATGTAATCATGATCTTAAGCAATATCAAAGAAAGAAAAACAATATGTTTTTACGCAAAGCAAGGGCAGATAGATAACTTGAGTGGTTAGGCTGCACAATTTACTTTAAACATATTTTATTTCAAAAAATCATTTGATCTTGAACTTTTACAAAAGAACTAAACGTATAGATTTGATACAAACCAGGACATTCATAATCACCCACCTGGGTTCAACGCAACTATGAATTAGTCAATCAATTTTTGAATGTTGTATTTCTTTTATAATTCATTCGTGTCGGTTTGTTTTATTGACCCATCCTGCATATCTTAATTCGCCTCCATCTTAAATATAAACTAACCGCCATGTTGAAGTCTTAATGCAGTGCATTATGATAGATATAAATAAACATAAGTCGAATATTATTTTGTTTCAGGTAACTTGTATAAGCAAAGCTTAAACAACAAATCAAATCAAACTCTTTAAAAAATTAACACTATAACAACATGGTAAGCTTTATTTGATAGCTTTCACTTAAAGCCTTCATGCTATCATTTTGATAATCAAACTATCCTAACTGCACTAAATGTGTTATACACATCAAAAAGACTGGATGCCTGATTGGTCATTTGTACCCAAATCCTGTCCCCTTCTGCCAGTTGAATGTTGATAGTTTGGGATGCCATATCATATTCTTTATTAGTGAATAACCACACCAAAATAGCTCCATTCTTCCTCAAAGTAGTGTGACATGTAACAGAGCCTGACATTATGGTAACAGATACCAAGTAAACACCGCCCATTCCAGGACGAACAGTAAAAATACCATTACTGTAACCACTATTGTCTAAAAGCTTAATCGGATATCCGATAAAAGCGCCGTTCTGATATGGATGAACACCTCCGGGTAATGTTGCTGTGAATGCTGTAAACAGATTTTCAGAGATTTAAAAATTGAATGTATATATATACACATAAACAAAAGCGCACATTCAATTCTGCAGAATACATAATTTTTATGTAATACTCAATCTCTAGTACATTTTATCCTGCAGTTATCTGTTTACTGTTCGTTTTAATGGTCACTATCATAGTCTATTGACATTATGGATTCTGTACGTACAAGTGCATAGTTTGTATTGGCTGCCAGACAAATCACCTCATTCTGTCAAAAGTTAAGTTAGATAAATGATATTTGATATACAGTTGTATACGCATTCAATTTGATGCATACCATATCCATGGAGATTTCCCCCTGTCCCTTTAGTCTGCAGTATGCAGTTGAATTTAGCATTATCAGATTTTTTTCAAAAGACATTATCTTGATAAACTGATGATATACTTCCAGCAATGGTTATTTATTTACATTTGCATATTTTAAATTTCACATTGTATGAATATTTTTATTTTTATTCATAATTTTCATTTTTCTATGAATACAGGACATTTTCGTCTCAATGTCTTTAGATGGAGTATGACAGAAATGCATACTTTACATATATATGTTTAATCTTTATACGTACAAGGCATATTTTCGATGATTCGATGAGCCTTATAGTCTTGCGTGTGTTTGGTTGTTTTGTTAGATTGTTAAGTACAACAGTCAATTTAAAATTTCTGCATTTGTTCCCAAATATTTCTTAATGATTTCAACATGTTCAATAAGTATTATCTCTCGACATGCCGAGTATGATGTTGCCACTTATGTGAAATTCCATGCCTTGTTTGATTTTAGAGCTTTACCTTAACTTTACTTCTTGTTATATTTGAAATCATGAAGTATTCAGTCGAGGTTGTTCCAATATATAATATGGAAATTAAGGATAACAAAATACGAATTATTTAAATTGCAAACGCTATTTTGTAAATATTTTTTCTTTAATGAACACGCATTGATTTATATTCTCTTTAACTTTTTTTGCCAACGCTACATTCATTATCTATTATAACTTACTACTATTTAATGGTGGATATACATCTACAGCAATCATAATATAGAAGAAAATCAAGCGTGGCACGGACAAAATAAATAAATACTCAAACGAAGTCTTACCTGCACATACTTCAGTGTTACAAATTTTTGAGCTAGTCTCTTCACCATCACATGGCTTTCCGTTCAGTGAAGGAGCAGGATCATTACAAATTCGACTTCTGTTTTGCAATCCTGTTCCACATGTTACTGAGCATGGTTCAAAAATTCCCCATGGTCCCCAGTTTCCATCGACTGGAGAAAAAAAATGAATGTTTAAGATGTCTAAGAAATTTGGTTTAAATTTGCTTCTTCAAAAAATCGTCATACCAAACATTTCTTGCTGATTTCAATAAGTGTTTTCTTTCGATATGACTGATATGTTACATTTCAAGTCAGAAACTGTTCGGTCGAAGTCGATCCATATGTATTATGGAAAGTATGCATGGAACAAATACAAACTTGTTTTGTAAATTATGAATACTTAAACAGACATGCATTGATTTGTCTTGGCTTGAACAATTTTTCCAAACGGTGTATACCTTTTTTTTAATATATAAAATACTAATATCTGAATAAGGGATACTCTTCTCGGTCAATTATAATAGAAAGAATTAAATCAAACATGCGACGGAATAAATAAAGCAAAACTTAAAAGTAGTCTTACCTGCTGGACATGCAATCGTGAAACAAGAACTTTGCACAAGTTGCTTACCAAAACCAATTGTACCATAACAGGATGAACTAAGACAATTTCGTGTTCTTGTTTTTATTCCATTTCCACAAGTTACTGAGCATGTCCAAGGAGTCCATTGTGACCAAGTATCTCCATTGACTAAGGTTAAAATTAAAAATAATTTTTAATTTATTAGATAATTAGGAATTTTGATTCAGATTTGCTACTTGTCCAACAATTTATTTGACCAGATTGCAATAAGTGATTTAACTTGAGTATGATGTTGACAGCCATAAGAAATGCCTTGCTGTATTTAATTTCAGACCCTAAATATAGGCAACAGTAGTATACCGCTGTTCGAAACTCATAAATCGATAGAAAAAAAAATCAGGGTTACAAACTAAAACTGAGGGAAACGCATCAAATACAAGAGGAGAACAACTACACAACAGAAACACAACATTAAAATGTAACACACACAGAAACGATCTAAACATTTGACAAAATCCGATGCGAATAACACTTATAACATCAAAATTAAATACATGAATTTGGGATAGAAAAGTGCCGTGACATGTCTTAACCTCATCACTCGTTACGTTACAAATCAGGTACTACTCGGAATTGGTTGTAACCATATGTAATGTTTAAAGTTAACATTATAGTTACTACTCATCTATAAAACTGCAAATTCTATTTTGTAACTAATCTATTCTTAAACACACACACAGTGAATTGTCTTGACTTAAATCATTCTTGCCAACAGTAAACACATCGATTATCATAATCAGATGCTGGGATATGCTTTATATAAATTTTAATATTAAAAAAACCAGCACGGAATAAATAAAGCAAAACTTAATCGAATTCTTCATTGTATGTGTATATTATGCAAAAATATAAAAAAAAAATTATCTACGGATAGATTTTATTTTGCACATTATAATATTTCCATAATATATAATTAGTTAAGAATATAATTCCATTATTTTGTAGAAAAGAGTTTATTAAAGAGTTAGCAAAACTTCTCACTTGCAAGAACATAATTCAATTGAATTGACAACAATGTGTGAACAATAACAATAAGGTTATGTCTTACCTGTTTGAACAATCAAGAACATACAATACATCAGAGTTTCCTGGTGCATGTTGCTTTTTTCTGTTCGACGTGTATGTTAAAACTTACTTTAACGAATAATGTAAGGTGGTGATTTACAATGTTGTTTATAAAGTCAATTTGTTTTATAGTCACTGAGGACGCGTATGACTAGTATGTTTAAAAGGTATAAAATCAATAGAATATTTTAACAGATGTACATGTATTTGGACACAATAACTTTATGGATATATTTCTAAACTTTATAACTGTTATTCATTTCACTTTTAATTTTTAATGAATTAAAAACGCATTAATTGAACCTTATCTTACCTTCTGTACATTTCTTTATTCCTAAATTTACTTTTTTAGAATACATTTTGTCTACACAGATGTGGTATGCATACAAATTCAAGAATAAAAACCAAAACTATGTATATTTTTTTCAAATATAAGAGTTTTTATTATTCTAAAACAGACAATGTAAAAAGAGAATAGTGACTATTTCTTCTGTGACTTTTCGTCTGTGACTTTTTGTCTGTGACTTTTTGTCTGTGATTTCTTGTTCCGTGACAAACAGGTAACAGACAATAATTTATCTATCTTTTTTTTGCGTATATTTGAGAGCGAATATTGGTATTTGACTATGCAAGTTAAAGTAAAATTAAAATGTTAAAATGACAACCTAAGGCCGACGTAATTTCAACTTCATTTTTTATTCTCTAGACTCTAGCCATCAACATAAAAATCTATTGAAAAAAGTGCCTTAGAAAATTGCCAAATAAATCTCTCAACGAGATTGTGACTTGAAAGACGCACATTAACATATAGCTGAGTATTTGTCCTCAAATTTTCATATTTTATTCAAGTGTTCTGTTATATAATTCAAGCTGGCGAAACGTTACCATAACCATGCTTTACCTGAATAAGAAGAGGAATACCAGTAGCATGTGTTGAAAATAAAATTGAAAGCGATGTATATTAAGTAAAAACATTTATACATATAGAGTTAAGTATTTGACAATTAGGGTCGGTTGAAAACAAAACTTTACGAAAAAAGAGATAATTGCAGCTTTCCAATTGTGAACTTGCCATTTCTAAGTAGCAAAATTCCAGCAGCACCTGCATACGGGGTATATATCTCCCAATTGATACAATATTCCCGTGATTGCATTTCCTATCATGATTTTCTTGATTGAGAGTTATTGCTCACAAGGAAGCTATTAAACCAAGAGTTCCAAATGGTGAAGTTGAAATCATCCCTTCGTAAATTTTGCGAACGCCATCACGAGTTGGTTGACCGTTATAGAATAACCGTTTCACAAATGATATCGCATATGTTCCTTACGTCGTTACTTCAATCCCCTTCCCTTTCATGAATGTGACCTACCGAATTAGACTATTTACATGATTTGTTATCGCATAAGCAACACGACGAGTGCCACATGTGGAGCAGGATCTGCTTACCCTTCTGGAGCACCTGAGATCACCCCAGGTGGGGTTCGTGTTGTTTATTCTTTAGTTTACTTTGTTGTGTCATGTGTACTATTGTTTGTCTGTTTGTCTTTTTCATTTTTAGCCATGACGTTGTCAGTTTATTTTCGATTTATGAGGTTGACTGTCCCTTTGGTATCTTTTATTGTTGTGGCAACGGTTTTTAATTTCTTGTTACATGTGAAGTGCATGTGAAGTATGCATGCAATGACCGTATCAAAACATCTGAAGTGATAATGATTTTTTGTGTTATATTGAATGACCATAATGCATAAAGTATCAATGATCTACTAGACACATGTATAGTTAATAGTAAAATAACAAAATACCGAACTTGCAGGAAAATTCAAAATTATTCTCAGTCACTCAAACCATCATTTTTTTTTGTGTTGGATATAGTGTAGCTAGAGTAAAGAGTCCAGTCAGCAAACTATGAAATTTGATGACGTCAATTAGTCTTCATCACATATACATGAGAAACATTCAAATAACAAAATTTATAAAAGTTTTATGTGCCTTTTCAATACCACACCATATACATTTTCCTAATAGAAAAAAAAACACTAGGCACTCTGTACTTTTCAACATAATTAATATTCAACGTTATTATTCATAAAAGTTTTTCAGAACAACCTCCAATGTATGTAATTCATTCTATGTTATTTCCGGGACAAAACTGACTTTACAGGTACTTTTAAAAGTTCAAATCCTGAACAGCTGCTTAATACATAACAGTTGAGTCATTGGAAACCAAATTGCATCTTATTATTTGTTTAAGTATAGGTATTTGAAATCAAGTTTGGGTCATGGGATCATCTATTGTATTTTGGGCGGCCAGAAGCATTAAGAGAAGACCAGGGGGTCAAAACCTCGGATTACATCAAAAGGTTATAATTTTCATTGGTATGGCCAGCGACGGATGGAATGGAAAAATTTGTTACCTCTAGTTGGGGAAAATCTTAGATGTTATCTACCTCCACAAATTTTGATCATACATTTGGGTTCTGACGATTTGGGTTTAATCAAAGAAAAGAGGATATTGAGCAGATAAGGTTGGACATTATGCGATTACATGTGTTATTGCTAAATCTCTCATTGGTATGGAGCGAAATTTTGACTCGTAGATACTAGCACTTGGCGAGAAAATCAGGTGGCTATCAATTTGACCCGGAAACGAGTTAATGCAGCTATTCGTAATATATCCAAAGAAGAATTAAATCATGGCCTTGTAATTTGCCATCCAAATATAAAAGCCCAAGAAAGAGATTTGTTCAGGCATGACTTAGTGCACTTGTCAGATGTAGGTAATGATGTTTTCTGAAATAATGTTCAGGAAGCGTTAGAGTCGTTTGCAAGTTCTGACCATCGAGTATTTCCTAATTGATGAGTTAATTGTATTTTAGTACGGATAGTAAACTCTTTTCGTTGGGGGATTAGAGTGTAAAGACCTTCTCATTTGGCGGGATCTGGCAAGATGACAGGTGGGTCATGACCCTATAATTCTACGTTAGACCATATGTTAAAACATTCTTCTGTGGTACCACAGGAAAGTTGTGGTTTTTTTCATAAATGGCTTGCTTTTGTTTACCAGAGCGGCCGGTTTTGAATGTTATCCTCCGAGTACCGAGGAAGCGTTATTCACGTTATAGCCTTGCGTCAGTGTGTGGTCGTGCTCCTAGTTTACTATTATTTATTTACCAGAAGAACACCTTCTTTCAAATATTAAAAACGCCGGCGGTTTGTATCGTCTTGCCAGACCTCGTTTACTGTTTTTCCCCTGCGTCCGATTTTATTCCACTTAAGATTTCTTGAATAATTTAGTTTTAAGGAGCTGCGGAATGATCGCCTTTGAGACAACTCAATTGTACAAACAAAGTTGGTATTAGTATCTAAGGGAAACCGTGCAACCTTCAACAATGAGCAAAACATTTACCATATGCGGCCGGTTTTATTCCACACATTATTTCTTGAATTATTTTAATCTTTAATTAATTTGCAAAATTTGTTTCCCTAATTACTCGTTTGTTTGTATACATAATAAAACAGGGCATTCGTACACATTCCCCATTGTTTCTTTGTATGATTCTTTGAAATTTCTTATCTATATTTATAAATACTAGTTCCAAATACTTATATATTACAAAGCGATCAAATTATTAAATGTGATATCATAAATGTAGATAGTTTAACCTGTAAGACTTCATTAAGGTTATAAAACGGCTTACTTAAAATTGCTGAATTCTATGGCACGTAGTACAATGGCAACTTATTCTGTTTGCACTTGATAGTTCTTAGAAGATGCATATCTGCGCCAAAAATAGTATGTTAAATGATGTGTTTGTAAGTCTTGAATTATAGTCCTGTTTTTACTAGAACGGACATCGACTGTTCTGAGTGTCCTCGGGGATGCTTATGATAGTGAAAAATAGATAAGATCAGGTAAGTGTTATGAGCCAATCATGCTGATATACAATCAAATTAATTACAAAATAAATTACATAAACTGAAATGATTAGAATGATTAGAATAAAGACACGAATAGACATTTACACAAAGTACACAAATTATAAAATTATTATAAACCATAATATTGACAAAACATTGATTTATTTTAGAAGCAACTATGACCTGGAGAAATTTATAATTTTTCCCTAGATCACTTCCTATGATATATGTCCAAATTATACAATATAAGATCTAGAATTTTATAATGATTGTTTTCCAATTTCAGATGAGAATTAAAATTATCCTCAGTCCTCACGTCAGGAATATTTGGAATAAGTTACCTTTATTTTTCTCTTGATCTAAATAAGACTATATCTACCGCATTAATCTAACAATATATTTCATTTCCATGTTATAATTCCAATTTAAACAGATAAATCATCTTCTTTATAGATCCCAAAATTTATGATGAATGTTTTCAAAATCACATTTAAAGCCATAGAAATATGTTGGTTGGAATCACACTATTTCACCTTCTAGCATTTCAGCTTTTAATTTTTTTACCCTTTTACATAACTGAATTCAATCTTATGAAAATTACATTTCCTTTTATGAGAACTTATTTTATGCACAAAAGTCCAATTATACTGTGAAATGATTTATTTTCGTGGGTATCAATTTTCGTTGATTGCTGAATACTTGCATATTCGTGGATATTTGATTTCGTGGTCTTGACGATCTCTATATACAAATCCTAATATTTAAAATGTGTCATTGATAAAACATTGGAATTTGTAGTTGACCTGTTCCCACGAAACCCACTAAAGCTGGTATCGAACGAATATAATGAATCTACAGTAATATATTTCAAAGAAAAATACTGCAAGGTATACTCCAAAGTTATTTCGAATACTTCATGTACACATTAATGTAAAAGCCCAACTTAAAATTTTGAATGTATTATTATTATTTACTTCATGAAAATCCATTCTTAATAAAAACTAAGTTAATTCTACGAAGCAAAATTAATATAAAAAGACATCTGAGAAGTGAGTTCAAATACAATAAATCGAAAAGTGTATGCAAATTGATACCATTAGATTTCAGTAATCCAAATTAAAATCTTGAAGGGACATGCACAACATATTAATCTGAAAATTGAAACTGAAAAGACATGAATAGCTATTTCTTGCTTCACTTACAACAGGACAATACTATGTATGAAAGTTAACATTTTAAAGAATCATTTATCATGACTGTAAAAACAGTTTTTATTTTCACACATATTAATATGCAATCATCAAAATCTTTTACTGATTTGAACTTTTTGGTAGGAATTAGATGAATCATCTTTATTGGTGATTTAAAACAATAAAAACCAAAAATATTTTCAATCCAATACATTTTTAATAGAATAATCCAAAACTTCAGGAAAAATGCATGGTGTGATAGTTGGTAAGTTGAATAAAAAACTGTTCAGCTAGCATCTAGGAAGACTCAACTCTAACAATACCAGCAAGTCAAATTAAATTTCCCTATTGTATTATAAATTTTACATTCTGGTTTAACAATAGGTAAAGGTAAACAGCAACACCAATAGTCAAGTTACAGTATAATTGCAATTTGTACGAAATATACTATAGTTAAACTAATTTACAATTATTCTAATCAACGTGTGGTTGAGTGTGGTTAGATGAGTTTTCTAGCAAAGTTACTGATTGAATCATACTATAGAGATAAAACAATCATGCTGACTTAGTAACAACCATACTATATATACAAAGAACACAAATATCTCAAATGAAATGTACCTTTTTTCAATGCACCAAGTAAAATGGAAAAATTTTGTAAAAGCCGTAATAATTGTTTTAGAAATTGAATGACATTTGTATTTCTTTGCAACATATAATGTAGGTAAATATATAGTAGACCTTGTACTGATTCATTTATTCATTTGGCAATTCAACCTTTTTGGGCCCATTCTTCCTAAAAATCAATATTTGTGTGATTGTCGTTGATATCAACAAATAATTAGCTTGGTTTAATGGTCACAACCTTTATCCGCTACCTGGATGATTCGAAACATACTCACAATTGTTAGAGAATTTGAGAATTATGTGAAATGTGGAAGACATAAGAGTTTTAGATTTTCAACAATCATGAAAGAAAATTAATCTTCAGAGAAACAGATTGTTACAAAGTGACTCTTGCTGATTTGTTTGTTTGTTTGTAAAGTCAAAATTGATGAATAGGACAAAATACATCCGCTACTACATGTACTGATCACCATATGCGTGTCTTTCAAATATCACACTTCCTGAAAATAACAATTGATGGCCGTACGGTGACCTATAATTGTTTATGTCTGTGTCATTTTGGTCTGTTGTGGACAGATGTCTCATTGGCAATCATACCACATCTTCTTTTTTTTATATATGCATACATAAATTTATCATTTAAATTTTAAACACTGGTTGATGTGTTTCATTTTTAACGTTCGGATTGAGCACTTAGGTAATAATACTGAAATTAGTGTCTGGTGTGAATCAGCATAAAATGAAATACATAGTTTCTATAAATACAAATATGTTTTTGAAAAGTTTGAAATACACTTAAAGTGTCATCGTAAAGTTAAATACTGATTTTCTTACCATGCACTTTAAACAAGTGTTTGCAAATCTTTACAATAAATGTACATCTCTTTGTTTATATATAAATGGTCTTTGTTTATATGAAAGGTCTTTGTTTATGTATAACAATAGAAGGAAATATCTTTAAACCTCCAGCTAAAGCACACTTGTTTCCTTTTCTACTTAGAATAGTATTGAAAGTATAGATATCAAACAGATAAACAATTTGAGTTCATCTACGACTTCTTACTTAACAAACGGCTGTTAATTGTTTTATTGAAATATATAATACTGAATATTGGAATAACTTAAACAATTAGATACATAATAGAGTATTACGCGAGCATCTATGCGTCTAAGAATTCCGCACTGGATACGGACTTCAGCAAGTCCCTTAACAAAAATGTATTAAAGTTCATTGAAATAGACGCCACACTCCCAAAAACACAAATGAACCAAACATGTAAAAAAACACAAAAAATTACAAAGACTACAGGTTCCTGACTAAGGAAAGGCGAGATAAAAGTATTAAAACTATATTTTGAATATGTTTTATTTTAAATGGAGGACAACATTAAAATGACAATGTTTAAAATAAAATTGAGTATGGAAATGGGGAATGTATCAAAGAGACAACAACCCGATCATAGAAAAAACAACAGCAGAAGGTTGTCTTTTTCATATGGGTTGAAATGTACTCTATTTACTATTATTAAGGACATTTTTGAAATCAAATGATTTATATGCTGGATAGTATTCTAAAACTTTTGTTGAATTGAGAATATTTTTACACCCGAAATCAATGGATGAGGATGTTATTGTGATTGTATGTTTCAATTATTTCTGTCTTCCGTTTTAAAGGGAGAATAAATTGACTTGCGGCCGCTTGCGTCTGACGTATATATAAAATTTAGTCCTGGTATCTATGATGAGTTTATTTGCCAACGAAAACAGATTGTTTTTTTATCTCTACTTGTAAACTTACTAATAATAACTTTAAGGTGGTTCCGAATTTTGTAAGTTCGCTCCCGCATGAAACACAATCTCAAAAGGCATGAAATGATTAGGGTCTTTCCGATTTGAGGTTTCCTCGAAGTCCAGTATTTTTATTTTTTTTATGTTTGTGTAAAACTTGCCTATTGCATGAATCTATTGTACATAAGTAACAGTAATTAATCTCGTATATCAACCAATTGACTGTTTGTGTTGTGGAATATAGAAGCAACAAGACACGAAGAAAAAGCCTTTCAAAAATTTTGTAGAAAACATAAGAGTCAATACCGCCTACAAATTGAACATTTTCCATGAACAACTTTAAAACAATTCGTTATTTAACAACGCCTTTTTAATCTTCTTAAAAATGAAATTAGGACGGATGTTATCTTGACAAGGAAATAATAGGTAGTTGTTTAATAACCAAATAATAAATGGGAGCTATAGACCTTAATACTATTCCAGTCGTCAAAACAGATGATTTATAGTTTCGGCATATATCCATGTAATCCAAGACAATTGTTAGTGTTATTAGACGCACAATGATGTTCGTTTACATTTTTATAATGTTCAGCGTTGGTTTCGTATATGCAAGAATTGGCGCAACCGGTGAGTAAGTTTTTAAGTATATTTAATATTTATTGACGTCGAATAATCTAATTGATTACTATAAATACATTTAAAACCTCTGAATATCGATGCTTGCTGAATTTCAAACAAATCTTCAAACAAGAGAACAATATAATACACGGTATTATTATTTGTCTTTGTTATCAAAACACAGTACAAGCACAATAGAAGTTTTCGTCAGATATATAATGCATTAATTTGATACTCATATAACATCTTCTTATACCTATGGATAAAAGACAAGCATTTCTCATTCAAAATTAACCAAACCCATTGAAAACCCAAAACATAGTACCCATGGTTGTGAGGACTCAATCATCATACCACTGATATAAGGCTTCTGTTTTGATAAAAATAAAATTAAGTTTCACCATAATCGTGATTCAAATTAGAACAATTTGCAAAACTTGCTACGTGTACACTCGCTTCTGAATATAATGCAAAGTTAACGGAATATTCAACAAACAATAATGTATGTAATATAGGTATAAGTTCTTGTCCATTAGTTTTTTTATGTGTTTTGTTATTGATTTTGCCATGTGATTATGGACTTTTCGATAAGATTTTCCTCAAGTTCGGTATTTTTGTGATTTTACTTTTTATGATACAGCAATAGTTTGAAAGGTTTGGATGACGTGTTTTTCGACACACATCTCTGCATTCATCGCGGAACCAACTATGCTCTTCTTTTTGTCGATTTGTTCATTTATTTATATGTGGCTGACTTCACACAGCAAGTTAATATAGGAAAAAGGTATGGTATGATAGTCAACGAAATCTTTGTCATTGATGTTAAGAAACGTATACTCAAAACCAGGTTCAACCCACTATTTTTTTTTCTTAAAATGTCATGAAAGTCAGAAAAATGGCCATTGTTATATTATAGTTCGTTTCTGTGTGTGTTACATTTTAATGACTTAGATGACAAATGAATTGATGGAACAAAACGAAAACGCTGATAACTTTTTTATTTCTCAAAGGATTTATGTCAAATTTGAATTGTTATAAATTAACACCATTTAATACATAAATATAAGAAAAATTATAGAAAACATTTTTAAATCTTCATTTAACATGTTTAAGGTGTAATACCACCATTGATTTTTCCCTATTAGTCTTTGTTAAATTTACACTTAAAAAAAAATGTGCAAAATTTATCTTTGTTTCAAATAAAGAAATACTTGGCATGAGTAAATTTTATTCTGTCCTGTACTATAGAAAAAAATCCACATAACATTTCATTGCATATAAGAAAAAAACCATCACTGGAAGTTAACCAATCAAATTTCTCCACTTATTTTATCTTTGTACAAGGTTTAGTCAC
The DNA here is from genome assembly GCF_965363235.1 of Mytilus galloprovincialis. NCBI lineage: Eukaryota > Metazoa > Mollusca > Bivalvia > Mytilida > Mytilidae > Mytilus > Mytilus galloprovincialis. The sequence goes on from NC_134843.1 coordinate 62,416,548, forward strand.
CATGTAACCTCAAGATTACAAAAGATTCCATAGAAATCTCAAATAAAAAAATAATGGTGCTTTGAAATATCCAAGACATTTGTTTATGACACAGAAATGTTTCACTGCAATAAAAAGTAGGATTAATTATCTACAACTGTCAAATTCAAATGAATATTTTTTTTCGACCTACTTTCGTATACAACTGGATGTGACGTACCATGATTTGGTGGTATTACACCTAAAGAAGACATTATTGTTTAATAAACTGAATGTGACTTTTTTCCTTTGTGATACTGGTTATTTCAAGCATTCATGTCAAGTTTTGTCATAATCAGTTCAATAGTTTGAAAAAAAATAGTATAATGAAAGACGACATCTATAGCGATTTGAGCAAAAATTCTTCGACACATCCAAACCAAACCGCATCAAGATAGAGACCAATAAATGATCAAATAAATCTCTTATTTGCCTACAAGCAATTGAATTTATAATATATTAAAATATGACCATTTAATATATAAATAATGAAAAAATATAGAAATAAAATCAGAAAACATGACCTTTTTAACGTCGACAATGACCTCACCAACAACAGCTACGCTGATGAAAATTTCTGTGTTATTTTATATTATTAAAAAAACAGGAAACATATATATATTTGTGGGTAAAAAAACTTGACCTGAACAACGTTGACTGTGTCCTGGTTGTTGTACTACCTAATAATTGTTTATATCTTATAGTATTGCTTTAAAAATAAAACCAACAACATTAAGATCGAATGTTAAAAAACTGGGAAAAAGTTTAGCATACTATGACGAGCACCGGATTATTTAAACTTTATATGGTATTGAGTGGTATATTGTATTCAACTGTACTGTAAATTTAAGAGATAACTATACTGTATTTGAAGCTTTTCCAACGTCCATCGGTAGTTTTACTGTCGCAAATTTAGTTTACCTGCCGACGCGTACAATACAGTTATCTATTTTTTAATGCAAAACAAATTCATAATTAAATTTCAATCATTATTTCAGTGTATAATTTTCATAAAAGAAAATCCCGCGAAAACGTGTTATCTTAATCGGTCCCTAAACTAGGTGATATCATAAGTATGCTTCCGGTGTCAAACGTAAACACTGGGCGTTTTCTGACTTCTTGTGCCGCTTCAAAATGTTATAAAATTTGATAAAAAGAAGATTTTTAGGTGCAACATGTGAGTTTTTATGCTTATTATTGTAGAAATAACATGTCAATACATTCCGCAATTCAAAATGTCGGCTTCCTTAATTACAGACAAGGAGATAGGGAATTTTTAGCTTACTGTCATCCAATCAGAACCATTGATACAAAATAATTGCATTAGAATACATTGTATACTACCGGTTATAACTTGACACGTTTGATAAAGTACATGTAAGACAAAAGGTGATTGAAGTAGGCCATAAATACATGTAAGTTTATAAATTCAGTATAGTTTGTTTTTTAATATTTTCTTAAAGTAAATAATTATTTCCACGTACAACTTTATTCATGCCAATGCCTTGTGCAGGATATCTTGGTAGTTTTAAATATTTTCATACAAAACAAATGCACATTGTGCGGACTTCTTGAGGTATCCCCGAACCCCTGCATTCACGATATCTTTCATAAGATATAAGTAAGCATATTCGTGGATGAGGTTGAAGGTTGCCAGAGCCTTGTCTTAGTTTTAAATGTTCCCGAAAGTCAATACATTTATCGTTTGCTAATATGTTTGTAAAGAATATTATATTTTCTTATTTGATAAAATTAATGAATATATGGTTCAATCTAAGTGTTTCTATAAATTTGATGCAAAACCTATTACAAATAAATAGGTATAAAGTAATTTTCCTGTAAAGGTCAGAATGAAGAACAGAAAGTCACAGAAAAAAGTCACAGTCAAAAAGTCGCTGACAAAAGGTCATATGCATAATATGTTATAACCATTGACTCCTGTTTCAAAGTAAAATCTAAATTTGATGGCTAAAAGAAAGACAACATACTTATTATGAGAAACATTTTTCTATAATGGGCTTTCAGTGAAAATCAAAGTGTACGACATATTTTTTTAACTTTTTAAAGTTAAGAGTTATCATATCGTCAATATTTTTTTGAATTTGCAACTAAAACTTAATTAAGATAATTGTTATTTTCTCAAAATTTAATAACCCAATGCCTATTACTAATGTCAATATAGTGCTACCATAGGCCGACCCATTCATTGGAAACATGTGTTTAATTACATATGGAATCACTGAAGCATGAATGAAGCGGGCCATCTCTTAAGGCAGTAAGTGGGACCCCTTACATGAAAAATGGTATATGTTCCCCTTGCTGCTCGTTGTAAGACCCGCAGTCACCCACTGACAGATTTTACTCGGGTCCTCGTAGGGAAACAGAACGTCAAACAAGAATTGTGTCGGATGGATAGCAGGGACCATCGGGTCAACGGCCAACCGTACCGCCCTTGCTTGTTTCGCCCTTTGTTTGCTTAAGAACCCCTGTGTTAATTATTTTAAGGGCTCCCTAGTTGACCCATTGAAATTGATGTCCTTTTCCAATTGAGCCCGATCTCCAGTAATATTTAAAATTGTCCGCCTTCATCCCAGCCTACCCCTATTGAAGGACCTTTTTGAAATTTTCTATGTTTTATAACTTCACCTCAAAAATGATTCATGTAGATGTCCATCATGCAATAATACAATATTATTCAAAACATTGAGTTTAAGAAGGAATAAGAAAAATAAACAGCTCATAATAAAGTATTTTTTTCCTTTATACCTGTAGAAAGGTTAGATGGTCATTTATCATTTATTTAGAGGATCAACGTCAAACTCTTTTGGTTCTTAATTTAGCTCACCGAGTCCGTCGCAGTTAACTATTACTATCTTCTTCTCTGAAACTACTGGACCAAATTTAACAGTCAGGCAACCCGTTGTTGGGTTGCTAATATAAAAAAGAAGATGTGGTATGATTGTCAATAAAACAACTGTCCACAAGAGACCAAAATGACACGGACATTAACAACTATAGGTCACCGTACGGCCTTCAACAATGAGCAAAGCCCATACCGCATAGTCAGCTATAAAAGGCCATGATAAGACAATGTAAAACAATTCAAACGAGAAAACTAACGGCCGTATTCATATAAAAAAAATGAACGAAAAACAAATATGTAACACATAAACAAACTACAACCACTGAATTACAGGCTCCTGACTTGGGACAGGCACATACATAAATAATGTGGTGGGGTTAAACATGTTAACCCTTCCTCTAACCTGGGACAGTTGTATAACAGTACAACATAAGAATAACCCTGTATTGATAATTTTAAGAAAATTTTGCTGTTTTTGGTTTTTATCTTGAATATTATTATAGATAGAGCTAATCTGTAAACAGCAATAATGTTCAGCAAAGAAAGATCTACAAATAAGTCAACATGACCAAAATGTTCAGTTGATCCCTCGATGAGTTATTGCTCTTTATACCATTTTGTTTCGTTGAAATTTAGTTATTTTTTAAAAATGTTCACATTTTAGTTTTTCTGGTATACTTTTCATAATAATAAAAACAGACTGAAATTTATACATGATAAGCACTTTTATCCAAATTAGGGAAATTTTATTTGTTTCCTTCAAGTGGTAACACCATTTTCGATATACTTTACTAGTACAATTATTTATACCCACACATGTGTGTTTACACTGAAACTGAGTGTTTTAGTTTCCTTCTTTTGTGCACATTTAAGAAACTAACTGAAACTTTATCAAAATTGTTTTAACATGTTAACCTTATGTATCATCATGAAATTGTTTCCATATCAACATATAATACCGTTATATTTTTATATGAGTATGTTAAAAATTTTCATGATTACAATAGTTTCTAAAATTGAATATTATTTTTTTTTCTGACTGCAATATAGGTTTTAAAATTTTTCAAAATTATATTTTCTGAAATAATGAAAACTAAGCATTTTGTATCCATGGTAAAAAACCAAGAGACCTAATTCCCCATTACTTTTTCGCATCATTTATAAGGTTTGATTATGGTATTTATGAATTTATGATTGATTTTATCTCAGGTGTCCCCAAAAATGTTGGTGAGCATTAAAAATGACCTCATAAGGACATGTTGTACCTAAGACAAACCTCATGCAAAGAGGGTATCTATTATTTTGATCTAAAATGAATATGAAAATAACCGGTGATTAAATTACATAAATAAAATGCATGTATTTGATAAAATCATAAAACATCTTTCTCTTAATCATTATTATACAGTCTTTTTTTAGCTTTAATTCATAGATACATGTATCCAGAAGAGGTAAAACTAGCCATCAGTTGCTATGGCAACCGGTACCGGTATGCTTAACAACCAAAATTTAGCTTTTTTGTTTGTTTCATCAAGACTAGTAAGTATGTAAAGTTTAAAGAAAACCCGTGACTATGCGTGTCACACACCCTATATAAGAGTTTAAATAGTTCCCACACCCAGAGGCGTCCTTCATCATATCAATAATAACTGTTTTAATAAATGTTTAACAAAGGGGGAACCAATCATATGTCTCTTTTCAAAAACAGTGTCGGTTAAAAAGGGGGAATCCAACTTCTGTATAATTCCCCCTTTTCCAAAAAAGGGGGGTTCTTAAATATGCAATCTGTATTATTGGATGTTAAGCGTGTCCGGTCGTCGGGTTTCTAATCGAGACACCACTATACCTCAGTATGACCGAATATTAATGTTTGTTTATACTCGAAAAGAATGAGGGGGTCTATTTTTTATATAAAAAGTAATACATAAAATACATTAATTTTATGATTACCTTCATTCAACTGATTTATGCAAGTAAGGTAATAATATTGTCTTTATCTTCAGTTGCTTTTTCAAAATCCAACGCACGACTCCAAATGTATTAAACAGGTTTGACAAACAGTCACACAAGTTATTTGCTAGACTGGATATAATTTGCTTAAATTCAAAGGTTAACTGCAAGCTTTAATTTGAACAGTTGAATTCAGCATTACAGAACTGTATAAGAATATATCTATCATTTTCAGGTAAACCGGATCCTCCGACAGATTTGAAAATTATTGTTTATGGAAGAAATGCTTATATCTCATGGAATATTTCAAGACATAAATGGGAAACAACGTTGGTTTTATTGGTCGATCCAAACAATTCACACAACAACTATGAATATGTGAAATTTCCAAATACCAGCTATGAGATTGCCAACCTGACGTTGTGTGCAGAATATTTTTTTTCAGTACAGTACAGAATTCATAAACAGTGGTCAGACCGAACCAAACGAACGTTTTGGATTACAAGTAAGTACACTTTTTTCTCACTATATTTATTATCTCTTTCAAATTCACGATGTTCAAACGGATATGACTTATGAATTTAGTATAACATTATTTATGGATTAGGATAACATAAGTTTTTTTGGAATTAGTATAAATTATTTTTATAAATTTATGATATATATATATTTTATTTTATTTTAATAATTCAAGGTTTAATTTCTTTATCATGCATGTTGAAAATGTATTTCATTTTGATTAAGACGTAACATATGACAATTTACGATTTAGTATCATGTCTTGCTACCAAAAGTACCGTATAGATGCCATGGTTTGTTTTCGTTTAATACTAACTTTTCAGCCGTATGAAATTATAAAACTATCATTTCTAATATCAATCATATTTCTTTTTTTCACACCATAACAGTTTCCTTAGACCCATAAGACATGTATATTTTTCAACGAAGATTCGGAGAATAAATGTTATTTCTCAGTTATGATTACTACTCGCAAATGCATGCCAGATGTACTGAAGGGATGTAAATAAGCTTACATATTTTCAAGTTCACATACAATATTGCATTTGTTTGTGCATTAGATCTATTAATGTGAACTTGCAAAAAAAAAAAAAAGAGTTGATATTACAATACTATGATATGTGTCCAAAAAATGTATGCTTTATAATCTAAAAGCTGAATAAGAATTAATGAATTATGCTGAATGTGTAAACTTATTCACCTTCATCAATATTTTTAGATATAGTTAAAGATAAAATTCACTAGATCAATGATCAGTTTATCCTGAAAAAGACCTCCGACAAAAAGGGTATTTCATGATCCACGAGCAACTATTTTGTGACTTTTTTTTTTAATTTCAATATTAACTGCTACTGACCCGAAGGTCTAAAATGTTAGAAAAATATAGAAAAAAACTCTTCCATTAATTTTCATTCCCTAAATTGGCTCCTCAATTGTATTGTAATCATATGACAGATAAACAATCCTCAGCTGATATATATTCTTAACAGTTATTTACATGCTTGCTGTGTTTTATTGTTTTTATAATTCAAACTTTACAACTTCCTTTTAACAATGTTTTTTATCTGAGAGAACTGAATTATTTCGAATCCTTTTGCATTACTTATTTATAAATGACTAATGAATAATCTGCCCATTTGCGTTTTTAATATGTGAACAGTAAAAGAGTTTTCTAAGAAGAGACTTAAACAAAAATAAAGTAAAAAGTAAAATCACAAAAATACTGAACTCAGAGGAAAATCAATTCGGAAAGTCCATAATCACATGGCAAAATCAAATAACAAAACGCATCAAAAATGAATGGACAAGAACTGTCATATTCCTGACTTGGTACAGGCATTTTCAAATGTAGAAAATGGTGGATTGAACCTGGTTTTATAGCTAGCTAAACCTCTCACTTGTATGACAGTCGCATCAAATTCCATTATATTGTCACCGATGCGTGAACAAAACAAACAGACACAATAGGTAAAAATGTCAAAAATAGGGGTACAGCAGTCAACATTGTGTTATCATCTTAATCACTATAAAAACAACAAATGTAACGAAGAAGCATAAAAAGGCATACATCAAATTAACATCCTCATTTTGATTATATTATACGATTTTATTTGTCTATGTAAAATGCACCCATCAAGGAAGGAGGGTTTTGAGTACTGGTGAAAATTGCGCGTTTGAAATTCGCACAGGTAGACATGAAATAATTTTGTCGTTCAAAGTATGACGGGATGCATAAATACAGTCACGCAAAATAGATATAACAAAAACTGGCTTAACAGTTAAAGTAATAATAATAAATAAAATAATAGTGCGGTTCAAAGTATGACGGGATACATAAGTACAGAGGCACGTCAAATGTATATCACAAAAACAGTAAGTTATCTCTTTTAGATTTTTTTTTCCAAAACAGATGATTGTTAAAACACGTCTTATCAAACAAGCTGTTCAAAATAGTCAGGTGCATGTGCGTATACATTTGGGTTTTAATTATATAATATATATAGAAATGCTAATGTTTGCATATTCGAGATGCAAAGTAACCATTTTCCCTGTCCAGTTCATTTAAAATAACATGAATAATGAATCTGTCGATTGTTTTATTGAGATTACGTCTTGTATGAATCTATATCCAGGGAAACGTTTCTTAACGACGGGTGCAACACGTGGCGAAGGAACTTCTTACCACTCTGAATAACCTGAAATCACCACCATGTTTGCTTGGGTGATTATTCTTATGTTTGTTTTTGGGCTAATCCTTTCAGATATACAGTACTACCTGTGACATTATCTTATTCATGGTGGCCATAAAAATTATGTCCACCATGGTGGCCCTATATGTCCATCATTATACCCCCTGTTGCTTAATTAATACACAAGGTATTAATCAAAAACTAGTCAAGGATAAAGGGAAATCTTGACTGCATTGAAGTATTAAAATTATATAACTTACAGGTTATGTGTCTCAGGTAAAATGTACATGTATGTGTTTGTGAAATTTAATTACTGTGATAATGACAAGAAAATTAAAAAATAAAATGAAATAATATAACTAGTTGAATAAATAGCTGATTTTTTTTTTAATTTGACTCATGACTATTTGTTTTGACATTATACCTTTTTAATCAACTTAAGTTATTTTTTACATATGTAGGACTCAAATCTATGGTGGGTTCCAAATCTATGGCAGATTCCTAATCTATGGTAAATGTGACGTCATGCCATCCCAAATCTATGGCAGATTTTTTACAATCCTAATCTATGGCAAGTTTTGTAGTTTCCTAATTTATGGCAGATTTTTATTGTTTCAAAATCTATGGCAATTTTTTGCAAATGGAAAACAATTAATACAGTACATTTTCGACCAATGCCTTGTCTTAAGAAAGAGGAAATATACGACAACGGGAACATGTCTAAAAACATTTGTGAAATAAACATTCCATATAATGGTCAACCAAAAAAAAGTCATAAATTATAAATTCATAAACCTTAATACAGGCTTCAAGATGAAATGATGTGCTCTGTAAAAAATAAACAATTTTTTTAATCTGTGAATGGTATCTGTTTAATCCATTCATTAAACCAACTAATAAGTCGTTTAACAAACAAGAAGACCGCTTTTTGTATAAAACAAATAATAAAAAAGTAACAAATAAAAATAAAGTACAGTTTGAATTTTGAAATAATGTTTATTTAAGCGATATCGTTAATTCATCTTTTTTATTTGATGTTGATTTAAATCAAATTTGTATCCGGTAATTTGATCTTTCACATAATAAACTTTGCCAGCCGTAGACCGTAGAATGCTACCAGAACTCCTTTTAAAAATATGCGATACTAAAAATAGCGGCATTGACCGGTACAGCACATCTTGTTCTTCTTCGGAAAAGTAGGTCATATGTTCCTTTAAACCACCGGCAAATTTTTGTCAGGAAAATAATATTTATTTCAGCGATATCGTTAATTCATCTTTTTTATTTGATGTGGATTTAAATCCAATTTGTATCCGGTAATTTGATCTTTCAATTTAAAAACTTTTCCAGTCGTAAACCGTAGACGACTACTACCAAAATCATTTTCAAAAATATGCGATACTGAAAATAGCGGTGACCTTATCACGGGCATTGACCGGTACAGCACATCTTGTCCCTCTTCAGGAATAGTAGGTCACATCTTCCTTTAAACCACCAGCAAATTTTTGTCAGGAAAATAACTTCATCTTGAATGGTGTTCAAATCTATGGGTTCCACCATCGTTAGCGGCGGCGAAGATGTAATATGGCGTTATTCTATTGTGACGTTATATGTTACTCTCTGCAGATCTGCCATAGATTTGGAGAAAACAAAAATCTGCCATAGATTTGAATTGTTTGGCGTTTGTAACGTCACGTTTACCATAGATTAGGAATCTGCCATAGATTTGGAACCCGCCATAGATTTGAGTCCTACAAATATACTTTATGGTAAGTGAAGAATAAATGAATGTCATCTTCTAATATAATGCAAACTTTCCCAATGCCTGCCTTTTTCTATTGAAAAGTTGTTTCTCAAATTAATTTTCTTAAATCAAAATGATTTATACTTAAATCATAGTAGATAGACATATCTGCATTCAATACTGTTTTACAAATGTTAAAGATAGTCTTTAGAACTTATTCTAAATAAAATTTAGGCAATTCCTTATTTCTCTATTGAATAAATATATTCAAAATATTCATTAATTCAACAAAACTTCATAATATTTGTATTGTCATATAAGCATATGGTATTTATTTTGTGACAAAACAACCAACAAAAAAAAAAGCCAATTATATTGCAAAGAATTAACAATTCTATAAGAACATGGATTTTTTTAGGTTTCTGTCCTCAGTTCTAATAATGACTATTTTGTAAGGGAGCCAATATTTTCAACATATTCATGTAATAAAGGTTTATAATTTCTTTCACTTTTTGTTCTTGGGTAAGAGACAATATTGTGAGAAGGTAAACAATTTTCAAATAGATTATAGTTGTTTTATTAATTTTACAATTAAGGAAGGAGTGGTCTTCATTGTCCAGCAAGTGGCACAGTTTACATATTCTATCTTTTCTAGGAATTTTATATTGTCCACTATTTTCTATTTCTAAATTATGACCACTAACTCTCTATGTGACACATTTGAGTATACAGTTTTTACCAAAGTTTTTATTCTTAAATCTATTTTCAAAAATGTTCTTATATTTTTCTTTAAATTGATTTTTCAATAAGGGTTTTAAAGTCTTAATTCATTCAAGTTCCTGAAATTGTTAACTTTATCTAAAAGGCCTGTGTTTAGGGAAATGTTTGCAAATGTATACCAAGAATATGTATCATACCAATCCAGCACTTCCAACAATATAAATGTACACAGAAAAAAATGATTTAATTAATAGACCATAAAAGTGTAACCATCTATATAAGTGTATTTTGTCAAATTTTGGCTTTTAATGTGGTACCCAACACTTTCACTAAAATTAATTTGGCTCGTTTAATTTTCATAAAATTTAAATACTTTGACATTTGACCCTTAAACATGTTAAACAAAACTATAAAAATTTCAAAAATTTTGAACCAACCGTTTTGTCAGAAAAATTACACTGGTTATATATAGCAGTTTGACAAACACCAAATTTGATCATTGAGAAGCTTAATATTCCTTTTACAACACAACGTACTAATTAAAACGTTTAACTGACTTTACAGAGTTGTCTCCCTGTAGTGTTAGGTACCACCTTAACTGACAGATATTAGCCAAACTGAAGATATCATATTTAATAAGTTCACATTTGTTTCAAAAAGGCATATAGCAAAACAGTTTTTTCTTTAAATATGTTTTTGGAAAATGAGTCTCTTCAACATGTCCATTATGTTAACTCCTGATTTCAGATTAAAAAAAAAAAAGATAGACAAAAATAGTTTTTTCCTATTAAAACCGTATAATGATATTTGTAGTTTTCCTGAATAATAATAGATGTTATAAAAATTTAATATAAGAGGATTGATATTGTCTGATAATTTTATTTTGTTAAGAAACAGGCTTGCTAAAAATTACTTCCCAAATAAACAATTAAATACAATGAACATCATGTACATTAATTATTTATTTTTTTTACTTTTAAAAAAAATAATTAAAGTCTGTTGTTTTTCAAATGCTAGTCAATAACTTTATCTTTGACATTTTTGTCTTTTTGCTTCTCAATATTCTTACTAAGAAGACTGAAGACATTAAAAGAATAAGAAACAAAATCATACAAAAATGAATAAAAACAAATTAAATAATTTAAATAATTAAATTTGAATAAATTCAAAAGACAGAAAAATCAAAAATAATACTAATTAACAAAGACTAAAACAATGTCTTATTCTACATTTTCAAAAAAGGTGAAATGTCAATTTTGAAAGAAACCTAAGTTACCTGTACAGATAAATTTTAAAGAAACATACAAGTTGAAAACTTCAACCCTGACTGATTACAACAGGTAACATTATTAGATAAAACATCAACCTATGTTTTATGACCCCAATAAATGGCCAACATCTCAAGATTGAATACCCCAATAAATGGCCACCATTGGATGTTGACCATGCAAGAGGGTGGACATAATTAAGAGAATGTCACAGGCTGTGCTGTATGTTAACTACAAGTTTTGTATATATCCTTCATTATTTATTAATAATTGATATATGACTCTCGATTTATAAATAACATAATCATGATCTATGTACCTCTCCGTTTGAAAGGATATGTCTGCCCCCCTGCTTGCCACTGCGAATTGGAAGTAGGACGGTTTTACAAGATATATCTTAAGTCAGAAATACTATAGTTGTTATACATTCGTTTTAAGTGTTTGAGCTTTTGATGTTGCCATTTGATTAGGGACTTTTTGTTTTAAATTTTCCTCTGAGTTCAGTTTTTTTGTGATTTTACTTTTTCATAGAACTAAGTAACCTTCGTCCTCAGCCAACATTCATGACATAGTTGCCATTGGATGTTAAACAACCAATGATAAATCAACCTGTTTTTTTTTTATATCTATGTACAGCGTGTACGTTTATATTAAAACCGGTTAGTTAATATATAAGAAGCGCACCCAATTAATTGTTCTATAAGATTGACTTTGCTCTTCAGTGCAGAGCTAACACCTCGTAAAAACTGTAGCCAAATTTCAAGAGTAAAAAGTAAATTCAAAACGGAATGTCCTTTAACAATTCACAAAATCAAAATCTCAAACACATCAAATGAATATTGGAAATCAACTATCACATGTATCATATTTCAGACTTGGTACAGCCGTTTCCTTATGTAGAAAAAATATTTGCATAAAAAAGGGTAATAACTTCAAATTAATTTCTTTTCAAACTAACATTCTTTTTAAATGAACAGAATTTATGTAGTTTAATCTTTTTTGATGAAGTGATATTTTATAGACAATGAAGTTTATATCAAATACCAGTACTGACGTAGATACATTTTGTCTGTTATTAATCTTTACAGGTAGATGTTTTTTTATTAATCCAAATGTAAATTTGACCCCCATATTTTTAGTCAAAATGATGTTATGGTCACGCTTATGATTTTAATAGGACAAATGTCTTCCGCCAAAACATTTGTATGTGCTATTCGTAAAATAAATCTATGAAAGACTATAAAAACTATTAATCTGCTAGTGACCTAATACGATATATATGAGATAGTAAATTCCATATGGGGTTAGAGCGTAGCTCAAATCCCTCACCTGTAGTATTTAGGCAATGTCTGGCGTAAACATAAAATTTCAATCCTGGTATCTATGATGAGTTTCTTTTCAAAGTGATCAAGGCTTCGATACCGTTAGTATTAAAACAGTACTTTCATTGGTCTATACAAATGCCAACAATACCACCTTCGTGAACCTGTTACCTTTAAATGTGTTTTATAAATTGATTGTATTCGTTCATTATCAATTCTTGAATAAGTCTATTGAGCTAAGATGATCGAAATTATAGGTTCTCATCTTAATTTGATATTCTGTAAATTAAACAGAAAATTGTACATGTTGGTGTTGTATTTTATAAAGGTACATAGTTATCAATTCAAATGGTCAAGTTTAACACTATACAATTATGGCCCGTTGAAAAGATGAATATTCAAAATTGTCAACACGAGAAGGTTATTTCATTGAAGGCGTAGCCCGAAATGAAATAACTTTTAAGGGTTGACAATTTTGGATATTCATCGATTATAAGGGGCCACAATTGTTTTATCATACCGAACTAACAGTGAAAGGGAATTTCGAACACTTACTAGTATATATTTTTAACATAACAAACACAGGCTGACGTTTGACAATATATTTGTTTTCGAATTTTCGAAATTACAACAAAAGTAGATTTTTTTTGTAAAATATTGATGGCCCTGAAAAGGACCGTTTATAAGAGATATTATCGACTGCTGGCACTCTCAGCTCTTTTCTTGTCCAATGCATTATTTCCTCGTCTCTCGATGGACTTCCAGTGTAACGTGAACACTACCATTTTGTTTATTCACGTCTGTGACGTCATTTTCATGGGAGGTTACTCAAGTACAAATCATAAAACTCAAAAGGTTATTCGCCGGTGAATAATAGGGTTATTCACCGCTGGTGTACATTTTTAGGGTTATTCTTCCTTTCTTGCCTGAAAGAAAATTAACTGAATTATTCCATGTCACGTGATAACGTTTCGCCCAATATAATTGTTTGAAATATATGTAAGGTATAATAAATTATGATTCACTATAATTGTAAATACCACAAAGAAAACAAGACTAATTCAAGTGAATCCAAACTATTTAAAGGTAAACTCGGTTTGACATTTGTTTCACACCGTTACCTTTTTCATTCGATTAACTTTTGTTTTTTTTCTTTTTCTACATGTTTACTTAATTTTCGATTTTGATAGGCTCATAACTACATGTAATGCTATAGTTTTGGCCTTAAATATTGTTAGAATAATATCACGCGTCGGATTGACAGAGAGGCGAAAGGCCCCAAAGGAAAATAAACACAACATTCAATACAAACTTACAATGTCAAAGTAGAAAATGAAAACCGACCAAAAGACAAACAAAAGTACATACAATACAACACAGAGAGCGGAGAAATACAACTCCCTCATAAATCTACGGCAATCGCAGTTTCTCTGAATGAGTACCCAAAATCTGCTTCACATGTGTCACACGTTGTGTTGCTCAGATAACACATTTTTATAATGAAAATCTCATATATAAAGGGAACAAATATTTGATACAAAGTCGAAATGATGAGCAAATCTTTAAAGTTTTGAATAGAAGAAAGTCATTATTTTTGTTTTGTTTTTATCAATATTTTACTTGCTATCAGTAAAAGAGTGCTATCAATTTTAGTTGTAAGGCATAAATATGTTGTCTGTTCATGTTTTTGACATGCATATTGGTCTTTCTTTGACCAAAGACATGGATTTAAAAAACAAAGACTGGCTGGTTAAACAGAACTTATTTGTTATTTTTTTTTATTTATCATGTCTTGTCTCCTATAAGGAGTAATAATTCCGACTGGATTTGCAAATGCTCTCCCTGGAATAGCGAAAGGATGTTTTAAAAAAAGGACATTCTATATATCATTGTAGCAAAAACGTTTCATTTACGTTTCTAACTAAATACGGATGTTAAACATTTCATTTTTTTTTTAAATGTATCTGAATACTCGGTTAAAAAACATAATGAAACATTTACACGGACAACTGGAGAGGCCTTGGCAGACGGTCGTAGTAGTAATCTTTATGCCAAAAATTTCTTAATTTATGAAAATGTATTTAATCATTGATATTTTAGCTACAGCAAAATTAACATTCAGTCCTGAGCATCCCTTTATCGGCGATGATATCAAATTCACCTGTAACTCAGTGGTACATTCATGTCCAGGGAAAAGACCTTCCAATCTTGCATTTAAAATTTTGGGGAACAAAAGAGGTGATACTGACAAGAATACATTAACGATACATGCACTTGCTAAGTCGGATAAAGGAATGAACATATCCTGTCAGGCAACTGATGATCTTGGAATAGTATTTTATTTGAGTGAAACTGTAACATTAGATCCATACTGTAAGTGTTTTATTCTAGTAGAACAAAATAATGATAAAACAAAACAGCTGTCGACTTGTGTTGCGTTATTGTTACACATAAATTATGAACAAATCAATATAAACATAACATGAAAAAAGCTGCAATTTTAGCTCATTTAAAGATTATATGTCGTTTTTCTTTAATCATGGTTATTGCCAGTATTGAAAGGCGGAGAACTCTTTGTATGGTATCAAATTTATAATTATATTGTTTACATGGATTAATTGCTGCGTGATTGACGTCTAGGAACAATTATTCTATGTAAATCCAAAAACGATATGACAAAATCAAAATTAATGCCAACCATCATTACAATCATTACTATATACCTACTGCAAATATTACTATTATATCAAATAAGCATGAAATTGCAATCATGATATTATTAAATAAGTGTTCATTGCACACATTTTCCATCGTAGCAAGGGTAAACATTATATAAAAAAACAATTAAAAAAGGATGGATTGCAATCTCCCCTTAATTCACTAAAAAATGTTTTGAGGGTACAAAAACCCTAAACCTAAGTCAATCACTAACACCAGGCTAATCCTAAAAAACAGACACACAAAAAACAAACTACAACCAAATTACATTGTACAGATAGCCTTACCTGGTACAGGCACAACGTTGATGAGGTGTAGGACCTTGAAGTAGACTGGAAGTTGCTTATTGTCGCAAATCATACAAGTTAATGTACGGTATGTATCTCCTTGATATATTATTGGTTTCTGGCTGCTTATTTTTTGGTATTCTCTATAATACTGTTTAATGGATTATCGAATTTATTTTCGTTATATCTGTATTGCATATTCTTATTTTCATATAAAAGTATTTCCAATTTTTTCATTTGGTGTAGATAGTCCAGACAACATTGTTCTGGAACCTGCAGCTACAATAGTCAATGTTAGAGAAGGGAATATCTTAGGCCCTATACACTGTACGGCAACCTGTAATCCCGAATGTACATACCAATGGAAATACAATTTGACAGGGCGTTTTGAACTCGTTCCAATCAAATTGGTTCAAAACCAAGGAAGGACTTTAACTGTACCACACATAAAACGAAGTCAGACAGGAACGTTCAGTTGTCATGTGGAATACAATGTTTCTCACATAAAGAAGACAGCAGATGTTTCAATCAATGTGCAGTGTATGTATTACCTCTGTAAAGAATAATGACTGAGGGTTAAACGAGCTTTAAACATTTCAGAGTAAACATTATTTTTATATTTAAAACTAAAACTCTACCCCTTAATAAGCATCCAGTTAGTGATGATATGTAAAGTTGGTTGGTACATTTGTAAAGACAACATTCAAACCATTGTTTTCAGTAATGACTAAATGGTATACTTTTTCAACGATTTAATGCTAAACTTATCACTGTAGTTTTGTAATGTGGCATAGGATTCTAGTTACACGACACCAGTGCAGTAGCCGCCACGAATTTATGTCCCTTAGTAAATTTATAATTTTTATACGCGATATCTACCCTAGATGAAAATTATGAAAAGATAAATAGTGATTTTTTTTTAAAAATCACTGACCACTATATTAACTTAAGATAACTTATATAATAACTTTAAACTTTTAACTTACGACATGTTATCTTCTCAAAAAAAAAAACGAGTGACAAATGATAGGTTCGAACTCGCGCGTTTTGTCGTCAGTGAAGTCTGCAGTCTATGCATTTTTTTCTCTTGATAAAATTTTATTCAAAAATGTACAATGAAATATTCACCAGACAGTACCTGGTGTCACAAACAGGCAGTTACATAATATAGTCAGTTACAAACATATAGAAATTCAATGTAAGTTCAGATACTAGTATGTTTAAATTAATATAATATATATGCATGGTTATGTGTTACTTTGATAACGGGATTGTCCAATACATAATATTTTCTACTAAGAAATGTTCTTTTCTCTGATATAAAAGATAAAAATGATGAGAGATGTATTTTTCTAATAATGTTTTAAAATAGTCTACTAAATTGAGTTTGGCTTGAGGAATCAACAATATGAAATTTCTTCTTTTATAGATACTAAATCTTGCTAAAATCATAAAAAAAATAGCGAAATAAAAACTAAACCCGTTACTTCTCTTCAAAAAACCAATAAGCATCGTTTGGTCAAAGTCAAGCGTATTTACAAAGTTATCATCAACATATCACATAAAATTTAATAAAAAATCCTTCATAAAATCAGTAAATTGTGACAAATTGACACAATTAATAAACATGTGTTCTAAATCTTCTCTAGATTGTGCACACACTGGACAAGTGTCATTATCAGTCATGTTACATTTTAAAAGTTTAACTTTAGTAAACAAAGTTCTATGACGTACTTGAAAATTAAGTTCCCTGCATTCACCAGGCAAGATAAATAAATTTGAAAAAATAGAACATTTTGAAAGTTCTAATTCTGGATACTTTTCGATCCAATAAGATTCTGATACAGGCGATTTTCCAACAAATTGTATTAAGAGATTATAACAAGTTCGAGTACTTAGGTCTATGCATGATACCACTAGACCACGAGTGCTGATATAATTGATTATTCAAATAACACTCTTATAGCGCATATATGTCAATGCATGCCAATACACTGTATTTCTGTCTTTTTGTAATACAATAAACTATAACACTGAAGAATTAAGGAATTGAATATGATACTTATTAGTACAATTCCTTATTAAAATTTACATCCATATACACATTATACTTTTAACGTACAAGGACTTTTCCTTTTAATCATACCAAATGCTTACTTTTGGTTTGAGTAATATAATGATATCATACTATCAACATTTTTTTTCTTTGTTTGGTTATAAATGTTCCAAATATATATCAACATTGAACTGACTCTAACGTGAATTAAGTGTGATAAACTACGACTGACTGTAAAACTCCTTATTTGACTGTAAAACCAGAAACGAAATCATCAACTTTATATAAGAAATGAAATATAAAATACCTCTGAGATTAAAACGATATTTTGGTAGAGAAAACATTTACAATAAAAAATTCATTCCGGGTACTAGGTTTGAACTTGGCAGTATTAATATCACAGTTACTTCTTTCGGTGCCAACGACTAGACGATCACGGCAATTAAGAGCTTACATATTGAACCTCAAAATTGACATAATTATATTTTGTACATCTATAGCAAGAGCAATTCTGCTTGGGTTTCAGAATGCGTACCACAAAAAATATTAGTGTATTGACTGATTGATGATAAATGCCAAATATGATACCGTTCAAATAATCTAAACATAAATAAAGGGAAACAGTTATAAAAAACAGTTTTAAAAAATTTTTGTACGCACATTGAACGACAAATTTATGTGACGTATAAAATTTTCTGACGTCAGACACTCAAATCAATAAATGTGTTCGTAGATAGTAGATGTTTTTGTGTTCTGTTAAATTGTTCCTTTTAATATTGTTAAACGATGATGGCTGATGTACCCATATTTTGACTATTATATTTATTGCATCAATGTAAAAATATCGGAAATTGATGAGACTGTCATTAAAGTGAGAGGGTTAGCGCTATAGAACCAGGTTTAATCCACCATTTTCTACATTTGAAAATGCCTGTACTAAGTCAGGAATATGACAGTTCTTGTCCATTCGTTTTTGATGCGTTTTGTTGTTTGATTTTGCCATGTGATTATGGACTTTCCCAATTGATCTTCCTCTAAGTTCAGTATTTTTGTGATTTTACTTTTTACACAACAATTATGTATAATTGTTCAATTAAGACCAATAATTTTATTTCTTTAGTCATCAACTGGAGCCTTGTGAAGCGGTATAATTGTGGCATTTACTCTTCAATTAGATTTCAAATGTATTTGTGTGATAAACACATGCATATGGAAGTTGTTAACGGCCATGTCTGGATCATTCGTGATCGGTTGCTCAATACTATATATGTGAAATTTAAAGGTTTCGCATTTTAGTAATTATTTGTTTTTAACTTTCCAAAACAAGATAAATAAATTCTGTAAACTAATTAATACATTTCTTTTTGATTTAATTATAGATACTAATATCTATTTAATATAAATAATTTGTAATGATTTAACATTGAATGAAATGTTTATATACAAATATAAAATCTGGTATTTAAAAAGGGGAAATAAAACCCCATATAAGTTAAATTGAACTTTTGTTCACTTAAATATAAATGTAAACCGTGTGGATCTAGTCATTTCCAGCTATTATAGAATAAAAAGGATAAAATACGAAATTATTTTCATGAATTTATTTTTCATTTTTGCCAGGATGTTCATGAATATAAAAAAGAAGATGTGGTATGATTGCCAATGAGACAAATGTCCACAAGAGACCAAAATGACACAGACATTATTAACTATATGTCACAGTACACCTTCAACAATGAGCAAAGCCCATACCGCATAATCAGCTACAAAAGGCACCATTATGACAATGTAAAACAATTCATACGAGAAAACTAACGGCCTTATTTGTATAAAAAATTAACGAAGAACAAATATGAAACACAAAAACAAACGACAACCACTGAATTACAGGCTCCTGACTTGGGATAGGCACTTACATAAAAAATTTGGCAGGGTTAAACATGTTAGCGGGATCCCAATCCTCCCCCTAGTCTTAGACAGTGGTAAAATAGTACAACATAGAACGAACTATAAAAATCAGTTGAAAAAGGCTTAACTCATCAGATGGACAAAAATACAAGTGGACGTGGCCGGGTACTTGCACATCCCGACAACAAAAAGACACTAGGAGCAGATCTGAGAGTACTCGCAGTTATCTAACAGCTAGTTCAAAGCCACTAACAACTAATAAAAAAATCTTGCATCTAAGACTAAACTATCAACCCGTACACATCAAACATCCAATGGATTTAGTGTAAAGACGTCATAAAAAGTCAGAGAAAAACATGACTTTGTGCAATGTCAATTTACAGGTATCGACAGATTGTAGATTCATGAATGTGTATATGTATATAGCATACCAGTAGTATTTAGTTTGCTTTTAATTTACTGATAACAAAATCAATATTTATACCAATAAAAACAATATTCAATTATCTTATTACAGTGTTGAATTGGTAACCTTTTCGAATAAGTTTAATTAAAGGAGCGATAAGGTTACAAGGATCATTTCTAAATTTCCGGGCATGGTTAACAACATTTCCGTAAAAATGAGGATGTGCCATCCCGTTTGAAATAAGTTTTATACAGGTACAACCAAACTTCAAAACCAATATCTATGGAAACATTTAGTAAAGGTTTTAAGTAATTTATGGGAACGATATCCCTGGTTTAATAATTTACCAGTGATACATAGATTGCGTTCGTTAAAATCAAAAACGTCACAACAAACACGGGCATAGCGAACGAGCTGTCATATATAAACACCGTAAGATGGTGCCAAAGGAACATCACAATCTAAAAATAGAAAATTAACAATAGGGAACGAAAAATCGTCCCTTTTGTCGTAAATTAAGTCCTCTAAATACTCAAATGAGTTATTCTCTCTTAATTTTCAAGACTCTAAAAGAATTCTAAAACAAAGGCTACTAGCATCATAAAGCAATTGAAATTTTCCAGTCTAAATCATGGAATAAGAAATATAGTCCTCAATCAGGACAAATATGCATTGAAGTAATGGAAGAAATAATTGTGTCCCCGTTCCATGTAAATATAATATACATGTACAATAGGTATCAAAGGTAACTGGATTATAATTCAATACGCCAGACTCGCGTTTCGTCTTCTTAAGACTCGTTAGTGACGCTCAGATCAAAATAGTTATAAAGCCACAGTTGGTAATCATTGAGGACGCAAAATTACAAAGTTGGTAATCTATTCTTGGGATAAGAAAATCCTTAGTTTTCCGAAAATTTCAAAGTTTTGTAACAGGAAATTTATTCAAAATTACCATATAATTGATACTCATGCCAACACCGAAGTGCTGACTACTGGGCTGGTGATATTCTCGGGGGTGAAACGTCCACCAGGAGTGTCATCGACCCAGTGGTGTAAATAGTTATCAAAGGTACCAGGATTATAATTTAATACGCCAAACGCGCGCTTCGTCTTCATTAGACTCATCATTGACGCTCAGATCACAATAGTTATAAAGCCAAACAAGTACAAAGTTGAAGAGCATTGAGGACCCAAAATTCCAAAAGTTTTATGTGCCAAATACGACTTAGGTACTCTATTCCTGGGATAAGTAAATCCTTAGTTTTCCGAAAAATGCAAAGTTTTTTAATGTAATTGTGAGGTTTAGAATTCCTTCTCTTTCATTTAATGTGAAAGTACTTTTGTTCGTGGGCAACCAATTTTCGTGGTTTTCGTGGATGACTTTATTCACGAATTTAAGTGTCTAACGAAAAAAAACCCCAACCATTGTAAAAATCAAGACATAGAAATATCCCTATGTATGTTTCTGGTGTACTTAATTATAATCCTGGTACCTTTGATAACTATTTGACTTCTGATTATGATAAAGAGAACATATTGAACATGTTGAACATCGCCAAATCTAAGAATACTATTATAGTTGTCACAGGGCAAATGCACTATAAACTACAACTGCAGGCATGCAGGATTAGACCCATTTAATCTTTAAAACCTTGACTGTTCAATTTTTGATCTTTTGAACCAAATAAAACAATATTTTGACAGATTTCCGGTATTGATATGCTATGATAAAGTGTTAATTTTATATACTCACAACTCTCGTACATACAGGAAATAATAATTTCATGCTGGGCTGGCCTTTGATAAAAAAATATTTTACAATTCAAGATTCGTTTATAGCATTTGTTCATGTAATTGTTTTCTTTAGCTGACATGTTAATGGCATAATCAACACCTTAAATGATCTTCAATCTGTTGATCACTCTATCTCGGGTTAATTAGTGTGGTCACAACGATTTAGACAAGTCAATGTTTACTTTGCATTTCCATCAATCCAGACAACTTGAAACCTTCGTTTCTAATTGCTTCAATTTTTCAAAAAAAAAAAATTCATAGAAAACTAAAATCCACGAATTTAATTAAAAACCCACGAACATGTGAATGTTGCTCAAGCCACGAATTAAAGTACTTTCACAGAATATCTTGAAATAATGATACAGAAAGAACTAGTGATCATGTGAAATACTAAAGCTTTTCTACCTCAGGAATAGATTACTTTAGCTGTAGGACCTTAAATTCTCTTCAACTTCGTAATTTATTTGGCCTTTAAAACATTTTTTTGATTCTAGCGTCACTGATGAGTCTTTTGAAGACGAAACGCGCGTCTGGCGTAAGTGTAAAATTAACTAGTAACTGGTAACTATGATGATTTTATTGAACGGTGTATACACACCATTCGCTAAAAAGAACTTCTTGTTCCTATAATCACAAGAAGATAAGTTATGATTGCCAATGACACAACTTTGCACTCCACATGAGATTGTATTTCATAGACACAAATAGAACAATAATGGGTCCATAGTCGCAATAATGCCCCACTCGCAGTATCATTTTCTTAGTTCAGTGGACCATGAATTTTGGTTAAAACTCTAATTTGGCATTGAAACTAGAAAGATCATATGATCATATCATAGAAAACATGTGTAATAGGTTTCAAGTTGATTGGACTTCAACTTAATCAAAAATCTGACTCGCCCAAAAACTTGAACCTGAAGCGGGACAGATGGATGAACCGACGCACATACCGTAAACCATAGTGCTCAAAGGTTTGGCATAAAACCCCATTCTTCTAACCAAATATGAGATGTCGTTACAACTTAAATCCGAATTATCTCTTGTCTGCGGTGATTGATTATGCTTGTTTAGGCAATCTTGACTCGTCATTGTTACGGCATGTACGGTTAGTAATCGTATGTGCATGGTATTGGTTGATTTGTATATTTTTATTATATCTTTATAGTAAAAAAAACTATTTGTTTATTAATGTCTGATTCATAAAACTTTGTCTTTTTAGATGGTCCTGACAAAGTAGTCCTGGATCCTGGAAGCACATCTATCAATGTAACAGAAAACAGTACATTAGGACCTATACATTGCACTGCAGCTTGCAATCCACCGTGTACATACCAATGGAAACACAACCGTACAGGACGCTTTGAACAAGTCAAAAACAGTTTACTATCCTTCCATAACCAAACTCTTACTGTGCCTCATATTGAACGAAGCCAGAACGGGACCTACCGTTGTCACGTGGATGACTATCAGTATTATACTTATAAGATATCAGATATAGCAATCAATGTACAGTGTATGTATAAATCAATTAGGAATAGTGAATTACTTGCAATTGGAGCTCAGTTTATTAAACAAATATAAAATAGATATTAAATCTCGTTTATTTATTAAAAGAAAACATTACCATGTTAAGTTAAGTGTAAAATGTATTTCTATATTATTTCTTCATGCAACTGTTTCGCGTAATAATGTATTAATATAAAGATAACAATTGAGTTAGTAAAAATAGGTTAAAGTGGTTGGACCATCCTGATAGTAAGCTAAAACATGAAAATTTCACAGTTTGAACGTCTAAGTAAGCAAAAATTGCCAACATTGATCATGTTAATTGTTTAGTACTTATATGTTTTTTTTTAGGGTAAGATGATATTTGAGACTACTGTTTTATAGTAGAAAATGTCTAAAATTGCTCTCACAAACGACGGTTCACGCACTGGCACATTAACGATTCGTAGTTGACCTTATTCTACTATATGTAGCGACACAGTGTGCAACCTTCATGTGGTAAAGCTTACGAAAACTGTCGGTGTCTATGTTGTTTGTTGTAACGTGCTTGCCCAAAAGAATGCAATACAACTCATCATCGTCGTATGAATAAAGTTCCACAAATAAATGCAGTGGACATTTTTCAATTATGAACTCCCACCACATATCTCTGATTGAATGAGTTCCGCTACAGCTACAACATGCATGTACATATACATATACATATAAACGTTACATAACTTGCACGTACCTCAAGTGGTATTTGGAATGTCGTTTAGCAGTTTTGTAATATAATAGGCGTTTAAGATTTCTCTGGATGATTAAGAACTTTTCCAGAATTCTGGAACTCTAATCGATAGGTGAATACTTCTAAAGCACGAAAAGTTATTTTCAATATGTAAACGACGAGCCCATTCGTCAGTTTGTACTTTGTCTACTGTAGTTTTAACTATAGCTTATTCTTTTTATCGGTCATTTGTTCTATATAACTTCAGGTTTTTTGACTGAAAATGAAAAATATAATATAATAGTGAGTAAACCATTTTTACTCGTACATTTTGAGTATCAGATCCTGTCCTTGATTTAGAACAATATCATGTAGTACGATCAAAGAATAAATGTACAAATTGCCGTTAACAGTAATCATTAGTTTTATCGTAAATGATTTATGAAATACTGGTTTGTTTAAATGCAAAGTACACGAATAAAAGATAATTTTTAATATGTTATATTTAAGATGGTCCTGATAGAGTTATCCTTGAACCTGCAAGCTCATATATCAATGTAAAAGAAGGAGATACGTTAGGTCCTATACACTGTACTGCAACCTGTAATCCGCAATGTACATACCAATGGGAATACAATGTGACAGGGCGTTTTAAATTAGTTCCATTCGAATTAGTGTCAACCCAAGGAAGAACTCTTACTGTGCCACAAATACAAAGAAGTCAGGCAGGAATCTATCGTTGTCATGTGGATAATTATTTTACTCAAATAAAAATGACAGCAGAGGTGTCAATCACTGTACAGTGTATGTATTACCTCTGTAATATAATAAATGAGGCGTAATTCTAGAGTTTTGTATGTTTAAAGTAGTGAAAAAAAAATTTTACCCCATGGTTTAGCCTCCAGTCAGTTGTAATTTGTAAGATCGGTTGATACGCCAATAAAGAATGTTATGCTAGTTTTACAGTTTCTATCCGGAGTAAAAGATACAATTATATTTGTATACTCTAGCTCTGGCCAACTTCATTTTAAAGGTAATATTAAATATCAATGTACATATTATATATGCCGTAAAAACTGTCAAAATGCAAAGAAAACAAATGATGAAATATCAAAGAGTATTGAGTTAAGGTTAGTATATTAAAACACATACTAATCATTGAATTTACTTTATATAACTTCCAATAAGTACCACTTATCCCTATATCATTGCTAACTTAACCAATTATTGGGGTCTCTGCTGTTTATAGAAATGGCCAAACTCTTTTTAGGAGTCATCAGTTCGGGCGAGACACCAAATAACGTGCACCTCCATACTCAACAATTGGCAAGAATAGACAAAATAATAAAGCTCATTTTCTTCACAAGTAACTCATTCTTTACAATATCATTTAATATTATTTTAATGTATTTTTTTTTATTTAAAGGGATTTTATGTAGTATGCACTATGGAATGATCATCTATTATTTATTTGAAATCTAAAGCAAAATTTAATTCCAAACAAAATGATAAAATACAAAAAAAAAGATTATATTCATACTTTAAATTTTCTTTCGAATATTCTATGAACGAATTCCTACAATGTACATGCAAAAAATTAAATACTCATTACATTAATGTTATGCTCATCACCTTCCATTTTGTAAACCGCATATAATACATGTAGCCTTTCTATTTAACAATGTTTAATAAATAATCTTTCTAGTATTTCATTATTCCCATAGTGATCGAGTGTCCAACAAAAGGTTTGCAAGCTGTCACATCAGGCATGTTTGATGTAGGAATAGCAACATTAGTTGTTGGGTTGGGAGCTATACTTTCATCAATAATATTCTGTATTGTTAAACGTGAGTTGTACTTTACATAAATGCACATTTTTTTAAACCTATTTACTGATGCTACTACAATCAGTTGATTTAAGATAATTAAATAAGTAGTTATGTCGTGCCTCAAATATTTGCTTTTGTTAAGAAAATATTATGCATGTGTATGCAATTATGTGAAAAATATCATGTTGTCCCGAATAGAAAAAGAAATATGAAATATGAAACGAATTTGAAGCAAAACAGCCCATTCTTCTTACATAATGTAGAAGATGAGGGTCTGGCAAAAAAGTAGTTTATTCCAATATTTTCAATGTATAAAACCACGTTTGAACCGTTGTTAGATAATGAACTTCTCGCCAGTCTGTCCATCCATCTGACATTCCATCCTTCATACTTTTAGTTTCCCATTAATATATGGAGACCCGATTTTTTTAGTGTAATTAAATTTAAATGAAATGTTAAGTATCGCTAAAGACAGGTTTAGATTGTTTTTCGTCGTTTTTTCCCTCCATTTTACAGTTATGGTATTGGATTGTTGCAATAATTCAAAATGTTGTGCTAACCGAAAATTAAAATGAACGCAGAACCCCTGTATGAAATAAATTGATTGAAATTATAGAAAATATTAAGACCATCCCACACAAGTTATGCTTGATTTTCTTTGCTTTTACTTTAAAGATTCCAAAGTTATTGTTTATTTGTTTGTTTATGATTTTCGTTTTCATATGGTGTTTGTTTTGTTCTTTATTCAACGTACTTAATTCAGTTTACACCTGGTATCTGTTCCAACTTTTTCCCAGTTAATGACAGGCTGTGAAATTGTTTACAGTTATTTTACACGAATATCTCAAATGTATTGCTTGGTGCTTTAATCTGATTAGGGTTTTTAGACAATTTACAGTACATTGTATTTTAAATTCATTCATCCATTCATTTTTTACAGGTGCAAAAACCAAGAATGTAAGACCAAATGAGTACGTATTATACCGAATTTTGAATTCTGTTCATTGCAATTTGCAAAATATATCATAGTTAAACTAATTTACATGTGTTCAAATCAACATGTAGTTGAGGGCGATTAGGTCAGTTTACTAGCAAAATGGTTCTTAGATTTATAATATAGTGTCATAATAAAGAGAAACAATGAACATTTTAGCTTTGTGACAACTTTTTATGTATATCAATAAACACATCATAGATACCAGGACTAAATTTTGTATATACGCCAGACGCGAGTTTCGTCTACAAAAGACTCATCAGTGACGCCCGAATAAAGAACACAAGTTCATCAAATGCAATGTACCCTTTTCCAATGAATCAAGTAAAAAAAATAAGAGCCAAAAATATTTGTTTGTTATTTCCCGTAGTGAAAACTGTCAATTAAAGCTCTTTCAGCTGTAAAATATAGTTTCATTTGCAAATATACAGCTTTATATGTTCTATTTTGAATAATAAAAAAAATCATTTATTGTTTCTATTCAAAACTAGGTTTATTAAAAGTGAAACAAAACAACATATATTTAAGATGAAAAAGTTCAGATAGATAAATAAAATTGACAGAATTAATGATTTTATGCGGCGTGAAAGGGAGGACGATATTGCAATGCGAATCGTGGACAAAGATGAAAAACAACTACGACTTTCATCCCATTTGTTCAAATTTGGTGCAATTTTATGAGAACGGTATTCTTTGCACATGTATACATACTTTGCAAATATATTGTATAATGAATCATTTAATCTAAATCTTTGGCAATTTAACCTTTTCTAGGTCCATTGTTAAAAAAAAACAATCAGTGTTTAGTTATCGCTGATATCAGTAGAAAGTTGGCTTAGTTCAATGGTCACGACCTTCATTTGCTCCATGAATGAATCTAAATGTGCAAAAATGTGTTAGAGAATTTAAGAACTTTGTGGAATGTTGGAGACATTCGAAATTGATTTTTTTTTTTTTAAATAAATTATTTGACAATCTTTTTAAAAAAAAAAACCAGATTATTACATAGTTACTGTTGGGTTGCTCTAATCTCAATAGTTTAATTATCGATATGTAAACTACTCGGCAAGGCTCTTACTGTGCATGTTGATGACTTAACTATCTTGATAGTAAAAATCCGAACATCCACTGGTTACCATGTACAAATAGAGATTTTCTTGATTTTTAAACTCAAATTTAATTAATAAGACATCAAATACTGATAACTTTTAAATGTTGCACTTCCTGAAAATAGCAAAAGGAATGCATACGTAAATTTGTCATTTACACTTTTTGATATTTTACATTAATTTGGTGAATGTGTTTATTTTTTTTATCTTACTGATGGAGAACAGAGGAATCAATACTAAAATTCGTTTTAGATGTGAATCAACATAAAAATAAAATATACAGTATGCATAACAACTTTATAACTTTGCAATGTTTTTTTTTTTAGTTTGAAAGTTAAGTTCATTTATTGATTTCCTTCCTATCCATTTTAAAAGTTTTTGCATATTTAAACAATAAATGTCAGTCTCTTTATTAATATATAGACGGCCTTTGTTTATATATAAAAGGTCTTTGTTTAAATATAAAAGGTTTTGTTTATATATAAGATGTTTTTGTTTATATGTAAACAGAGGAGGAAATAGCTGTAAATTTCAAGCTAAAACTTACTATTTTCCTTCCAGTGAAAGATGTTAAATCTATACTAAAATATTATTATAAAACACATTAAAAATGTACATTTTCCAACAAATCAAAGTGCTATTAATGACTTATTGAAAGACATTTTACTGAATAATAAACAGAACTTAAACAGTTGATTACATAATTGAGTAACACGTGTAACATGCGCCTAACACTTGTTATTTTAAACGTGTATGTTACTAAACGGATAGACAATGAATATAGGGAATATGTTTTAGAGATAAACACCGACTAAGAAGCAAGAAAACAGTTATAGGCCACACATGGTAATCAACGTAATAACAAATGCCACACCTGGATGCGGGCTTCGGTAAGACCCGTAACAATTATGTATTAAATCTCAATGAAATAGACACTAAATAATCTCCTAATTATACAAATGTACCAAACATTTTAAAATACACACAAGACTAAGAAAGACTTGAAATTCCTGATTTAGGGAAGTCGAGAAAATACAGCGGAGTTAAACAAGTGTAATAATATCGATCTCTCAGCCCTGTCTCTAAACAAATGTACCTCTAGTATATGCGGACTAAACAAAAAACACAACAATACGCAATGTAAAACTCAGTTGAAATCAGCCCGACTCCGACTTGGATAAGGTAACTTAAGAACCTAAGCAAACTGACAACCCCAATACCACCTATTACACAAGGCGTCAACTACAAATTACTTGTATACGATACATTGTCTGTATCATGCCAACAACTGGTTCTGGAATAAATGTGTTTATTTCCAATGCAATACCATATGCATGAATTAATATTACTTCCAAAACATGCCATGCTATTCAATAACTTTCGTAGTTATATCCCTAGTGAATACACTGGTGAAAGGTTGCCTAGGTAAATTTTAAAAATTGTTTGTATGCACATTGAACGACAAATCTATGTGACGTATAAAATTTTCTGACGTCAGACACACAAATCAATGAATGTGTTTGTAGATAGATGTTTTTGTGTTCTGTTAAATTGTTCCTTTTAAAATTGTTTTACGATGATGACTGGTGTACCCATATTCTGACTATTTTATTTATTGTGTTTGTTTAGTTAACGCATCAATGTAAATATAACGGAAATAGATGAGACTGTCATCAAAGTGAGAGGGTTAGCGCTATAAAACCAGGTTTAATCCACCATTTTCTACATTTGAAAAGCCTGTACCAAGTCAGGAATATGACAGTTCTTGTCCATTCGTTTTTGAAGCGTTTTGTTATTTGATTTTGCCATGTGATTATGGACTTTCCGAATTGATTTTCCTCTAAGTTCAGTATTTTTGTGATTTTACTTTTTTTGGTAAGCATTAGAGATGAACGACGACATTATTGTAGTTTTGTAAGAATATTAAAATAAAATTTTGGATGTGAAATGCCTACACGTATGAGACATGCCAAATGTCTGTATGTTGATCTATATTTACAAATGAATTCCTTGTATTCATGATATTCAGTAAACGTTTTGTAAAAATTTGTTATATAAGAAACTCTGACATTATTGCTCCAATATAGTTAAATATATGTTTTTTTAATTCAACTTAACTTTGTTAATCCGGAATAGTATTTATCAAACATGGTCTTTTGACAAGGTCAATACGTTATATATGGACCTGTCTAGATTATATTGATCGATGCCGAAGTCTAAAATGCATAGACCTCATTTAATCTGACCTGGTCTGTTTTAATAGGACCGATGGATATAATGAGGTGCAGGGAAGTAATCCGGTATTCACAGATTCATATTCTACGTTGCAGTCTAACCCCGGTATATGCGTTTTAAAATACAAAATTATTGGCGTATATTGAGTTCACAAAATAAAGATTATATGTTCATTTCGTCTGCTCAATACAGTATAAATCAAATATACAGGCATTATTTCAAACTAGAAATGCATTACTATAGAGCTATAATTGCATGTGAATATATGTAAACGAATATAATGAAATCGATGAAAAAATACAACTGATCATCTTAAACAGTTATATAATAGCAACTTAATATTTATTTGATTTGAAATACATCATATTAAAATAAACGATACATAAACATTTATAAACGATTATATAAAATATGTTTGTTTGATAGTTTTCGAAACCCCATATTCAAGGCGTACTCTTCTTAAATAGCTTGGTTTGAGGATATCTAGCGCGCAAGTAGCCTGTAAAGACATAACATTTAAAACAATTTTGTCTACCGCACATATTCAATTCTTTTATTTGTTCTGCATAGTCCAACATTCACTTGTCGTAAAATCTTAGACCGTCAGTAGAGAGACTTTTGGTTGAATGTAGATCAAAATGTTTAACTGCGGATTAACAAGGCGGTAACATATTAATGTGCGTACATGGTCTCACTATATGAACTTGTTTGCTGACAAAAATGTTTGGAGGAAAAACGACGATGTGTCGTCGACTGAATTCAAATGGACATGTTTTAGTGTTCTGAGATATTTGAAAACCAAAATGGTCGTCTGGTTTGTAATGTGAACGCGATTGTGACATTTTGTTTGAGTATATATTCGCATATCAACTGTTGTATGTAGACATGTGACATTAAAGTCTTAACATATCGACACATGCTGTCTCGCTCCTTTTGGAGTTTGTGATTTCCTCATGTGTTGATTGTTATCTTCATTTGTCTCAATAAATTTACGAGATTTGAACATCTACCATATGCGATCTCGCCTGTATAAAGGGTTGTGTCATTTATTTCAAGTGCAATAAGAAAACAGTTACCGTTGATTCATTATTATTCGTTGGATACAAATATTCGTGGATTTCGTTGGTAGATGGAAACCGGGAATTTATATGTTCAGCGAATTGTAATTATGTTGTATGATTAAATGCAGACTTTTGAAAAACCACGAAATCAAATATCCACGAAAATGCAAATTTTCCTCAATACTCGAAAATTGGTACCCACGAAAATAAATGAATCCACAGTAGCTAAACACCATATAGTAACATTAGGGTAATACACTGTTTTCTATTACAGAATCAAGACCTATAGAAGACCCCAGGTAATAATGAAAATATTTATATTCTACTGCACTCGAATGTCTAAAATTGTTAATACCAAATAGGTTTTTTATGTTAAGATTTTGAAGCCGTTTTTGATACGTTTTTGCTTGATTAAAATATGTTAATTGCTTTGACGTAGAACTTGCAAACTAGGGGGAAGAATAAAGGTCCGTTACATTTGTCAAAGAACGCAATCAACGTAGGAGATAACTGTCGCGAGTCTAAAGAAGAAAAAACTTCAGTAGAAACGTTAAAACCCAACACATAAAAAAAAATATAAAAACGTTCAGAATATTTGAAAAGGGTTTTCTAACATTTTACATTTTGATATTTTGTATGTAGTGTTTCATACAAGGGTTTAGTTTGCAAAATTTGAAGTTAAAAATGAATATATATGTGTACATGGTTCATTTAAAGTGAAACCCCCACCTCAAGGACTAGGAGGTAGGCTGCAATGTTTGGTCAACTTTGTCCATTTGTCTGTGAATTTTTTTCCGGTCACTACCAATTACTCAGCCTCTGTTTAAAGAAATACATAAGAAGAAAAAACATAACAAAATATTCATCTGGATTTTTTAAGGTTAAGGGTAACCGTGGTTACATGTTAACGATTTTCTTGTCTGGTCGTCAATTTCTTTGATACTTTCGAGTGTTTTTCTCAGTTAAGTATGTAATTTGCTGTAGTTACAGATTTCTCAGCTTATGTCTTATGGATTTTTTTTGCATTCAGTTTTAATTTTTTTTAATTTTGTATTGAACCGTCTATGATTGCGGGATAAGGCCATTTCATTTTTCCGCGATGTCGAAAATACGAAAAACGTAATGTCGAAAATGCAAAAACGCAGAATCATTTCATTTTAAAGAATATGGAGGGCAAAAAGGCAAAAACGCGTAATGGCCTTAACCGGCAACAATAGTACCATGTTATTGTTGCAGATCTCTAACGCAGCAACTCCTTCTTGTCTAACAAAACCTTCAATTCGTATTAAAAACCTAGGACATGCTGTTGAAACATTTCTATATGACTAAGAAATTACCTGAAAAATATAGATAAATCCATATTAGGGCAAATTTGCTTGAGGGAGTTAAAAACTTAAATTCGCAATAATTTATAAATTTATAAACGGATAATTTACGAAAGGCTTTTCATTATTTATGTCAACAGATCTGCTACGCAGTCATGTACAAACACGTACTGTATGATGATATTTTTAATTTTAGTTATCGGTCATTATCAAAAAAACATGCAAATATATGTTATTTGTTTTTTTTTAAGTCACAGACATAAAAATATATCAAAGTTACACTTGTTTATGTTAGATAAGATTGTTTTGCGATACACTGTTTACAGTTTACACTATGAAATGTTATAAAAACATCCTTAATGTTTTCTGAAACCCTTGGATATAGCCAAAACCTTTCAGACCTGAAATAGCACTATTATGCATATATTTTGTTATAAGGATTTATCACTATTTATTGCATTTTGATATATACAAACATTTTTTTAATGATTTGAAAAGTGTATGTTGGTTTTATCAAAAATATTTCAACATAAAGAAGAGTCTCATTTTTTAAAAGTCACTGGTGTAACCAAAAGACAAATTGGTTGGGTAAAAGTTATTTTTCTAAAGATTTCAGCATTTATAATAGTTTCTCCCCTAGCAATGTTACCTGTAAGCATGTAATGCAAACAGAAAAAAAATCTATGTTGAAAATTAGTGAAAAAATCTTAAAAGTAAGTAAAAGCTATATATCGTAAATGAAATTAGTGTCCATGGTGTACCCTTAAACAAATCTTTTTCCGAACGATTTCCTAAACTTTGATTTATGAAGACATTGATAGTAGAAACATGCACTAGGAACAAAATATGACATAGGGGAATGAAGCACTTATATTGCAACTTAATCTCAAAATACACCCGTACATCATTGATGTTACTGTCAATGGTGAGACCACTTTAATAAAGTAACACCATTGGCCAGTTTAGTAACAACACTGAATATATTATGACAATCAGCAATTTTAAAAAAAAATCATATTTAACAACCGAAACATCCTATTATTTATGAAATATAATACCTATCTAACAATTTTTTAACAATATAATGTATTACCTATACCAAGTTTTCACAAACTGATGTATGCTGGTAACACCAATGACACTATTTAGTAACACTTTTGACATTTTTAGTTATTGATGTTATGTTATATAATTTGGGATTTTTTAGCCTAAGAATTATCTTTTCTTCTTTTTCTTTTGCTTAGTGTTCTTTTATTTGTGTTCAGTACTTAATAAAAGTAAAATTTGAACTTTGTTGTCAAAGGTGATACTTTTGTGTCATTGTAGTTATTGAAGGGTGAGTGGTATTACTAGATAAAAATGCCATAATTTTTATTTTTGATTAACAAATGAAAGTTGTTTTAGGCCGTATACGAAGGATTAGGCATTATCTAATCATTTAGTCTTACACATTTTACATATATTCAGTTTTAGTGTATACTTTAATATTAACAACAGCCATAATTAGGACAACTATGTTTTTAACAACAATTTATTCTGAAAGTTATGTTCAAATAGAATGCATACCTATACAAAAATATGTCAATAAGTAGAAATTTAAACCTTAACACCAAATTGGAACAGTTGTTTGGTATTTAAAAAACTAAATAGATATAGGAAGATGTAGTGTGAGTGCCAATGAGACAACTCTCCATCCAAATAACAATTTAAAAGTAAATGCATGTTTTTATATTGATAACACCATTGACATGATTATATCAAAGGATGACCTACAATTGTTAAAATTAAAGGAACTCCTAATTTTACACATTGCATATTTCTGAATGTAGTTGCCAACATATTTCAGAATATCAGAACGTATTTTAATTTTTAAAACAATGACCTCAGTTTCCTGAAATTTCCCTCATCGAAATGTCCATGTTTTTTTTATAATGACCCTTATAAGAAATAAAGATACGTGGTGTGATTGTTAATGAGATAAATATTCATAAGAGTCTAAAGGACAGCTATTGAAGCAACTATAAGGGACCGTACGGACTTAAACAAAGAGCAATGAGCAAAACCGACATCACTTAGTAAGCTACATAAATTACAATTCAAACCAAAAATCCAACAGTCTGATTATGACAAACGAAGCAAAGAAAAACAAATGTGACAGACTGCAACCAACGACAACCATTTTAAAACAGGCTCCTTTGTGAGCGCTCAAACCGTCCCCTACCTTAAATAGGGATGTAACAACAGATCCTAATAGGATTATAACATGTTTTAAATACCTAAAACCAAATTGGTATGTTTTGCACGATATCTATTTTGTTGAAATTTATGTCTTTGTTTTTTTCCTTTTTTATATACTGAAACGCATTGATAATATATAAATATTAATAGTTCTGATATATATTAAGAATGTGGAATAGCACCTGATGTGAGTACCTACGAAAACTTTGAAGACGGGTAGGTACATGTACTTAATTGCTTCGAAAATATTTATATAAGAGACCTTTGGAGTGCAGCATATCTGATAGTTTGCTTTGGTATCTGACCTATATCGCATACATGTAAATAAAATCCATTTGAAACATTTTCATCTTTGTGTTTGTTTAAATGAAAATGTTATTTTGTATTCGGGAGTTGGCCCAGTTTAGTCGTGTCGAAATATCGGTCAATAAAAAAGTATAAAACATCTGATATATATACATACAGTTAAATGTTGTACAAGTTATGTGCTTCTCTGAGCGTCTCTGTAAATACATAGTGCCTAATCCATGTTTTTAAACAAAAAACATGTATAACAAACAAAAATATTTTCTCGTGACAATTCAATCTTTTACTAATGCAGGTACGATCCATCCGATAATCTAACTAGTCATAAACATTGTACCTATCAATGTCCAATGTTTTAGTTGCTGTATATTCGTTAAAGTGTCATCTGTTTCAAAATAAATGTCAATGACAAGAATTTACACTATCAGGAATTCCAAATACTAAAGTAATCGTATTTGACTTGGCAATCCAATAAAATTGATTATTTGTACTGTTATCGTGTAATCAATCGTACAGATTTTGTAACACAATACATTAAAGCAAAAACACGGATCCGTAATGGAATTTACACACCAACTAAATAATCGTCCAAAAAAAGTAGATGTACGAGAAAAGAGATTCAACGAACAATGCATGGGTCAGACAGCCCGACTTGGTACATTTGTTCAAGCAAAACATGTAATGTGGTTAGGCCAGAATTAAGTGCGAACCACCACCATTTTGTCTAGCAAGACCATAATAACAAACGTGAACAGTCCAACTTACGACAGGACGACAATACGTTTAACAAACAAATAGATTAATACATATAATATGAAAGAAGAATCAAAAAGTGCTAGGACCAAGTAGCTACATGTAGCTAGGTAGTCATACATCTGAGCTGTTGGTTAAATGATATGTGCATGTTCATTGACGATTTCTACCTACTAGATATAACATTGAAGTCCTACAATGGCCTAACATTTTTATCTAGACTTTATTCATTTTCGATTTATATTATTTGCGCTTTTTCATATCTTCATACTACATGTAGTATTCCGCATGAATATACCTCATCTTCTTATAAAAATGCCATACCATGAATATACTGATTTAATCCAATATAGGGGCCTCGGTGGCCAAGTGGTCTAAGTAGTTCTACTACTGTAATCACTAGCCAGTAAACACTGAGGTTGTGAGTTCGAACCCCGCTCGTGCGGGGGCACTCGACTTCAATCTTAATTGACTAGGATTGTCAGTTTTCCTATCGAAGGTCGGTGGTTTTCTCCGGGCACTCCGGCTTCCTTCACCAATAAAAACTGGCCGCCACGAAATAGCGGCAAAAGTGGGGCTAGAAAGTGACGTTAAAACACCAACAATCAATCAATCAATCAATCAATCAGTTTGATCCAATATATTTATAGAGATTACATGTAACTACTTTCTATGAATCAAGAATCTATAAAGCTACATGTAGGTGTTTTGCCTGACGTTATATATAAAAACATATTTTCAGGTCATGAAAAGAAGAACCAGTGGATGTATACTGATGTGAAGATTTAGTCGTTTGCTAGAATTATTTATTTCAATTTTTTTCTATCTTTTGGCCATGCTATTATCTGGTAAACTTTCAATGTGCATAATTTATTTCTACGTCTTTGTGATATTTTTAGGTGTATAACATTTCCCCATAAAAATACTTGTTTGCAGCTTATATTATTCTTGAAAACAATCACTAGAAAATATACTGAAATCAAAATTGATATGCTAGTCTTGGACCTACAGTCTTTAGAGACCAGTTACAATGTTTCATGCACATTTTTGTATGGATAGACTCGTAGGGGGAATATGAACGATTTATATTATCACGTTGGTAATTCACCTCGATATATGTTTGTTTGGATCAAACCAAAAGGTCTGGTCCCTCTAATAACGGTAATATCAGGGAAATATTTGCATGATGAGAATAGCCTTTACCTATAGCGCAGACATGCTTATCGGTGTTTATCGGTGTTGATCCAATCATACGAACACTGGTAGGGATTTGAAACCGTAATTATGTCCATTTGTAAATATTAAAGTATTCCTCTAGCTTTTTTTCAACCTTTCATATGATTAAGGAATATTTCTAAACATTGAAATTTAAAATGTCTAAAAGTTAGTCAATCCCAATAAACATATATAAAGTTGGTGGAATATGTATGTTTTTTTGGTTTTATTTGGTTCTTTGACGATTTCTATAATCAATTTGATGAAACTGTTTTAGTAGTCTTGTGGTAGAAATAATTACACAAATCAATTGGGGCTATTCGTTTCTTAATATTAGTCTGTCTCTGTCTCTGGAGGTTAACAGCCTTTAACATAAAGTACGCTATTATAAGCTAAAAGAATAAAGACTGGATGCACTTCAGAAGTAATGATTTGTTCAAAAAGTGAAAGGTGCCTTCTAGCTAGAATGTTACTCTGCGTATCGATCTCTTATGGTCTAGGAATTACTCATCGAATATGCAGGTAAAATTTGCTGCTGAAAGTTTCAAAGAAATAAAATCAATTTATTAAATTATCAATGTATTACTTTATGTTATGAATTTAACTTTTCTGTTTTGTTATGACTCGTTAAAATGTGTCTTCACTTTTTTAAATTTCAATGAAGGCGTGCACACTTTAATAGGTCGTTGGGACCGAAAAAATAAAGTGCATGCATCAAAATCAGAAGAGCATAGTTCTTCTACAAAGAAGTCACTATACGGCAAAGAAAAAAGCTTTGTCATGTCCTATAATGAATTACATGACTTAGTGTCAATGTCAACTCATATTGAATATTTTAGTTATGTTTATCACTGTTTATGTCAAAATAAAATTTTAATAAAATCAAATGGCTTCTTTTACAAGTCACAATGTTTATATAATTGATACACTGCAGTTAATATGTAGATGTGACAATTATAAATAGCGCGATAAAGATGCATACAAAAATATTTAAAGGCATGCTGGGAATGGGATTCGGGCAGGAGATATTTGTATCATTTTGTACAATGCATGAATGCTCTCCTTTTCATGAATATCAGAATCCCCGTATAAAACTTTTTTATGGAACGATTTCTGTTTCTGGCGTGTGTACCGCATGTTTGTTTTTATTTACAAACACAGTTGTGTTCAAATTTCATTTTTTGTCAACTTACAAATCGCAATTACAAAAGATACAAACTATAAGAACTTATTTTGTCATGTTACCTTAAAATACGTTGACACTAGAGTCTTCAGGTTTTGATGTTTTGTTTGATATTCATCCTTTTTGCTAATATTGCTGATGCTATTTTAGCTTCTATCGTCATAACTAATAAATCCTCGTGAAAAATAATAAATAGCTTCAACAAATTTAGTTGCCTTAGCACTAGTATTGGTTTAACAAAATAACAAGGTATATACACGAAGGACAATTATAACAGAATTCAGGGAACAATATAATAATGCAGAGACAACTTATAGTAACACATATTAACTGATTATTTACGATCTTAATTTCCAAGCAGGATTTAAACAGTTTCTTAGTTAGTACGATGTCTGACCTACATTTGTAGCTCTTAACTTAAAATAGCTTTTCGTGTATTTGGCCATGAACAATAATACTTCGGCAAAAAATTACATCTAACTGTTTTATATGAAGGACAATCCAATACAAAATAGTATCCATCTTAATTATTATTCATTTTACAACATCTAACAATACTATTTTTTCTGTGAATACTGTCATGAATCGTATCATTTACATTTTGCTATTGTAAATTTAACATTCTTTTGTTGTCATTGACTTTTTTTACTGTGAATAATGTAGGTTACACATACAATGGTGAATGTGGTAACTCAGATATTTGAAAAACTTTAAGTTTATAAACGATAGCTTCGATAAAAGTAAGTTGAAGCTGCAATTACAAGATTAATGTAATTTGTACTATTTGAATGCACAAATAAAAAATCTCATAAAGCAGAAAAACAGATATGTTAAAGAATTATTATATTTAAATATATTTAGGGATCTAGAAATATTGTACTTTATGGTTTATGTGGAACAATCAAGAACAAACATTAAATAGAACACTAGAGGTAAAATTATAGAAGTGATAGAAAATGGTTTGGAAGCGGAAACATTGTTTGCAAGATTTTGCTAGCAAATTTATGACATTATACTCGAATAAATACTTATTGGCATGTATAGATTAATCATCTCATAGAAATAAAATTAATGTGCCAGTGAAAGAAAATGCAAAACATGTTGTAAAATTATCACTATTTCTGTTACATGTAATATATATGCTAAACCTTCTCTATACCTTTGTATATCCAATTGTATAGTCACAAAGAAAACTTTCATGCATTAAAATTCTTTACTTGACAAAATCTGTTATAATAGCTCTTATAGTTCATTGGTTGTTAGTGACTCGAATCTGTCTATACAAAAAAAAAACACCCGTTGGTCAATAGACTATTTAACAAATCAGCCATATTTCCCAGATCTCTTAATGTTTATTTATACTAGTATTCAATTTGATAATCAAGCGGGAGGATAAAGAAAAATGTTTGATATGAGCTTAGTTCTTCATCTAGAAAGCATTAAAAAATTACTTCTTTTTTTATTCGGAATGCTTTCTCCATTGTTTGTTAATTTATCAAACATTTAGGGATGTTAAAATAAATGTTGAAAAAAGAGGCGAAAGAATCTAAAGAGATCATAGTAAAACTCAAAGTGGAAAACGAACTAAAAATGCTATTGTAAAATGTAAAAAAAAAAAACAACGACATAAAGACACAGAACAGTCTACAAAACACAACATAGAGCAACACGAACCCCATAAACACCAAGGGGTAGGTATCAGGTGCTCCGAAAGGGTAAGCAGATCCTGCTCTTATATGACACCCGTGGTGTTGGCTCATTTATGTACATAACCGGTGATAAGTGTAATTAGAAAGATCGCGTTCAAGAATTACAAACTCATTTGTAACTCATCTGTCGTCGTCGCTTAAGGTGGTACCCAACACCTTCACTAAAATTAATTTGGCTCGTTTAATTTTCATAAAATTTTGACAAAGTATTGACTTCGACCCTTTGACAAAAATATAAAAATTTCAAAAAATTTGAACCAACCATTTTATCAGAAAAAATACACTAGTTATATAGCAGTTTGACAGGCAATAATTTTGATCATTGAGAAGCTTAATATTCCCTTAACAACACAACGTAATTAAAACGTAAAGCTGATTTTTAAAGAGTTATCTCCCTGTAGTGTTACGTACCACCTTAATTTATAGATTTTTTAACCAGGGTATCCGTATTGCTACCAACAATCATTATTTGTAGTTTATATATCTTCTGCATTGTATTGTGCATTGGACGAGAGAAAATTAACATTACATATAAATAATATACAAAAGGTAAGTTTTCCAATAAGGAACTACTCAGATGTAGGGTGGTACTTTTGGAATGTCCCTAGAATGTAAATTTGACAGAAATTTTGCTTTGCAACATACAATTTGACCTAACGTGGCTGTGTACTTATACATCCTCATTTGGCAAGGTTACACTGCCGGTTGGAAGACAATAAATCTAATCTCCACTCACTCTTTAATTCATAAACATTGTATCATTCATTATTCAAATTACCTGAATAATCAGGTTTGTTCATCCGTAGAAAGGGCTGTGGTATTTTTCTCTTACTTTTTGTAGCTCTGAGCCACTAGGAATGTGTTGTAAATGCATTCACAATAACGATACACTAAATGCTTCTATGCCAATCTATATATTTCACGCCTATAACTCAACCTGCCGATATTCTAACCCCTTTGTATCTGCGGTATCATTTCAATCATAGTTATTTTTACAGAGGGGATTACTTCAAGTAATCCAACCCTCGATATGCCTAAAGAAATTATTTTTGTAACACTGCGAACATTGTTTATTATATATAAGAACTGTATTAGGCATGTATCATGTAGTATAATTGGTATATACGGAGTGTAATAATCATGAAACAGAGTTCGCTAAAATTCATTGTTTTAGACTTTTTTACTTTATTTTATTGTGTTATATACAAAGACAAGAAAAACAAAATATTTTCAAACTTAGCTATTATATAATTATGCTGTACCCTTAGCTATTATATAAGCTGTATCTTTGTTTAGTACGAAGTATCAGCAGCAATTAATTGCTATCTAATGCTTAATAATGATTAGCATGACCATTGTATGCTGTTTGATATCCATCGTATAACAACGTTCAATTTGTAACAGTAAAGTATCTTTTATCATATAAATCATAATTGTCAATACAAATAAATGTAAATTAACCCATTCAATATACATGTATCTATGTATTGTATATTACAAACAATATCCAAAATCTATGAAGTAATGAGACTTATGCCACCAGTATACCATAATATTTTTGTTGTTTTTGTTGTAGCCACTTCATGATTTCTGTCATGTTTATGTAGTAATTATTTTTATTATCCCTCTTTGTATATATACATTCTATACATTTTAATGTAATAGTTTATGCTTATTAGAGACATGATTTTTAAGCATGAGATCAATCGGATTAATCAGGATTCTTGCGAAGCAATAATGCATGTATGTCTCGGTCGACGGTTTGATAAATAATACAAAGATACATAAATGAGGTCCATTTCCCGTTATATTTATCGGTCATCTAAATTTAAAAGGTCATCGTCCCAGAGAAGATTTAAGGGAAGATAAAAAAATACTTGTGTAAAAAACTGTAGAAAAAGTTGTGAGGAATAACTAGATACATATAATGGAACGGACGGACAAGGGTAAAACAAAAAGCCCCCAGTTTTCAGTTGCGGGTGCAGAAAAACAATTTTCAGTAGCGGGTACAGAAAAACAATTTTCATGTCTTTGGTTTGAACCTACTGGTATCAAATCTTGGACGAACCGCACTTGACACTCAAATCGAGTACTCTTCCTTCGGACGATTGAGTCTAGTGCATAAATATTTGTGCATAAATAAGATAAATTGTGATTCTCATTAAAACAACGTCTTGTCCTTCGTCCTAACCCATTTTGCAGAACTTTTCTATTGGATTTATTTATAACTTGTTCCCGCTCGAATTTGCATGAAATATGTGTCAACAAACAACAATGAACTAAAAAAAGTCACGATTTATGAAATACAAAGACATATTGGTAGTGGTGTGGTGTATTTACATAATTTGTACATGTATAAACTAAAAAATGTACAACAATAGTTATCAAAGGTACCAGGATTATAATTTTATACGCCAGACGCACGTTTCGTCTACATAAGACTCATCAGGGACGCTCAGATCAAAATAGTTATAAAGGGCACCAAAACAAGTACAAAGTTTAAGAGCATTGAAGACCATAAATTCAAAACAGTTGTGGAAATTATACGGAAGCCGACAAGGGCCATTCAAAAAAATATAGCATGTCGTAATTTCGAC
Source organism: Mytilus galloprovincialis (assembly GCF_965363235.1). Classification (NCBI taxonomy): domain Eukaryota; kingdom Metazoa; phylum Mollusca; class Bivalvia; order Mytilida; family Mytilidae; genus Mytilus; species Mytilus galloprovincialis. The sequence goes on from NC_134843.1 coordinate 62,459,078, forward strand.
ATAACATGTTGTTATTACGACATCCATATGTCGTAATTTCGACATAACTTGTCGTTATAAGACATCGCTATATATATATTGAAAAGTTTAATATTTGCATCGTCGCAAAATCTTTGGTTCCCTTCTTTGAAAAACTTATATATTTTATAGATCTCATTCAAGTTTCTCCAATAATCATTCCGACTGTGCAAGGGCTGTACAGCCAGTGAAGGTCGTTAAAAACTTCCATGTGTTGCAATTACCATTAGTGGAAGGGCTGTATAGCCAGTCAAGGTCGATATAAACTTATATTAGTTGCGAAATAATATGTACAATTGAATGAGGACTGACAATAATCGTACGATCCCAAGCCAAGCTTCCCACCTCCCTTTAATTCAGCGCAAACTACATGGCTTCTTGTAATAAGGGTGAATTGAAGTATTGATTGATATATTTCTATTTTCAAACGTTGGGCACGATATTCCTACAACACGACGTTACACTTTTCAAAATGCGGCGTCAAAGAGGGTTTTTGACTTCGATTAATTTTTGAAAGTTCTATTCGGTTTTTTATATGTTGGTTCATTCTGGTTCTGTTTTGTGATGTCATTTTATCATAAATTACCTCAAGTTGTGGAAATCGATTTAATAATGTTTACCCTTTGAGTTATTTCAACTGAAAATGCATTACTGTCGCAATTAATGTAGGAAGGAAAGATGGGACCGAGGTACATGTGTATACGGTTTTCCTTAAAAACAATATTTTTTTTAGATGTACAAAACTTTTATCATACTATTAGGATGTTTAACTTTCAAGGTGCATTTCATCTGTCATTGTAAAATTTCTATATCTTAATTCAACCCCATTTCAAATATATTTGACACTTTGCAAGTAAATCGAACATTTTTATCCTTGGTTAAATTTTAAAATATAGTAATCTACTCCTGGATCGTCCGCGAAAACGGCTAATATAATCTCGGGTTTTCATTAATTCGATGAAACGGTTTTCGTCGCTGTTTGGGATTCGTCTTTCAATTTATATTGATGAAAAGTTCCGGCTTCGCTAGTACAGGAATTACATTCATCACGACAGTTATAACATGAATAGCAGGACAAATCGCGAAGTAAAACATTCCGTGAACTGGTATTAAGTCTTTTAATATTGGTGATTGCACCTTACTGAAGTGACGACTTTAAATGATCTATTTCGGAGTACATCCGCAACATAAATTTCAATTCGCATTTTACAATTAAAGGACTGTCTTGCATGTCTTGGACGAAGTTCATGTAATGAGATTTTTTCCCCATTTCCCCATTCTTTTAAATAAATCGTTAAAAGCTATAAACGATTAATAAAAATTGCAAAATTTAACCTGTGTCGAACCTTTGTCCCTGGGCGGAGTCTATAGCAACATGCACTATTCTTTTTTTTTCGGCAGCAATCATCAACCTCTTTTCCAAATTTCATAACAAGATTTGTTTAATTATCATGAACATTTAACTGAAACTTTAGCACATGTAACGTCGGAAATTAGCGTCTTTCGGATTTTAGACGTTTTCAGACGTTTGGACCAATTGGCTACCGTTTTGTAATGTGTGGAAGCTTTTTATTCCTTTAAAAGACCCAACTATGTAGTTAATAAGAAAAGAATCTTGGCATTTTTTACTCTTCGTGTATCTAACTTTTGTTTTGATCAATTATAAAAAAAATACGCGTTAACCTCTTTGAAAAATGAAATATCAACTTGGACAAAATGGCTACCGTTTGAAAAACGACTGTGTAGAGAAGATTTTTATTGAATCAGCAATATTTGAACTCACGAACAATGAGGCAAATATTTGTTCTTTTGTTAGATATAATTATTGTCTAACTCTTTTATTCATTTTCTGCTAAATCTACTTATAAAATTCACTTTCAGTCGTTGAGTTAACGAAAAACGTCGTTGGACATTTTCCTTATTCCAGCTCCATATGCAGCCACCGAGTCAAATGAAATTTGGCAAAATAACGGCTTTAACGCCACAAAGAACCGACACGTGTCGTTGTGCCTGCCAAGAATCAAGAAGATCAGAGAAAAAGAAAAAGGATCACTATACATAAGAGTTAAAACAGTTTTTTTCATAAATGTAACGTTGGACATCCGTTTTTTCACATAGCTTTGTTATTGTAACCCTCAAATATACAAGATATTACTTAGTATATAATCAAGAGCTGTAAAAGCATAAATTAAAACATATATTGAATTTGTTTTAATATTGGTTCGTGTTTTCTAACATTTTTATTTTGTTTTGATGATGAAATTTCGAAGATTCTGTTTTAAATCCTAGGTGTTGTAGGAACATCGTGTCCAACGTTTGAAAGTGGAAACAGAGCAATTAATATTTTACTTCACCCTTATTACAAGAAGGCATGTAGTTTGCGCTTATTTAAAGAAGCTAGGTGGAATGCTTGGCTTGTCTTGTTACGACTGAATATCATTCCTCCTATAATTCCACATATTATTCTTCCTTTATATTTTTATATTGACCTTAACTGGCTCTACAGCCCTTTCACGGTTGGTAACACATTGCACTGGCATGGGATCTTTAAAATATATAAATTTCTCACAGAAGGTAACCAAAGAAGGTAACCAAAGATTTTGCGACGATGCAAATATTAAACTTTACAATAAAAAAAATATCTTTAACCAATGAATTCAAATAGCAAAATCTATGTAATTAACAAATATATACTTATTAAGCTTCATGTAAATTGTTCAAAAATGAAATACATTAATCATGATGTTTGGAGTTTTACCAAGGGAGCTATTAATTAATTAATAACACTGTCTGCCACACAGCATTTCGGGGACTCTTTATGCTAAGATAATTATATTGATTTATGTTATGTAATAAAAATGTATTTCTAATGTGTGTTTTACAGTCTCTCATAGCTCTTTTTAGAGTGGGTCTTTTATTTTTAATATTCAATTTGTATTTTATATCAAATGTTTAAAAGATAAGACTCTAATAAAGTATTTGTTTGTTTGTTTGTTTGTTTGTTAATTCTTTAATATAAAATATAAGCAATTTGGTTACACAAGAAGTTTTAGATACGTGTTACTAGAAGCTATACAAATACAAAATAAAACCACACACACACACACACACCAATGAATTAAACAAATTAAGAAATTTTAATAACATATCTGATTCAGGTTATCCGTTTTAAGGTCAATGACAGGATGTGTGTACATTTGTGTACTTGTAAGATATACATACAGTGTGTCATTATAAAAGTCATTCAAGCAATTAATTAGAGTATCTTGTTTTAGATTGACTAGATTTTCGAAGTATTTTATATTTTTGCGAAAATGTCAAGGATTAGTATACTTTTTGGGGGATACTTTTATAAGGTCACTAACATGGTGAACAAAAAAGAAAACCCAAAAGAACTTACTAGGAACGACATAAAAAAGTTCAATGAAGGATTAAAAAAACTTAATTCAAATAGTTTGGGTGTGGGGGTCAAAATTGCTGTTAGTTTTGTTTAATTGACATCGATTTTATATATATCCTAATTGGTCAATCAATTTTTCCCCAAATTAAGTTAAGAGGGGGTTAGGGGGTCAGTGAAAAAAACTATATGAATTAAGTTTTTTATTCTACATTGAACACGCAACGTCAGATATTGCTACCATTTAGTGTAACAGAAAAATAACGTTAAATTACAAATGCGCACTATCAAGGTTTTCCTGCTTTCCTTGTTGGGTAAATGCAAAGTATAACACACAAGTAAAAATGCCGAGAGATTCCAATCCAATATGATTTTATAATTTACATAGGATATTAAATTTTACTCCTAGTAACTATGTGTTTTTTGGGGAATATTGCTGCATTATATAAACAATTCGAGTATGATTTTATTCAAGCAGTGAGACAAGAGACAATTAAATGGCTTATAGTTATGACACTGAAGTTTTCTTAAATTTTTTTATCGTCTTATAGATGTGTGTGTTTGTAATATGTACATCATTTCGTTTTGTTGAAAGTAGGACATTTTAATACATTAAGTGGAGGAACGAACCCGCGAATGCAGTTCATGTCGTCCCATATTACGCTTGTGGCGACGTCAAATAATGTTAACCCTCTTGCTGCCAAAGGGACATTTATGGCTTCTACACACAAATCTTGTTGATTGTGTAGAACGTCAAATGTCACGTCACAATACTCAGGGGCACTGACAACGTCAAAAGACGGCGACAAAAGGACGATTTTGGCGGGAATGCAGCAATCTGAAAAAATGCTTTAAAAGCATACTTGAAACGGATGTCAAGAAATGATACAGGATCATAAGCTTGTTAGTACTATAACACCAACTTATTTAACGTGTTTACTAATTATCTAGTTCGTCATTTTCATGTAAAATGTTGCATTCTTTCGACAAATTTGTTTTACGTTTTTTTTGTACATCTATCAATCAGAATATCTCATATAATAATCGTATTCCTAATAAGTAATCATTAAAAAGGCAACTGTTATACTTGATTACGCGAAATAGTAATATTCAGTCTCAATACACGCTTTATTTAAGAGAACTGGATAATTTATTTAGGACCGTGACTCAAATGCCGCGATTGAAATCTCAGTTAAGATTTTTTGTTTGTAAAAATACACACTTGTTAACCGATGTACTTGTATTGTCATACGATATTTCAATACATTTTAAACCCGTTTCATCATGGAAGCACTGACTTAAAAATATTCATTTTTATTCGAAATGGGGATGTTAAATTAGTAGTAGACACAATGTTTTCTATTCCTATCATATATATATAATCGATATCCTTTCCCAGTGACAACCTCTATTTTCTCGCATTCATCACAGATCTTTTACTTTATAGGACCCACTGAGCAATATATTTATTGTATATTGAATTTCAGACGTCCTTAATATTGCATGAAATATTTGCCACTGAACGTTGAGGAGAGAACAATTTATAAATTAACAGATTTTAAAGATATTTCGTGTATGTCAATTACAGTGTGTACTTTATCAGAGTCAATGAAAATGAATTATTATTGATTCAGGTTCACTTGTAGACAAAAGACATTTATTTTAGAGAATTTCTTCCCTCGTTTTTACTGGGTTTTTATTATTCGTATTCTCTAAAATTTTGAGCAATAAGCGGTCAACATAATAATAATAAACATGATAAAAAAAATAAGCAAAATGAATATGGATAGTGATTTTATGCCTACCAAAACAAGGATTGAAATGATAATTTTAATCTGCCACGTTTGATAGTTTACAACAAGAAGTAGTTCATAGAATGAGAACAGCTGCTCGGAGATTTTATTTATTTTTATTTGTTCACGCTTTGTTTTTTTGTTTTTTTTTCATTGTGTGCCGATGTTTTGCCGTTTATATAATGATTTGAGAGATTTTGTTTACGGTAGTTACAAATTATAACAAGGTTTACTAATAAAAAAACGAGAACAAATATATTTTAGTATTTTTTAGGTGATAAAGAATCATTTATGCATTTTACTTGTCAAGATAAAACAAAGTTGCCTTCAAAGCTAGTATAGCAATTGGTATAATATTTTCACTTTATTTTAAGACAAGAAAGATGAGAAAAAAACTTTATTTCAAGGTTAAAAGTTGTATTTTTAAATAATGTTGTATTAAAACATCGTTTATGACAATCTTAGAGCAATAACTTCCATAAAATTACTTGTACATCGCTTTTCATAATTACGGCTACATTGACGCGGGGAAACTATAGACGGCGGGAAAGCGCAGTTCTACAGAGAGGCATAAGTTTTGCAACGTCACAGATAAGAAACGTCAAGATGCTTTTAGCGCGACAAAGCAAGAAAAAAACTCGGCAGCAACAGTTGGAAAGCAGGTTACGGTTTGACCCCAAGTTTATCAGCAACAATAGAGTCACGTGACCGTGAAAATTCAGTAAAACAACGGACGAGACAAACCTCATTTTTACTCACTAAATACTATTGTCGTAATAAAAACTTATTGACCTAACTAATCTTGAGTATCCATTGTTTATTCTCGTCAAAGCTCACACATCAAATCAAAGTCCTTTATTCTTTATTTTATCTGCAAACTTGGAGTTTGGGTGAAAATTGTCAAGTCTCCTGATCGAAAAATCTAAATATTTACGAGAAAACTAAAAATGATGGGCTGAATTTAAATTTAATAAAGCATCTCATTAAGACAAACACTCGATATAAATATCTCGGCAATAGAATGTTGGATACGCAAACGTCAAATTGATTTCAAAACGAAGCGGGGGTTTTTATGCCGATTTGTGCAAGTGGTTATTTCCCCTTAATATCACCAGTCAAAAATAAAAACCCAGCAAAATGTATTTATAAAAATTGAAAAAGGAGTTTACTTTACAAAAATTAGAGAGAAAATGAACGAAACTCGATTTATAACTATGTTATGATAATAAGAAGAAGAGATACTTCCCTATTATTATTTTTCAGGGAAGGACTAAATGTAAAAAAATAAAAGACTAATAGTAAAAAAAACCAATTCAGAAATGTGGATAATGACACCTACATGTAAAACTAAAAACCTAGCTATATTGAAAGAAATTAGATCTGGCGGATGAAATATACTGTGTAATTTTTATATGTGGGATCATTCCTAGCAGATTCTTTTTAAACACTTCTGATAATATTTAATGCAATAAAACATATTTTATACAATTTGAATAATCTTTCTTAAATTGGTATAATTATTAAATAAATAGTACTGATCATATATATTTTATATTCTATAAAGTGTGACCAAGAGTCACAATAAATTTCTTCAAATTAAGAGAGCCTTTAAACTCAAGCCTATGTTTCTTAGTTGAACAGTAAAATACAAAAAAGGGATTTTTAAGTTTCATACCAAAAATATTGACAGAAATTCTGTAAAAAAAATATGCTTTAAATTATAAGTGAAAGTGACATAATTTGAATTTCAGAATCATTATTATTGTAAAATTAAACTATTAGATTAGCTTGCACAGTAGCCCTTTGGCATTGTCTTATTTCTCAGGGTATTTTATAGATTATGAAACTAAACTTTTTGGAAAAAAATGGGGCTTCTTCTCTTGAACAGGTTCCTGTATCAGCTGCTTTAATTACATATTTATAAACAAAGTATTAGTATATATACTTTACCTGAATACTAGTAATAGGAAATGAAATGAAACTGGTCGGACAAATCTTGTGCATTTTACTTCAATAATGATCAATGATGCTTAAATTTGACAAGAATTTGCCATTTGAATAAATTCAATTTTGTAAGAACACATCTCAATGAATTAACTTCTTGTTTGGCTGACTTGGCTTGATAAGCTAGTTTTTGCTCTTATTAATATAGCTTACTAAGTAAAGAGATAATAATATAAGCAAGATTTTATTAACTGACCTTCATTTCCTTTTTTCATATGTTTTTTTCCTACAGAATTTTCTTTGCAATGCATTTTCTATTGCTATTTTTGTGCTTTTGTCCATCCATACAGTAGGCTATCAATAATTTGTCAGATCTGTCAGAATTTTCCAAGACGTTTAGCTTTAAACGCAATAAAGAAGATCTTTGTTTGTTGTTTAACTTTTCCAATGTGTAAATGTTTACAATGTACATGCATCATTACGAAATAACAAAACCACAGCATGTAATGAAACAACTACATTACGTTAAGTCACATACACATCAAGTAATGTTAAAACCACATTGACTAATGACACAACCATACTAAATAATGGTGAAACCACATCGAGTAATGACAAAACCATATTGAGTAATGACAAAACTATATCAAGTCAATATGAAACCATATAGTGTAATATCGAAATATCTTTAAGTAATGACTATTCCATATTGAGTTATATTAAAACATCATTACGTAGTGTCAAAACTATATTAAGTAAAGACAAAATATCATTAAGTAATAACAAAACTACATAAAGTAATATCAGAGTTCCACATAAGACAGCTGTGGCGTTCCATATGTGCCAAATACGGCTACGGTTATGTATGACTGGAATAAGAAAATTCTTAGTATTTCTAAAAAAATCATACTTTTGCGAACTGTTAGTTAATAAAATGTGTAACATTTCACCATATAGTTTATATTCATGTCAACACCTAAGTGCTGCTACTGTGCTGGTGATATCTCGAGGATGTAAAACATTACATTTTGTTTCTGACACTCAGATTTTTCTCATTGTCGTTGAAGTATTTAAAAGTTTAACTGGTATGCCAAATACATTCATAAATTTAAGGGTCGTCTTTTGTATTGATGTATTTTTAATACCGCCTACAAATTGAATATTTTTATGACAACTTTGAAACGATTTGTTATTTTACAACGCCTCCTTTTTAAAAATGAAATAAAGACGGATGTTATCAAAACAAGGAAATTCGTCGAGAGTTGTTTTAAAACCAGATAGAATATTAATAATGGGATATGTACAGATCAACTTTAATACTAGTCGACAAAACCTCTGATCAACAGTTACTGCATATATCCATGTAAGCCAAGACAATTGTTAGTGTAACTAAATACACAATGGTGGTCATTTACATTTTCATAATTCTTAGAGTTGATTTTGTTCATGCGATACTTAATGCAACTGGTGAGTATATTTTGAAATATATATAATTCATTTTGACGTCGAATAATCTATGAATTGATTACTATTAATACATTTAATACCTCTGAATATCACTGCTTGGAGAATTTCTAACAAATCTTTAAACAGTAGAACAATATAAAACCAGGTATAATTATGTGTCTGTATTATCATAACACAGTACAAGCACAATAGAAGTTTTCGTCGGGGTGTTGTCAGATATATGATGCATGAATTGATCATTAAGGGTTAATGCAAGTATTTGATATAACTAAGATATGTGATGAACCATGCATGGTTTACTTTTACAAATTATTAATTTGATGGAAAGTTGTCACGTTGACACTCATAGCACATCTTCTTATATCTATGGATAAAAGACTAGCATTTTTCATTCAAAATTAACCAAACCCATTGAAAACCCAAAACATAGTACTCATTTTTGTAAGAACTCAATCATCATACCACTGATATAAGGATTCTGGTTTTTTTCTTGGTAAGAATTAGATTTAGTTTCACCATATTCGTGATTCAAATTAAAACAGTTTGTATAACTTGCTACCTGTACACTCGCTTCTGAATATAAAGCAAAGTTAACAGAATAGTCAACACTCAATTATGTATGTCATATAGATATAATGATACCGCAATAGTTTGTTAGGTTTGGATGACTTGTTTGTCGACACACATCTGCACTCACCTCGGAACCAACTTTGCCCTTTTTCTTGCCGATTTGTTCATTTATTTATTTGTGGCTGACATCACACAGGAACTTAAAAAAAAAAGATATTGTATGAAAGTCAACGAAATATTTGCGATTGATCGTTAAGAAACTTATACTCAATAAATCAATATGACTGTAAATGAGACAAATCAACCTTTGATCATTGTACTTAGTGCTCTTTAACTCTGCACTTTAAATGGCTTTCTATCTGTTTTGTGTCCAGCGTGACTGATGAGTGTTTGGCAATTGAAACAGGTGTAAGGTGTTCAAAGTGAAAGCCTGTTGTCCTTAAAGATAATTTTTTAATTGAAAAGGAAATTTGTTTTTATTATAGCATTGTGTGACCATGCTATAATTATGGATTATCAAAAATATTTGAGCTCTAATCAATATATAGTAAATGTGTATAGGAATCTGAAAAAAAAATATACTCAAAGAAAACTTAAGTATTTTTTGGATAATTTTCTTTCCAAATACATAGAATAGCGTTGATAGGGGTACACTCAAAAACAATTAATTTCAAAACGCTTATCCGAGATGTACAATATATTTCCGCTTTTCCCGAACGTCACATCATTAGAATTGAAATATTTGTTTTTTTAGAATTTTTAAATGATTTTCAGATAAAACAGATCCACCAACAGATGTCAGAGTAGATGTAGTTGGTAATACAACTAAATTTTCATGGATAATTCCTCATAACCGAGGAATAACATGGTCTCGGCTTTATCTTAACAATTTAAAAGAAGGCAGTGTGGATTTAGATTTACAAAGAGAACGTACAGATATAGATATACAATTTCCAAAATCTAGTTTTGAGATAGCCAATCTAAAGATGTGTTCTAAATATAGTTTTGGAATTAGATTTCTGCTTAGACGTCGGCAATTAGAATTAACCACAAAAACGTTTTGGATAACGAGTGAGTTGATTTTTTTTATAACTATCGGTGCTGTTAAACTTATATTATGACGATGTATTATTTCAAATGTTTTTTACTGGGAATGTTGCCAACACTTCTTTGATTTATTTGATTTTATTTATAATACTCGTATCATATGAGGTTAGAAGATTAAACTGTGAACTATAATATCAACTACCATTCGGAGGCGAAGTACTGCTAAAATAAACTGGTTACCTGGAAATCGTAATAAATCATAATGCAAAGAATAATAATAGTATAGATTGAAGTCTTGAAAAGATGCAATGTGTATATAGCCATGTCATAGTGAAAAAATACGTTGCTGTCAAAACCTTGCATGCGGTCTGGTGTAGTATTGTTTACAGCGGTATAAAAATATATCTAGGATACAAATCAATTATACTTTTGCATAAAATTGATACCTAAAAATACCTTAAAAGAAGCAGTTTTAATGAAAATACTAAGTTCTTTTACTACAAATTCTAAATAACCCAGCTGAGGATATTTAGGGTGCGATTCAAGTCCTTCAAGATGAAAGAGTTAGAAAGCTAGAATATAAATATTTTTGGAACCTTACCTCTTGACCCATTGAGAAATGACTGCTTTGAGTACACATATGGGGTAGTGTAGATCTAAAAAGAATAGTATAAGAATGATGATGGCATTTGAAATTTTGTAGAATAAAGACATAGACGAATTATTTTTAACTATCTTAGTCATATGATAGTGCAATGTTAGTTTGATTTAAGGGCATACGATACAGTTTTGATCCTGTATTTACAAGTTCGTGAAAATTTGCATATAGGCTATTTTTTACCTGATTAATTCAAATATGTAATAAAAAATATACCTTCATGTGCTACTTTTTGAGTAAAATGAGGTAGAAATTTTGTATATTTGCTCAAAATTCAGATTTGTGGCTGTAATTTCTTTTTCGAAAGAAATCCATAACTTTTTTGTTATAAAAGATAAACACAAATTTGTTTTTGTTAAATAATCGGTAATTTCTGTATTGTATAAGTATTCTAAAAACGTATGCATTTTTTATTCAGAAATAACTTATATTTATCAAATGTTCCTGAATTGAGGAAAATACGTCATTTTTTGCTGCGTGTTTATCAAAATTAAAAAAAATCCTCGATTTACAGTTTTATAAAATTTAGGTCACATAATCTCCATGCAAAATGAAACAAATTGCTGTTTTGAAAAATAGGGGTCCATGAACTCGTTTTCAAATGAAATCAGTTTGAATGATAAAAATCAGTCGAAAAATGCATCTTTTCCCGATATGTCACAGTTTGACGTCGCGAAAATAACATTTTACGTTAGCAACGTCATTACCTCCCCTGTAACTGTATCGTATGCCCTTAAATCAGTTGTGTTTTGATTTATATTTACACAGCTTGTGGCTCCTTGATCCCAATTATTGTCACAGTGACGTTAACTAATAATGTCGTTGCTAACTCAATACAACGAAACTATAAACAACTGTCATAAGAGTGGGTGATTTATATTGCTATAGGTAGCAATAAACAGTTTTAGGAAAAAATATTAAAATCTTCCGTCATAAATTGTACCAGCCTCTTTTCATTGTGATCTTGATAATTAAGCTTACTGTTGGTGTCATATATGTGCATATGTATGTAATCAGAATCTTCCATACATTTTATATCTAGTAGTTAAAATGGTAAAACATAATTTCCCTTTGGTGTTTACTTGGCACCAATCTGTATTTATTTGTCATAAAATATTGGAAAAAGGGGGTAAAAATGTCACATATTTCCTAAACAATTTACCAGAAGTAAAATTTTTGTCCGTTAAAGTGATACTTTTTCCGAAACTGTTTACAAATATCTATCAAGAAATCACATAAAAACCATATCTCTTTATTACAAATATCTAACCAGAAATCACATAAAAATCATATTTCTTTACTCTCATGTTTTTGGAAAATTGTGTTAATAACGTGTAGAAAAAGGTGTTTGTAAACATCACATTAATTTCTGGACCTATTGCCGGTCTAGCTATGAAAATATGGAGAGTCAAACAGAAAATAACCCATAAAACATGTAAAAAATAACCTTGGTGTTCTTATAAACCATCGTTAAAGGCTAAATTAGTACTCATCTGTCTTAAAATGAATTTTATTGCACCAAAGTTTTCATATTTGAAAAATTCATCGGCTATGAAATGCGAAACAAAACTCCTATTTGTGTATTGCTTCTATAAAACATACCATGTTTACCCCCCTCCCCCTTTTCCCATTGTCTGCGGAAAATGTCTATACTTATTCAATAATATGAAAGTTGTATTATATTCGTTCCGTTTGATTATTTGATCGAGCTTTTATCTATACTGGCGTTAGGTAGTTTTGTTAATATCTTTTAGTACAATGAGCATGATTCGAGTGTTTTTAATACAATGCTTGTTCGTTGTCAGGTAGCTCATAGTACTGGTCTGTGAATTTCATCTTATTTGTCAAAGATTGTAGTTTTTATTTGATGTATGTGTGTAAGATTTTACCTAGGATGTACATCATTAGCATAGGTGATATCTTCGGCTGAATGTGCGGCATTATTATTTGTCAATGTTATATTATAGCTACAAATTATTTATATTCAATAATTTGATGCTCTTGTAGTCCCCTTCACATATATATTTGATATATATAATTTATCACGTTCTCTATTTGTAAAAAAACCTTTTAGACACATAATTCAAATAGCTGTTCTGTAAAACTGATCTTTGTGGACTTGTTTTTATGTTGGGTAATCACATTATGGACCAAAATGAGGAGATAATTAAATGCTCATCAACCTTTATTCATGCCAAATTTTGTATATTCAACCGAGGACAAGTAAAAGAATGGTTTTGTTGGTTGTAACTACTGCCTGTAATAATATTTTTTTTTTTCAGTATAAGTATTTTAAACTGTATTGTCCGTATTGGGACATGTTTTTTTTAACATCATCAGTCTTTGATATACACACGTGTGTTCATTGAGTTGGATTTTATAAAGTATATCAGTTTGCAGCTGTGTTGTAACGATAGAAGAGTTGGAAGAGGGAGAGAAAAAAGCAGAGATAAAGAGTCAGTCATATAATTATCTTGCAGTAATGATAAATATAAATGATTAGTATAGCTTCGGTGTATTAAACTGATCTGAGTTAATTTAAAGTTTGAGAAATGTATCTTTATAATGTTATAGATAATATCAAGTATATTTGCTTTTAACCATCTTTCATATAACAACAAAGTTAAGTTTGAATAAAAAACGCTACTTTAAGAACTTATTGTTGCCGTTACGCAAAAGTAAAATCACAAAAATACTGAAATCCAAGGAAAATTCAAAACTGAAACTCCTAAATCAAATGTTAAAATCAAAAGCACAAATACATCAAACTAATTGAAAACAAATGTCATATTCCTGACTTGGAACAGGCATTTTCTTATGTAGAAAATGGTGGATTGAACCTGGTTTTATAGCTAGCTTAACCTCTCACTTATATAAGAGTCGCATCAAATTCAATTATATTGAAAACGATGAAAAGTTGCTGATAACAATGGTTTAAGTTCCATGTAAATTTTTTATACGATGAACAATTTAATCTTCAATGATAAATTATTTTAAACAAATTTCGATCTGATAAAAGTAGTTAAAACAATTTATTGCATTTAGACTGAGAATTGTGTCAGAGTTAATCAATCACGAATTTCTAAATCTTTTGTTTGGTGAGAAGTTTTTTATTTAATAGAAAATATGATGACTGAAATGATTTATCAAGTAGGTTATTTCAGCATATTTTGAAGCCCGGATTTGATAACTGTTCACAAATAAATGAAAGTTATATATCTCCTAACTATTTCAAAAGAAGACTATGCAGACCAAGCAATGCAAAATCGAAAATTTTGTTCCTCATCTTCATTTGAAAATACTAAATGTATATTGAACCGACCATTGATTCATTAGGATTTCAACTCTTGTAAGTAAATGTTGGGGTATATGTTGAAGTTAGAATTTTTGGAGATACATAGAAATTAGTTTTTGTGGCCGAGTTTAAAACATTATACTCATGTTCTTTAAACACCACAAATAATCGTATTTCAAATAAAGCCAAACTATTGAAAGGTAAACACAGGTTGTCATTTGGCAAATACCGTTATTTTGTTCATTCGGCTATGTTTTTCTTGTTTTAATGTTTGCTAAATTTTCGATTGTAAAAGGCTTACCATGCTTATATGACGCATGCTATAGTGTTTGGCTCATATGTTAAATATTTTAGAATAGCATAAGTTGCCCGATTAAAGCAGAAAGAAGCCATAATGATATCAAAACTTATACGCTTAAATCAAACTGACAATGTCAAAATAAAAAAAAAACGAAAAACGAACAAAAGGACAAAGACAAGAACACAAAACACAAAACACAACATAGAAAACTAAGGACTAAGGAATACTAGTCCAACCAAAATCCAGGGCGATCGCAAATGCCCTAGAAGGGCACGCAGATTCTGCTCCACATGTTATGTTGCTCATGTAAGTACGAATCAGGTAATAAGGAAACATTCAGTAACGATACATATTAGGAACATATATACTTGTCCAGCCTTGACACATCTTTCGCAAAGTATGGTTACCCAATGATCAAGGGACTTCGAAATGGCATTCATTTGATTAAATAAAATTGAAAATGGAAATGGAAATGGTGAATGTGTATAATACGAAGGAAGTAAATAGTGATTGGTCCGTTTTATTTTATCAATATATTTGTTTTGACTGTTTTAATAGTACCAATGGCAATACAGTGCAAACTTATTTTACATGTATTTCAGAAAATGGTAAAAAGCAATTAGTTAAAAAAATATGTTACCAAGATTTCAACCTTTTTAGTTTAAAAATGTTCCCGAATACATGTTTAAAAAGAAAATAAAATATATTTCAACAATTACACAGACAACGAAAAAGACCTTGGTAGCTATAGAGGTCGCCCAACATTCCATAATTAATGACAATTTATTTGTTCATTAATATTTTAGATACGCATAGATTAACATTCCGTCCTGAGCACCCATTTGTCGGCAATGATATCACATTCACCTGTAACTCAGTGGTACATTCATGTCCAGGAGACACACCTTCAAAAGTGTCATTAAAGTTTTTGGGGAACCAAAGAGGCGATACTGACAAGAATACATTAACAATACATGCACTTGCTAAGTCGGATACAGGAACACAGATATCCTGTCAGGCGACTGATGACCTTGGAAAAGTATTTTACTGGAGTGATACGGTAACATTAGATCCGTACTGTAAGTGTTTTATATTAGTAGAACAAAATAATGAGAAAACAACAAAACCGTCGACTTGTGTTGCGTTTTTGATTTACATAACAATGACATATAAATCGTTAAGAAATCAATATAAACATTACATGATAAAAGCTACTATCAGAACTTATTTTAAGAATACGTCGTTTTTCTTCAATCATGAATGTTGCGTATTGACAGGCGGAAAACTCGTTTAATGGTATCACATATATGATAATATTGATTACATGGATTAATTGTTGCGTGATTGACGTCTAGGAACAATTATTCCATGTAAACCCAGAACGATATGACGAAATTAAAATAAGTGCTTACTATCATTACAACCATTATTATATACATACTTGCAAAACATACATCAAAGTGTACATATGATTGCCATAATAATATTATTGAATAAATGTTTATTGCACACATTTTCCATCGTTTATGTGTTGATTTAAAATACAAAAATAAGTAAGCAATAAACGTGGTTGTTAAATTTGATATATGTTTTTTGTGCATCTTTGTTAAATATTTGTTTGTTTTTGTTCTGATTGAGATTGTGACAAGGTGATGACAGCTGTACCCCTCTTTTCACAATTTTACCTTAAAGTTTAATGTCTGTTTTGTTCACGCATCGTTGTAAATATAATGGAATTTGATGCGACTATCTTACAAGTGAGAGGTTTAGCGCTATAAAACCAGGTTCAATCCACCATTTTCTACATTTGAAAATGCCTGTACCAAGTCAAGAATATGACAGTTGTTTGATGTGTTCTATCATTTGATTAGGGACTTTCCGTTTTGAATTTTCCTTGAAGTTCAGTATTTTTGTGATTTTACTTTTTATGCATTGGAATTACCACTAAATTCACCAAAATTGTTTAAAGGGTACAAAAACCTAAACATAAATCAATCAGTAACACCAGCACTTCCTGATAACAAACGCACAAACGAAACAAACAACTACAAAATCACATTGCCAATATAGCTTTACCTAATACAGTCACAAAGTGGGTATTGATGAGGTGTAGGACCTTGAAGTAGTTCACATCCGATATGTATCGCCTTGATATATTACTAGTTTTTGGCTGATTATTCCTTGGTATTCTTTAAAATATTGTTTAATGGATTATCGATTTTATTTTCGTTTTCGCCGTAGTCTTTTATTTTTATCGCATATTCTTATAATATTTTTTTCATATAAAAGTATTTCCATTTTTTTAAAAAAAAGTTATGGCTCTAAATTCATAAAAGTTTTTCACTTTGTGTAGATTGTCCATACAACATTTTTCTGCAACCTGCACAAACAGCATTATTTATTGTAATAATATCATGAGATGTTAAATTCCTTCTTTTTCAATTATAAAGCACGATAATTTAATCGTAAACCGTTTTTTTCCTAAACCAGGAGTGGTTATATTCTAAAAAAGGTTTTCGATTCAGAATTTCTTGAAATAATGATACAGAAAGGAATAGTGATAATTTGAAATGTGTATACACACTACTGTTTAAAAAAAGTACTTCTTGTTGCTATAAAAACAAGAAGATTTTGTATGATTGCCAATGAGACAATTCTCCGACAAGAGACTGTATGTTTTAGAAACAAACAGGAAAACCAATGAACCTAACTAAATATGAGTAGTCGTTCCCACTTAGGTCCGAATCATCTCTTCTCTAAGCTGTTTTATTATGCCTATTAAGGCAATATTTACTCGTCATTGTGACGATTAGTATAATCGTTTTGGTGATGGTAATGGCTTTGTCTATTCGTTGATTAGTACTTTTTAAAATTCTATCCAAAGAGTTAGCAGAACGTATATATTGTTTTTGATTTGTATGTTTATGTATGTCTGATTCATTAATAGTTGTATTTCAATTTGTTTAGATAGTCCTGAAAAAGTAGTCCTGGATCCTGGAAGCACATCTATCAATGTAACAGAAAACAGTACATTAGGACCTATACATTGTACTGCAGCTTGCAATCCGATATGTACATACCAATGGAAATACAACGGAACAGGACACTTTGAACAAGTCGAAAGCAGTTTACTATCAAACCAAAACCAAACTCTTACTGTGACTCACATTAAGCGAAGCCAGCACGGGGCCTATCGTTGTCACGTGGATTACTATCAAAATCACACTTATAAGATGTCAGATGTAGCAATCAATGTACAGTGTATGTATAAATCAATATGGAAATGTTAATCACTTGTTAACACAAAAGTTACACAAAAATCAAAAAAATATTAAATTTCGTTTATTTTATTGAGAAAAAAAATATAACGTTATATGTGAAATCTATTTATTTTAATCTTGCCATCAACTTTATTGCAACATACCAAGGTTCCAATTCAGTTAGTAAGTTAAAATGGTCATCGTAGGGTGGTAGTATCGGACACAAATTAACAAGATTAAGGCTTTATCGTGAGAACGTCTGCTTGCAATGATACTTGTATTGGAACTCTGAGATAAATAACGTCACAATAACAGTGACGCCGTATACATTGAGAGCGGTAGCGGGAACATCTTATATGCAATCCGGAACATTCTGGTGGTCCTCAAATTAATTAAATTACAATAAAATGAAAATAAATTAATAAAGTTTACTTTGAATTACTGTCTCTAATAAATATAAAACTTTAAATAACTTAAACTGTCATAATGCACATGAATAAAGTAAAACGATTTAGCAATCTATAATATAACACGGTTAAACTCATTAATACAATTAACAGTCCATAAAATTCTGGTAAGCAGTTCACAGTTATCACATGCGACGGTCTCATTTGGTCATCCTTTTTATCTTTTCTTGTGCGTTGGTCTTCGCTCGTCTTATGGGTAGTATTTCATCAAACGGTCCTGTGTTTTGCATAGATGTCAGTTCTAGAGGATATAACTTGCTAAAAGTTCTATACTTAAGACAAATTAAAGTCTGTTAAATAGCTAATCTGCTAAATCCATCTCGTCCTTAAATCAATTTGTCGATGATCCCTACATTCCAAGTTGTTCTTGAAGTTTCATCATGTATCAGTTCGGCCTCTCCAATATTTATGTTTTGTTTATGAACAGATTTATTGTATGAAAGGGTATTGTAGTTTCTAAGCGTGGAGTAAAACTTTCTGCATGTGTATTTAACGATGTTGTTTTTACCAAGATAAGTTTGTTGACTTGACGATTTTTACCTTCTCTGTTTAATGAATACTCATCTGCCTCAACGATCTCCGTTTCGATATTTCCGTCATCCAATTCCTGTACTATGTCCTCATCTAATTGTCTAGTGAGTTTGGACACACATATATCTGTATATGTAGTGTTTAATTTCGTCCTTCTTCCTCATTACTCTTTATGATGAAATTTTATGAAAGTAGAACACCCTGTTAAATAAAGTCCAAAAAGGTTGGACATACACGAGTGTCAGCTGTCAAGGGAGATATGTAAACGCCATACAATGGAGCTTTAAAGTATGTATAAGCATAGAATTAGAGAATTATGATTTTGCTTTTGATACTGACCTCATCAGCAAGAATATCTAGCGAGCCCTCTAGGGTAGGATGATATTCGACCTGATATAGTCAGTATAAAAAATAAGATGTCCTGTTTTCTTAATCAGTAATTTGCCTGAACTGCATGTTTTTTTCTTCTTCCTTAGAACATAAAATAAAGTTATATAGTGAGTAAAACTATTTTTACGCATACAAAGCGTTGTGTTATTTGCTTTTATGAATAAAGTCATGTGCATTATATTGACAAATTGACTCGGATAGACATAATCACGTGACGTTCCGGAACTGTTACGTGACTTCATTGGCTAATATTTTTGAGTATTAGGTTCTGTCAATGATATACAAAAATATTAGGTAGTACGATCAAAAACAAAAATAAACACATTACAGACGACAGTAATCATTGGTATTATCGTAAATAATTAACGAAATAAAAGTATTGATTATTCCCTAATTTGTTAACTGCCTCAGTACATGCAAAATAAATTCTTTTTTTAATTTGTTATATTTAAGATGGTCCTGATAGAATTATCCTTGAACCTGCAAGCACACACATCCACGTAGTTGAAGGAACTACCTTAGGCCCTATACATTGTACAGCAACCTGTAATCCGGAATGTAAATATCAATGGGAGTACAATGTGGCAGGGCGTTTTGAACTCGTTCCAATCGAATTAGTATCAAACCAAAGCAGGACTCTAACTGTACCACAAATTAAAAGAAGTCAGACGGGAACCGTTCGTTGTCATGTGGCTAATTATTTTTCTCAAATAAACAAGACAGTAGATGTAACGATCAATGTACAGTGTATGTATTACCTCTGCAAAATCCCAACATGGGCTTAAAAGTGCTTTGTATGTTTAAAGTATTAACATATCTACCCCTTAGCTAGTTAGTTGTCATTTGTAAGAAAGATAGTTATGCCAATATGGTATGTTTTCAAATATATGTTGGATTCAGAGTTTGGAACCGGAATAAAAGATTCAATTATATGGGTTTAATTCTCTTACCTATTTTATGCTGGAAGTAATATTGAATATCGATGAACATACAGCAGGGGCATTACTTAAACAAGTAACAATTAAAATTACCTATACAAGTAATGTTGAAAACGAGGCTAATTTAAATATAACTTATATAAGTTATTTTACTGAATATTATTTTTATAGGTGTCCAAGAATACAGATTTTACTAGCTTTAAATAATTTTCACAGTTATCTGGTTATTTTTCCCTTGATATATAAAAACTAATTCTTCAGAAACACTAATTAACTTTCCGACGCACTTATCTTTCATACCGACGCTTCTGGGTAAAAGATTGGTCTCTTGGGACTATTAAATTATCATTTTCCTTTAAAATCTTGAAGGTAGACTGATATAAATAGATAGATACTTGTGAATTAATTAAGACCTGAAGTTATTTATAATTTGTAACCTAAATCAAATACATATTCGCCTTAGATAAGTGTAATTGCTATTTTTATCAAAAATGTTTAAAATAACTTATTCAAGTAATATTTTTGTCATTATTTTCAAAGTAGCCCTTTATCTCTATACTCCTCTCAAATCTGATAAATTCTTTATTTTATGATATAAAATGTTGTTTAAAATCATGAAAACTTCATTTAGTCTATGTTTCTATTGAAAATTAAAATAACTCTATTTAGTAATTTTATTATTTTTAAAATAAAAAATTACTTAATATAAAAGTAATTAAAAAAAAATAACTTGTTTAAGTAACGCTCCTGACATGTACAGTGGAGATCACTTCTAACCTCTCATTAAAACTGTCAGAATTATCTGTTATAGAACTGTTCTTAACGGTCCTAGAACAGTTCTACCTAGAACAGTTCTACCCTATAACTGTCAGCAGAACTGTCTAAAACTGTTCTAGTCGTATAACTGACCAGATCTGTCAGGATAGTAGAACAGTTCTAAATGACTTCACTGCACTTAGGGCATCTCACTGGTCACTATTCAGTGTTATTATTATCGTTTTTATTATATTTAAGACAAAGAGTTCTAAAAACTGTTCTATTGATAGAACTGACTAAATCCATTCTAGCCATGGAATTGACAAAATCAGTTCTAGTCGTAGAACTGTTCTAGCAGTAAAACTGTTCTAGCCGTAAAACTGTTCTAGTCGAAAAACTGACCAAAGATTTGGTCAGTTCTATGTAGAACTGTCTAAAACTGTTCTAGGGTAGAACTGTCTAAAACTGTTCTAGGGTAGAACTGTCTAACACTGTTCTAGGGTAGAACTGTCAGGATCAGTTCTAGGTGTAGCTGTCTAAATGAGTTCTAAGTAGAACTGACCAAATCAGTTCTAGGTTAGAACTGTTCTCGCTAGTACTGTCTAAAAGGTGTCAGGGTGACAGTTCTACATACTGTCCTAGAACAGACAGATTCTGACATATTTGATGAGAGGTTAGAAGTGATCTCCACTCTACATGTATGATATACAGCACAAAATCAGTTCTCAATTAGATAGCATAATTGAGAAGACAAAAACACTGATAAAACATCAAAGTGAATTGAGCGAAGGTTAATATATTAAACACATGCTTATTGAATTTAATCAAAATAATTTCCAATAATTACAAGTTATCCTCGCTTCATCGCTAACTTTTTCAATTTTTTGGGTCATTGCTGTCTATAAAAATAGCCAAACTCTTTCTACGAGTCATCGAGCGAGACATAAAAAAAACCTCGTGCAGCTCCTTACTCAACAATTGGCAAAAACTACGGACTCTTCTTCACACCGAACCCATTCTTTACACTATCATTTCATATTATTTAAATGTATTCTTCTTATATTTAAAGTGATTTTGGATAGTTTGCACTATGAAATATTTCCAAGAATATTGGAAAACTTTAAAACTTTTAAGAAAAACTCTACCTATATAACGCAGCGTCATCATTTGAAATTTGGCAAACTTTAGGACAATATCATTAGTCTTGAAAGCACGAACGCAAAAGTAATAACGAAGTATCTAAATAAAAGATGATATATTTCTCTACACAACATAATCAAATTTCGTTAGGATCATCTAGTATTTATTTGACATTATAAGTAAAACTACATGATACAGTTATTTATATTTTAAATTATCAATCAAATATTTTATGAACGAATTCCTACAATAAACATGCAAAAAAATGTAACACCCATTACATTTGTGTTATGCTTATCAATTCAAAATGCATATTATATATAGCCTTTTCTTTTAACATAATCATTCTTACAACAAAAGGCATATCAGGCATGTTTGGTGTGGGAATAGCAACATTAGTTGTTGGGTTGGGAGCTCTAATTTCAGCAATAACTTTCTTTCTTGTTAAACGTGAGTTTTAGTTTTTACTACCAAACTGACATTTTATTAAAGATAGTTGTGTCGTGCTTTAACCCACTGTTTTTGTGATATACATTTGACGTGCCTCTGTACTTATGTATCCCGTCATACTTTGAACCGCACTATTATTTTATTAATTATTATTACTTTAACTGTTAAGCCAGTTTTTGTTATATCTATTTTGCGTGACTGTATTTATGCATCCCGTCATACTTTGAACGACAAAATTATTTCATGTCTACCTGTGCGAATTTCAAACGCGCAATTTTCACCAGTACTCAAAACCCTCCTTCCTTGATGGGTGCATTTTACATAGACAAATAAAATCGTATAATATAATCAAAATGAGGATGTTAATTTGATGTATGCCTTTTTGTGCTTCTTCGTTACATTTGTTGTTTTTATAGTGATTAAGATGATAACACAATGTTGACTGCTGTACCCCTATTTTTGACATTTTTACCTATTGTGTCTGTTTGTTTTGTTCACGCATCGGTTACAATATAATGGAATTTGATGCGACTGTCATACAAGTGAGAGGTTTAGCTAGCTATAAAACCAGGTTCAATCCACCATTTTCTACATTTGAAAATGCCTGTACCAAGTCAGGAATATGACAGTTCTTGTCCATTCATTTTTGATGCGTTTTGTTATTTGATTTTGCCATGTGATTATGGACTTTCCGAATTGATTTTCCTCTGAGTTCAGTATTTTTGTGATTTTACCTTTTAAATATTTGGTTTTGTTAAAAAAAAACTATTATGCATGTGTATGCAACTATGTGGAAAATAGAGTGTAATCACATTTTATTCTTTGTACAATACCTTGCTTTCCCGATTAAAATTAAGTTTGAAATCACTTATATGAAACGAATTTGAAACATTCTCATAACAAACGGGTATGTAGTAGATGAGGGTATAGAAAAGGAGAAACTTAATTCTCATATTTTAAAATGTATAAGTGTACATGTATGTATGCACTCTTTATTTTTTTTTTACCATTATTTCCATCTTGTTTTGTTAAAGCACATCTTTATACGTTATTTTCTTGAAGAATATTCAAAACCACGTAATAATCGTTGTCAGATGATGAATTTCTATTTTTTTTTTTTATTAAAACCATGAATTATATCCCTTTATCAAATGAAATTGCCTTTTCATGTCATTCAAATTGAAAATTAATACTTGCGGTTTGGTTTGTCACAGCATTCCTTTATTTCTTAATAGAGGCATGCATCATACTATACGTGAATGTAATATAAGAAAACAGGTATATATAAAGGCAACAGTAGTACACCGCTGTTCAAAACTCATAAATCCATGGACAAAAAACAAATTCGGGGTAACAAACTAAAACCGAAGGAAACGCATTAAATATAAGAGGAGAACAACGACATAACACCGAAACGTAACACACACAGAAACGGACCAAGCATCAGACAAAACACCACGAGAATAACAAATAAAACATGAAAACCAAATACATGAATTTGGGATAGACAAGTACCGTGCCACGTCTTATCTCAATATCTCAAAAATAAGAGAAAACACAAACGACTCAACGTTAAAATGCAACACACACAGAAACGAACAATAATATAACAAATGGAAATAATAGTATCAAGTTCCTCATTCTAAATTACGCGCGTCTGGCGCAAATACAAAATTTCGATCCTGGTATCTATGATGAGTTGATCTTTGAACTCAGATATAAATATTACAACATTTATAAAGTATCATAGTATTATGCTACAAAAACAAACGTTTTATTTGGTGTATGATGAAGGGGGTTTCGCAATAACAATTTCGATCTCTTAAACGGATGCTCTTTCTCAAAAAGTTGTTTCACCTAAAACCAGTTCAAAGATTTTGTCGTTTACTTTTTGAATGCGTTTCGTCCTTTTTAAAAAAAAAGTTCATCGAAAGATACCAAGACCTTATTATTGTGTTATTGTGCTATGGTAATTTTTTGTATTCTTGTCTTTCGTGTTTGCTTATGTGCTTTGACTATATGCCTTTTTGATTTTCTTTGTTGACATATTTAATTGTTTTATAGTGATTAAGATTATAGCACAATGTTGACTACTGTACCCCTATTTGTGACATTTTTATCTATTATGTCTGTTTGGTTTGGTCACACATAGTCGTCAATATAATGGAATTTTATGTGACTTTTAAAAAAGTGAGAGGTTTATCTAGTATTTAAAAACAGGATTAATCATCCTTTTTCTACATGATAAAACGTCTGAACCCAGTCAGGAATATGACAGTTATTCATTCGTTTGATGTGTTTGAGCTTTTGATTTTGCCATTTTGCCATTTGCGAAGGGACTTTCCATATAGAATTTTCTCCGAGTTCGGATTTTTTTGTTATTTGACTTTTATCATTTCAAAATATATTATATGGATTACCTTTGAATATCTTTTAACAGCCAACGAAACACAGTTTTTGAAATTAGAGTTTGTACACACAATTAAAAACTCACTTTTTATTATTCCACATTACATGAAACAGCCAATTTGTCCTGTTTACAAAGATTTGAATTTGTATGTTCAAAATTATGTATTTTTTGTTTAAAAATGCGACATTACTATAAGAGAGATATTTTTCTTGATCCATTTGAATCACCCTAGAGTCACACTAAAGTTTAAAAGTCTTTTACAAACACTTCTTTTAGATAAGTTACCCCTTACATGAATTCGATTGCTTTCCATTATGTATATCAACGCATGAAATCACTGGTCATGAGCAAGACGAGTGGTCGTAGGTGAAAAAGAGATCCCTTAATTAATAGTTAGTAGCACCTGAGTTCAGTAGAAGTTATGACGGAATTCGATTCACTTAAACTTTGAGGTGTGTGGTTTATATATTTTTATACTTTTGTTCATTTGTTTGCTTATGAATTTCGTTTTGATATTGTGTTTGTTTTGGTCTTCATTCGACAAACGTTCTTTGATTAACCCGTATTATCTGTTCCAACTTTTGTTCCTATTTATAACAGGCTGTGAAATTGTTTACAGTTATTTTACACGAATATCTTAAATTTATTACTTGGTGCTTTAACCTGATGAAGGTTGTCAGATAATTTACAGCAAATTTTATTTTGAAATAATTCATCCATTAATTTTTTGCAGGTGTGAAAACCAAGAATGTAAGACCGAATGAGTACGTATTATATTAATGATTGAATTCTGTTCATTGCAATTTCCGAAATATACCATAGTTACCTAACTTACATGTGTTCAAATCAACATCAGGTTAAAGGCGTTTAGGTCAGTTAATTAGCAAAATTGTTCATAAAATCAAACTAGTACTATAGAGACAAAAGAAGCATGATAACTTTGTAACAACCATTATATGTATATAAAGAACACAATGCATCAAAAGCAATGTACCCCTTTGCAATGCATCAAGTCAAAAGTAAAATAACAAGAATACCGAACTCGACAGCCAAAATATTTGCTTGTAATTTTCAAAATGAAAAGAGTTAATAATAAAAGTTCCTTCGGGTGTCATTTGCAAATAGACAGCTTATCTCTGTTCTATTTTTAACATAAAACAGTTATTATATCTATTCAAAATAAGGTTTTCCCTTTCCTTTTGTTGGCATTAAAGGGAGTACGATATTGCAATGTGTATCGTAGGGCAAAGATGAAAAATACCTACGACTTTCATCACATTTATTCACATTTGGTGAAATTCTATGAGAATGATATTCTTTGCAACATGTAATGTAGGCAAATATATAGTATACAATGTATTACTTTATCTAAATCTTTGACAGTTTAACTTTTTATGGGTCCATTGTAAACAAAAATCGATCAGTGTGTGGTTGTCGTTGGTATCAGTAGATAGTTGGCTAAGTGTAACGGTCTTGACCTTTATCTGCTCCATGGATGAATCGAAATGTGCTAACAGGTGTTAGAAAATTTAAGAACTTTGTATAATGTGGAAGGAATTAGCAGTTGATTTAATTTTTTTCGAAAATAAAAAAATATTTGACAATTAATCTTTAAAGAAACAGATTGTTACATAGTTACTCTTGGATTTATCCAATCTTGATAGTTAAATTATTGATATTGAAAGTCCTCGCAGAGCTCGTACTTTAAAATTCGATGACTTATTAACTATCTCGAATGAGAAAAAAAAACGACAATCCACTGGTTACAATGTAGATATCGTATACCCGGGTGCAGTACAATATAATGTCGAAGCATCTATGCTCACCATGCTTAGAAATAATGCAATTCTGCTGGTTTGTTTTCTTGATTTGTAAATTCAAAACTGATTAATAAGACATCAAGAACTGATGTCTTTTAAATGTTGCACTTCCTGAAAACAGCAATCACGGAATGCATACGTAAATTTGTCATTTACACTGTTTGATAAGGTATTTTACATTCATTTGGTGAATGTGTTTCTTTTTGTTTTAACTTACTGATGGACAGAGGAATTAATACTGAAATTAGTTTCTAGTGTGAATCAACATAAAATGAAATATACAGTATGCATAATAACTAAGAAACTTTTGTAAGTTTGAAATGCATTTAAAGTTTGAAAGTTAAATTCATTTACTGATTTCCTTCCTATGCACTTTTGCCAAGTTTTTGCATATTTTAACAATAAATGTCTGTTTCTTTGTTTATATATAGAAGGTTTTTATTTATATATAAAAGGTCTTTGTTTATATATGAAAGGTCTTTGTTTATATACAAAAGGTCTTTGTTTATATATATAGGTCTTTGTTTATATATAAGAGGTTTTTGTTTATATGCGAACAGAGGAGGAAATCGCCTTAAACTTCAAGCTAAAACAAACTTTTTTTCCTTTTCGTTAGAAATGATAAAATAATACTAAAAGTATTATTATTTAACAGATTTAAACTTTCAGCTCATATCCGTCTTCCAACATATCAAAGAGCTGTTCATGTTTTATTAAAATACATTATACTGAATAATAAACAGTTGGATACACAATCGAGTAACACGTGTGGCATGCGCCTAACACGTGGTATTTTAAACGTTTATGTTACTAAACGGATTGACAATGAATACAGGGAATATTTTAAAGAGATAAACACCGACTAAAAAGCAAGAAAACAGTTCAAGGCCACACACGGTCATCAACGTAATGATAAAATGTCATACCTGGATGCGGGCTTCGGCAAGACCCTTAATAATAATGTACTAAAACTCAACGTAATAGGCGCCAAACTAAACTCCTGAACATACAAATGTACCAAACATTTTGAAATACCCACAAGACTAACAAAGACTAGAGATTCCTAAATTAGGAAAAGCGATAAAAGCAGCGGAGTTAAACATGTGTTATGATATATCAACCTTGTCTCTATACAAATATACCTGTAGTCTATGCGGAGTTAACAAAACACCACAATAGGCACTGTAAAACTCAGAGAAAAAAAGTCCGACGTTGATAAAGTAACTGAAGAACCTATGCAAACTGACAATGATTAACACAAATTAAGAAAGGACTACTAGCAGTTACTGACATGATAGCTGCGGACCTTAATTAAACTAATCGAAAGATTGTCTTCATCATTAGAAAATCAACCTCAGTACCACCTTTTAGAGGTTTAGTAACATGCCATCATATATTACTAGTATACAAGAACATTACCCGTATCATGCCAACAACTGGTTCTGGAATAACTGTGTTTATTTCGGATGCAATATCCTATGCCTGAATTAATATTAATTCCAAAACTGCCAGGATATTCAATGACTTTCCAAATGAATCGTAATTATATCCCTAGTGAATATGGCTAGTTGAAGGTTTGATTAGCACTAGAGATGAACGACGACATTTTTGTAGTTTTGTAAGATATTAAAATAAAAGTTGGGATGTGAAATACCTACACGTATGAGACATGACAGATATCTGTATGTTGATCTATATTCACGAATGAATTCCGTGTACTCATGATATTAAGGAAACGTTTTGTCAAGTTGGTGATATCGGAAACTGTGCTATCATTGCTCCATTGTAGTAAAATATATGTTTTTTTAATTCAACTTAATTTTGATAATCCTGAATAACATTTATCAATTATGAACTTTTGACGAGGTCAATACGTTACATATGGACCTGTTCAGATTATAATGACCGAGACGAAGTCCGAGTGTCAATATAATCTAACAGGTCCATATATAATAATGGACAGAGTGAACATCCTTAGTTTATATATTCCATGTGAAAATAATGTTTTATAAAAATAGAATTCAATGTTCCTTCTGTGTATTTTTAAATTTTATTTTGCAAGATTTTTAACATGCTATTGAAAATATTAATAAATAACATTAGTGTTGTATTGTTAACAAAAATTCAGAACAAAAAAGAAATTGAAATAGAACTCATTTCAGTCTACTTGCAAATTTTCTTTTCGTACTATTTCCGGATCCGCCATGATTGTTATGTGTGACGTCACAAATTTTTAATATGACCGTCAATATATGCATAGGTAGAAACATAGCGTCAATATACTTGATAATAGAAACAAGGCTTCAGATACATGAAATATTTATTGAAACACGTGATCGTAATATCAGACGAAAACAGGAGAATGCTACACCATATGTAATATTCCTGCATATTCACCTCCATAAGATTTATTCAAATGATGCATTTTCATTCTAAGCAGTTATCTCGATGTTTAATGGGATGACTTGTTTTCTAAAAAGCCACGAAATGTTGAAATATTAAAAATATTTCATTCATTGTGAATTGTTTCTTTTGGATTTTGTTTTGTAATTAAACCATGATACGAAAAAGAGAATCATGCTAATAGGCCTACTATACAGCTCATACGCCTATTTTCAGTAGAAATTATTTTTGACATACATTTATTTATTTGCGAGTGTGAACAAACAATTAAACAATTTATTTTGGTAGTAATTTGTGAAACATCGACATTCACAGATATTACTTTACAAAACGATCTCAACAACCTTAATACGTAATTTCATTAAAAAAACCAAAATTCGGCGATATAACTAAAACAAAAATCATAGACCTCATTTAATGTGACCTGCTCTGTTTTAATAGGTCCGCTGGATATAATGAGGTGCAGAGAAGTAATCCGGTATTCACAGATTCATATTCTACGTTACAGTCTAACCTCGGTATGTGCGTTTTAAAATACAAAATCATTCCCGTATATTAATCTTCGCTAGCCAAGGGTTACGATCCACTCCCGCTCTGTGAAGAGAGCGCGAGTGGAGCGTAACCCTTGGCTTGCGAAGATGGCCATAAAGATTATATGGTCATTTCATCTGCTCAATTCAGTATAAATCATATATACAGGCATTATTTCAAAACTAGAAAGGCATTACTATAGAGCTATAATTGCATGTGAATACTTGAAACGAATATTATGAAATCGATAAAAAATACTTAAACAGTGATTTATAATAGCAGCTTAATATTTATTTGATTTGAAATACATCATATTAAAATAAAAGATACATAAACATTTATCAACGATTACATTAGTTATGTTTGATTTATAGTTTTCGAAACCCCATATTCAAGGCGGAAACACATTAAACGACACACATTACACCCGTCACTTTCTGCATGTGCCTGTTGGGAGTCTTTAGCTCAGTGGTTGTCGTTTTTCATGTCTGTCATATTTGGTTTTTGTATGTTTTTCTGTTGAAGAATATGCCGTTAGTTTTCTCAATTGATTGTTCTCGTATTTTTCATGTTGAAGTATTTTATAGCTGACTATTCTGTTTGGGATTTTGTTATTGTTGGAGGGCGCACGGTTGCCTATAATTACATTAACACTTTAATGGATAGTTGTGATTAGCAACCATACCAAATGTCCTTGTTTTAAAACATGGTAAAGTATGGTTTGCAATAAAGGATTACTTGACTGCTCGTAATTGAACATGTGCAATATGTGTTTAATTGATCCCTCACAAATAGCTTGGTTTGAGGATCTCTAGTGCGCAAATAGCATGTATAGACATTAAATTTAAAACAATATTTTTTACCGCACATAGTCGATTCTTTTATTTGTTCTGCATAGTCCAGCATTCAATTGTCGTAAAATCGTATACCATGTGAGAGCTTTGATTGAATTTAAATCAAAATGTTTAAGTGCGGCATAAACAGGTGTTAACATATTAAGGTGCGTACATGATTTCACCAGATGAACTTGTTTGTTCACACAAACGCTTTCAGGAAAAACTATGATGTGTCGTCGTCTGAAATCGAATAGACATGTTTCGGCGTTCTGAGATATTTCAAAACCAGGATAGTCGTCTGATTTGTAATTTTACCGCGATTGTGACATTTTGTTTGAGTGTTGATTCGCACGGCAACTAAAGTATGTATACATGTGACAACTGAAGTATGTATACATGTGACAACTAAAGTATGTATACATGTGACAACTAAAGTATGTATACATGTGACTATAAAGTCTTAACCTATCGACACACCCTTCTCGCTCCTTTAGGAGTTTGTGATTTCCTCATGTGTTGATTGTTACCTTCATTTGTCTAAATCAATTGACGAAATTTGAACATTTACCATATGCGATCTCGCCTGTGTAAAGAGTGGTGTCAATAATTTCAAGTGCAATTAGGAAACAGTTAAATAAGCAACATATAGTAACATTAGGGTAATACACTGTTTTCTGTTACAGAATCAAGACCTATACAAGACCCCAGGTAAATTAATGACAATATTTATATTTTACAGCACTCTAATTTCCTAAATTGTTTATACCAAATAGTTTTTTTATGCTAAGATTTTGAAGCCATTTCAGAAATAAGTTTTTGCTTGATTAAATTTTTATTGATTGTCTTGAAGTAGAACTTGCAAACTAGAGGGAAAGAATTAAAAAAAAACGAACTGAATGTATGATATAACTGTTGCGAGTCTAAAGAAGTGGAAACGTTAAAACCCAACACATAAAAAAGATAAAAACGGGCAGAATATTTAAAAAGGATTTTCTTACATTTTACATTTTAATATTTTGTATGTAGTGTTTCATACAAGTTTTTTTTGTATAATTTGGAGTTAAAATGAATATATATGTGTACATGGTTCCTTTAATGTTTAACCCCAACCTAAAGGATGATGAAGTAGGCTGCAATGTTGGTCGTTTTTGGCCGTGTGTCCATCAGGGATGGGGTCGATTTTTTAAAATGTAATCGATTAAATTACAACTACTTCGCTGATTTAATGTAATCGATTACATTACAATTTCACCTAAATTTAAATGTAATTGATTACATTATATTCCTGTTCTTCAAAGTAATTATGATTGCTCTAGATCACTTATGATTACATTGTATATTGTACTATGAAAAAATCATATAAACTTTTTATCCTCACAAATGACCTAATTTTGGTGATTTATTTTACATATTAAATTTATTAAATGGTAAGGACCAGTGTAAAATGTGTAAAATTTAATAACATAGACAAGAGTCTTTCTCTGTGTAAAATATATAACACTTTTTCAAAAATGATTTTAAACTGCCCCATTAACATAAAACAGGAACAAAGAATGATAAATCAATTAAGTATAGTTTTGTTGTTTGTTGGATTATAAATGACACATCAATGTTTTACAGGTGTTACTAACTACTTCTATTTTTTGGCAAACAATAGGTGAGCTTTGGTATTAAAATTAAATTGTCTGAATCGCAATATCAACAAAGGTATTAGTAGTTTACTTTCACTATTTATAGAATGTATGAATAATTTCAGTACATATGTACTTGATATATAGGTAGAAAGAACATACATGACATATAAAAATATCTATGGAAAACAAAGTTTATACAAATTGTAAAAATGTTAAAAGTGGGTCTGAATTGAGTAAATTCCATTATTAATTAAATGGGGCCGTTTATGTTGCTCATCAAAGTCAAATGTAAACTAAAATATTTTTTTTATTTTGTGCTATTGAATTTCCATGTAGTTTTACCAAAAAATTGTGTAAAATTTAATTGGAGTTAATATCAAATGTAACATTAAGAAACACTAAATTCTTTCAAAGCATATTCTTGTATCATACGAACTCAATCTCAAAATAAAACATTTAGAAAGGTTAATTCCTTAAGTCAACTGTTTATTAAATAAATCACACATTTTCACTTAAGATGCCCAACTTGGTTATATTAAATGGTGAAGTTGAAATCATCCCTTCGTAAATTTTACGGACGCCATCACGAGTTGGTTGACCGTTATGGAATAACCGTTTCACAAATGATATCGGATATGTTCCTTACGTCGTAACTACAATCCCCTTCCCTTTCATGAATGTGACCTACCGAATTAGACTATTTACCGGATTTGTAATCACATAAGCAACACGACGGGTGCCACATGTGGAGCAGGATCTGCTTACCCTTCCGGAGCACCTGAGATCACCCCTAGTTTTTGGTGGGGTTCGTGTTGTTTATTCTTTAGTTTTCTATGTTGTGTCATGTGTACTATTGTTTTTCTGTTTGTCTTTTTCATTTTTAGCCATGGCGTTGTCAGTTTGTTTTAGATTTATGAGTTTGACTGTCCCTTTGGTATCTTTCGTCCCTCTTTTAAACTTATTATATATATTAGATGTTTAATTAATCATATTGAAGAATGGTCATAGTTAACACTAGTTTAATATATACTTGTCATTCATGCTTCACATCTTATTTTTATATTGTCAAATACTATTTTCATATTTAAAATCTGTATTCAACAAGTAATCATATGAATGTAATCTTAAAGTTATCTTAAGAAATCATGATTACACCTGTTTTTCACTCTGTAATCGATTACATTACGATTAATTGTAATCAGAAATTGCATGATTACTGATTTCATGGGATTACATTACAAAATGTTATCGGTTACAGATGATTACGATTACTGATTACAATTACCCGATTCCTGATGTCCATTCGTCCGACCATTGTTTTTACTACACATTGCACAGTCTCTGTTTAAAGAAACACTTAAGAAAAAACCCATAACAAATAGGAAATTAGGAATATATTAGAAAAAAAACCATATACATTCATCTGGATTTAATGCCCCAATTATAGGCATTATGTTTTCTGGTCTGTGTGTCCGTTCGTTCTTTCGTCTGTCAAGCTTCAGGTTAAAGTTTTTGGTCAAAGTATTTTTTATGAAGTTGAAGTCCAATCAACTTTAAACGTAGTACACATGTTCCTTATGATATGATCTTTCTAATCTTTAAACCATATTATAGATTTTACCCCATTTTCACGGTCCACTGAACATAGAAAATGATAGTGCGGATGGGGCATCTGTGTACATCTTGTTTAAGGGAAAGGTTTAACTGTGTTTACGTGTTAACGATTTTCTTATCTGGCGGGCAATCTCTCTTGGATACTTTCGAGTTTTCATTTTTCAGTAAGGTACGTTAATTGCTGTTGTTATAGATTTATTACCTTCTGTTTCATGGGATTGTTTTGCATTAATTTTTTATATTTTTCAAATTTTTTATTGCAAATATAGATCCGTTTCTAAGATTTCCATATAAGGATATTTCATGTTTCCGCGATGTCGAAAACACTAAAAAAACCGCTATGTCGAAAATTCAAAAACGCAAAATCCTTTCCTTTCTCGTTTTCAACTTCGTGTTTTGTCCTTATAAAATATGGAGGGCAAAAACGCAAAATGGACTTAACCGGCAACCATGCATAGTGCCATGTTATTGTTTCAGATCTCTAACGCACCAACTGGTTGTTTAATAAAACATTCGTATTATAAACCTAGAACATCATGTTAAAACATTTCTATATGACTACAAAATTGCTTTAAAATAATAGATAAATCCATATTAGGGCAACTTTGCTTGAGGTAGTTTAACACTTAATTTTGCAATAATCTATTAATTTATAAACGAATAATTTACGCGAGGCTTTTCATTTTTTTGTCAACAGATCTGCTACGCAGTCATGTACAAACAAGTATTGTATGACGATATTTTTAATTTAAGTTATATGAAATAAAGATACGTTGAGAAAAATATTCATAAGAGTCTAAAGGGCATCTATTGAAGCCACTATAGGGGACCGTACGGACTAAAACTAAGAGCAATGAGCCAAATTGCACATCACTTAGTCAGCTACATAGATAACAATTCAAACAAATATCCAGCAGCCTGATTATGAAAAACAAATCAAAGAAAAAAAGGCGACAGACTTCCACCAACGACAACGACTATAAAACAGTCTTTTTGTGAGAGTTCAAACCATCCCTTACCTTAAACAGAGATGTAAAAAACATACCACAATAGAATTGTAACATGATTTTAATTGGTTAAAACTGTTTTTTGGTATGTTTCCAGGATATTTTTTTTGGTTCAAAGTTTCATTTGTTTTTTTTTTCTTTCTTATTTTATGCTAATAATGAAACGCATTGATAATATCTAAATATTAATAGTTGGGATATATATGAAGAATGTGGAATAGCACCTGATGTGAGTACATACGAAAACTTTGAAAACAGGTAGGTACTTATTTGCTTTGAAAACACTTATATATATATGTAAGAGACCTTCGGAATGCAGCATAAATAATACTGTGCTTTAGTATAAGACCAACATCGTATCAATATAAATAAAATCAACTTCCTAAGTTTTTCTTGTCTGTGTTTTTTTAAAATAAAATAGTATCTGGTATACGGTAAATGACCCAGTTATGTCGTCATATCGGACATACAAAAAAGCATTTAACATCTAACATTGGTGCTTATTTAACCGTCGCTGTAAATGCGTAAACTTAAAACTGCAAACAGAAATATTTTTCTCTAGGAAAATTTAAACTTATAATCAGGTATTCACGACCTTTCGATAATATAACCTTTCATATACTTATAAAATGGCTAATATCTGAGTAGTTCATAGTTGTTATAGTGACTTCTGGTTCAAACATGAATTCATTCTACATTTTCTATCAGGAATTCCAAGTACTAAAGTAATCATGACATGCCAATCTAATTAAAATAACACATTATGCACTTCTTGCGTCTAACTGGTTGTTTTGAGTAAAGGGTCTAGTATTGACGAAAGGTGAATCTAGGCTGATATCATATAAGACTCGTATTTTTGATTATTTGTTTAATTATTGGGCAGTTCTCTGGATTTTGTAGCTCAATACATTAAAGCAAAAACATGAATCCGTAATAAACTTTACACAGTCATCTTAACTATCTAGCCGTCCAATAAAAGTAAAAGTACGAAAACAAGAGATACAACGAACAATGTATGGGTCATGGGTCAGATAGCCTGACTTTGTACAATCATGTCATTTGGTCATTCAATAATTAAATACGAACTACCCCCATTTTGTCTCGCTAGACCACAATAACAAACATGTATACTCCAACTTACGATAGGACGACAATACGTTAAAAAATTAATAGATTAATTATATAATTTGGAAATGAGGGTCGAAAAGTGGCCGGACCAGGTAGATACATGTATCTAGATGTGCATGATCATTGAAGTATTCTATCTACTAGGTATAACATTGGAAGACTACAATGGCTAAACATTTGTATCTTGACTACATTTAATTTCGATTTATACGTTGTATTATTCGCGTTTTTTATCCCGTCATAATATACATGTACATGTATATACTTCATGTTCTTTTGAAAATATCATACTATGAATATACTGATCAATATAATAGTATTTATAGAGATAACATTTAACTACTTTCGAAGAATCTATAAAGCTAGTAGTTTTGACTGACGTTATATGTACACATATTTTTAGGTCATGAAAAGAAGAGCCAGTGGATGTATGCCGTATAGATTTGATCGTTTGCTAGAATTTTTAATTTCAATTTTTACGTATATTTTTGTTCATGCTATTATCTTGTCAATTTTCAATGTAAATAATGTATTTTTTGTTCTTTGTGATATATTTAGTGGTAATAAATTTCCCCATAAAAATATCTATTTCTGAAAGGTGCAGCTAATATTATTCTTGAAAAACAATCAATAAAAAACATAATGAAATAAAATTGATAAGATAGTCTTAAGCTTGGACATACAATCTTTAGAGACCAAAAACAATGTTCCATACATTGTTTGTAAGGATAGACTTGTTCGGGGAATGTGAACGATTTCTATTATCGCGTTGGTAATTCACACCGAATATGTTTGTTTGGATGTCTGATCCCTATAATAACACTTATATCGAGGGGAAATTGACATGATATGAATACACCTTATTGCTATTTGTCCGCTATAACTGTCCATCACAAATGTTCCCGTAAAATTGTGACGTCACAATAAAAAATATCTGACGCCACAATAGAAAAGTGATTGAATTATGACGTCGAAGTTTCAAGCGGCGAAGATTCTCGACGCACATATTTCTAAAAGCGATAAGGTGTATATCCGACATGCTTACCGGTGTTAATTTAGAACAATGCAGAAACAGGGTAAGAGATTGGTTCAATCATATGAACACTAGTGGGGATTTGAAACAGTTAGTATGTGCATTTGTATATATTCAAGTATGATCAGATCAGATCATATGTTTTAGTACCTCATATGAATTCGTACTATGCATGGTTTGTGAATAGAAAGTGTAACGTCACAGTGCATTCTTAAAAGTACAAACACTGAGACGAGCGATTTCGGGAAATATTTACGTGACTTAAACAAACTAAATTTGATTTCAAAACTGAAGTTTCATGAAATATAAATATCTTTGCTAATTTGCTTCTAGTAAATGTAAAGACAACTGAATGCATAGAATATATAATATGTAATGTTTAAAAGTGTAAGGTGTCATCCTAACTAGCAGAGAATTCTGCTTTTCGATACCTTAGGTTAAGGATTTATTCATCGAATATGCATGTAGTATGCGTTCAAGCTTATATAAGGTGAGATTAATAAACCGAAATCTGGTTTGGCAACCAGATTTCGGTGTGTAGAAAGATGCATAGTTTTCCAAATGAAACTCGAAGTTGTCGTATACATACTTTTTAATAAAAATCATTTACATGCAGGCGTTGTCAGTCTTACAAAGCCATTATTGGAAAAAATTATTTTGTCAGTAGTTCGCATTAATGAAATTGCATACATTAATTTTCAACCAACATAGATTTGTTTTGCCCCACCTAGTGGCATTATCTTTTTCTGTCTGTCCGTTCATTCGTTCCTACGTTCGTATGTCGTCCGTCTGTCCCGCTTCAATTTTTGTCTTTTTATTTTTTGCATTTTTATAAAATACACATTGATTATTCTAGTCAACACGCAACTTGCATTGTAATAACTATATATTGTACTATATAAATGTTGTAAACTATCACTATGTCTGTTAATATGTTGCATTTTCTCTGTACAGTATGCTTTATATCTTCAATAGTATTATAGCCAAATAATCCTTCTGCACAATAAAATCTTTATTTGACAAAAGCTGTTTTAGTTCTTATAGTTTATTGTTTGTTAGTGGCTCGAAGCTGTCTATTAAAAAAAAAACACCGCCTACTGGTCACAAGACTTTTTTTTAAAAAGTAACCATATCTTTCATTTAGCAACACGTATGGTAGCTGGGTCACATTATTGATGATATTACCTAATTATCAAATTTGGTAATCTGTAAGAGAACATGTTTAAAAGAACTTTATGTTTTTCATTTTTAACGCATCGGAAAAAAAGCTGTTATTTTTGGTTGAGGCAAACTTAAATTAGAAAACGGAAACTAATTTTGGGGATGTACGCGACCAAACAAACGCGTTCGAAAAGGTTTACATATTATGCCCCTTTTTGCCTAGCCGCGGGTGTATTAACAACTCCATGAAATGCTGGTATTAAATCAGGAAAACACCACCGTGTGCTCTTTTTAAGATACTGCCACCAAGGAATTAATGATTGCGTACTGGGATGTTGTCATGATAAACGATAGGGGCAAAAATAAATAAAATCGATTAGTTGAAAATTTCAAGAAAAACAAAATGATTTACAAGATGAACTATAAAAACGAAATTTTGTTTAACATAAAAAAAAAGATTGACAAATATAGTGGTTGTCCATGAAATTTTATACAAAGCAAAGAAAAGTCCGGCAATTAATGAAAACATAACAAGCGTTTACAGTACGTGCTAGAAGACCGTCCTTCAAATAAAATTGCTACACGAAAGAATTTAATACTACAATATACATTATAACTGTCATAAGTTAATTACGATCATTTGATCAGGTAATAATTGCTCATACATAGAGATCATTTAAGTTAAGCAATACAAGACCTAAATGTTTTGATATTTCTGACATTTCGACTTTTTCAAAATATACTTAATATGAACTTGGTTAACTGTTGTTTCATAAAGTTCATTTGCAAATATCTCAGGCAAGCTCAGGACGAGAGAACATTATCATTACTTGTATATGCTATAGGTTAGTCGTGTAATACAGATCTTTCGTGATGAAGGGCGTGGAATTGAGAATGTCACTAGAGTTACAATTAGACAGATATTTTCCCTTGCAACAGCCTATGCCTCCTGGAACAACAATGAGTTGATGCATATATTTATAACGTGCGGAAAGCTTTGCACTTTTTTCTACACGAGGCATCGGATTGTACGTCCCTATTTTGCCTTGTGTACTTCTAATCACACATAGCCAAAAAATAGAAACAACACGTTTAATAATTTATTGCGTCCAAAGCCCTTTTCTGGATTTACCTTCATCAGGAATGCTCAAAGCCAGACATTCGAAATCCAAAGATGGATAAGTACCGAAAATTGTTGAAGAGCTATAATTCAAAAATACCTAAAATAAATAGCCAAATTCATCGAAAGCCAACTTTGCCTGAGGTAGTTGAAACCTTAGTTTCATAATAATTTCAAAATTTATAAACGGACAATTTTAGTAAAGTCTGTTAAATCATGTCAGTACCGAAGCACTGACTACTCAGCTGATAAAACCCTCGGGGACTTCATAGTCCACCAGCAGAGGTATCGACCCAGTGATGTAAAAAATGGAAAACAACACGTTTAATAATTTATTGCGTCCGAAGAGCTTTTCTGGATTTACCTTCATCATGAACGCTCAAAGCCAAACATTGCCAAATGTACGACCCATTCGGAAGATTATACCGTCGGTTGGAATATAATACTTTTATTTCCAACTCACCCTTTAATTTATAAAATTTGTATTCATTATTCAAATTAACTGCACAATTAGGTATTTTCATCGAAAGAAAGAGATGTGGTATTTTTTTTTGTTCTTATGTAGCTTTGATCATGACCTTCAGGAAAGGGTTGTATTGCATTTACGATATACCAAATGCTGCTTTACCACTCCATATATTACATGCATAAAAACGTCATGATTTCAAACATAACAACCATGGAGTAAGCGCCGTAGCAGCCGAAAAGAATTTTGAAGGATATTGCAATATTTTCATGTCAAATACAGACGCTAAGAAAACAAAAAAAAGCTAATGGATTACCAACAAGCTTTGAAGTTGTTTAAGGAATATTGATATTTTCATAAACATGTTCAAATTATTGCAAAATACAATTTTAAATTTTACAGTCGAAAGAACACTTAACACCATTTGTCTAATACATTAATTATTTAAGAATTGCATGCCTCTTTTTTGTAAATTCATTGGGGTCTAAAACTAATTACTGAATTGCCTCATTCTGCAAAATGAACGCACGGTCAACGCTTTTACAACCCTATGAAATAACTAAAAGAAGCATTCAACACTTGTAATTACTTTTGTCGCTTTGATCACGAAAACACGAGTACTGTCAAGTTTTTCTATTACCTACATGTGCACTTTATTGTGGAAACGTATTTTATCATGTACATGATGTATGTTACAATTCGTGATATTCATTTTGAAATGTAGAATGGCACGAGATTGCTGTTAGCCGATCAAAATAAAGTATAATAATAAAACTTTTTATCTAATGTAATTATTTACATCTGTTATATACAAATAAAGGAATTTCACTCAGTCAATACCTTATATATGGACCTGTTTCATTATATTGACAATCGGACTTCGTCAATAGCATCTTGTCAGGTCAAAATAAAACGTATTGATTTCGCCAAAAGTCCATAATTAATAAGTTTATTCGAAGAGCTACAGTCATGAACTACAGTATGCTTTAATTCATTGTTTAAGACTTTAGTACTGAATTGTATTGTGTACTTGTAGTTAATTATATTTGAATATAAAAAGCCGAGAAAAAACAAAAATATAAGTAACACTTAGCTATGATATATGTTGTATCGTTGCTTAGTACGAAGTCGCAGCATCACTTAATTGTTAGCTAATGGTTGAAAAGGATACGTATAACAATTGTATGCTTTTTGATACCTATATAATCGTATGACAACATTTTTACAGTGAAGCACTGTCAATGCACCAAATGCAATAATATATCTGTTGATTGTATGTCACAAACAATATCCAATTCTAGTCATCAAGTAATAGACTGTTGTCAATGAGAGAAAATAATATACTAATTTCCCTACAGCAGAGAAATGATTTCGGGTTTTTTGTTGTAGCCACGTGCACTTGGATTTCTGTCTGGTTTTATAAGTATTATTTTTATTATCCCTCTTTGTCTATCTTACAGTTTTAACAATTTGTTTTTTTTTAATTTTTTGCCATTTATCCATTTTGCTTTAATAAAAAAAAAGGTTATGAGCAATTACGTTAAACTGGTCTTACTTATAAAGTATACATTTTATCTTTTTATATAACTGAACAATTAAATTAAGAAATGCAACGATTTTCAGAAAAAGTTATATGCATTCCATATATTTACGAGCTTTGTATGATATATAAGTATATAGCCACTCTTCAGGCACAACAATTTTATTTTCACTTTCAAATTCTATTCTTGTGAATCTAATTGCAGATAAATCACAAATTGCAGTTTTGCGCTTCCAATATTTGAAAATAAATTGATGATTGTTATTCTCTCGTAATATAGCCTTTTTCACAAATTTAGAACGTCATTTAAACGACCAACACAATGCATCGGATTTCTTTGTATACTTTGTGGTCTTGTTGATACTATAAAAGTATTCAATTGATATAATTCTTCCATTTTAACACTATCACTTCTCATAATCTATATGATCATACTATATTGTCTACCAAAACCGCAATTTTCATGGCCTTTAACTTTAATAATGTCTTCGATTATGTAATTTGTAGAGCAATGGTATTTTTTTATTTTCGGAATTTGATTTCCTGACATTTTGGATAATTCCTTAACTTTTTTGAAATTTCCTATAAAATGTGTCTTCTTGCAAAAAGTAAAATCACAAACATACTGAACTCCGAGGAAATTTCAAAACGGAAAGTCCCTATTCAAATGATAAAACACATCAAACGAAAGGACGACAACTGTCATATTCCTAACTTGGTACAGCATTTTCAAATGTAGAAAATGGTAGATTGAACCTGGTTTTAGAGCGCTAACCCTCTCACTTGTATTTCAGTCGCAATAAATTCCATTATAATTACAACTATGCGTGAACAAAACAGTTTGTATATTGCTTCATCAAATTAGTAATCACATTAGTAACACGATAAGCCTCGGACAAGATGATTCGTAACAAAATTTGATGATATTATATAGTTGCTGTTTTTTGTGAGTCTGTTTCAAGGATTTGAAATTTTTATAACAGTCATCGTTCACCAACTTTCTCTGCCACAGAAAACTGTCCGATATAATACAACAAAGGTATCTTAAAGTTGCATTGAACACAATACAAACAAACAATTTTATTTTGAAAGACACAAAAATCGTCCCGAATCGATAACGTTGCAAGCGTAAGAAATTGTCTAGTGGACAAACTTGCTAGACTTTTGATTAGATTGAAAACGAAGTCGGTTTGACCACGCAAATTATCAAAATGTATGCAGCTGTTTTGAATAGTTAAAGTACAGTTACAGAAAAGCACTATTTTGTATGTGACAAATCGAAACATTCAATAAATAACGTCGCAACTGACAGTTTAATGGTAAAAAGCTAAGACATAAGACATTGCATTTTCATTTGTGGTGTGATTGCTGCAAAAGTTCGGTTTTTATATGTCCAATGTAAGTACCTTTTTAGCATATCTTTTAAAAACCATAGCCATTTTCCTAAAACTGACCATGGTAAAGACTATTTTTCTTTGCCAAACAAAGCTTTGGCAGTTACATTAGCGCATATTAAGTTAATATTTTATGTATAACGCATGTTATTCCAGTGAATTGTCGCGGTTTTACACTGTTTCGAAAAGCTCAAACAACCCAAATATTATTGTTTGACAATTTGTCAATATGCTTGTCCTTATTTTTGACAATGTTTGACTTGTAAAATATGAAAAAAAGAAATATTTGTTGATTTTTCCGGAATAATAATTATCTGTTTAGGTTATGAACATACATTTTACAATGTATATACCTACACTATATTTTATCGAAAATCTGTTTTTAGTGTGGACTGGTTGATTTCACTGTTTTGACGCAATAATGTGTTTTTTTTTTTCAGTTATCTTTGATATCATCTCTAAATATTCCAGTCATATCCACAAACAGATGCAAATCGGAGGTCAAATGTATGTATGTATTGTTGATCATGACTTGATGCTAATTTTTCTGATACAGACTTGACTTTTTTTTTAATTTTTTACTATATTCCGTCCTGGCTTCTTGTAATTTTTTGAGTTTATCATGACTTTTTTGTTACATAAATTGTTATCCTGTATTTTTTTTGCACCTTGCCTCATCCTGCCTTTTTTTTACTTATGAATCCTGCTGTCTTTTTTGTCAAATCTCATTCTACCGCTCCCTTTTTCTAAGGGTAAAAAAACTTCTTGTCCTTCGTCCAAATTAACATACTTTTGAAGAGCTTTCGACTCGGATTTATTTATAACTTGTTC
This sequence comes from Mytilus galloprovincialis, assembly GCF_965363235.1. Taxonomy (NCBI): domain Eukaryota; kingdom Metazoa; phylum Mollusca; class Bivalvia; order Mytilida; family Mytilidae; genus Mytilus; species Mytilus galloprovincialis. Next base: position 62,502,428 of record NC_134843.1, read on the forward strand.
TCGCATGAAATCTGTGTTACTGAACGTCATCGAACAACAATGAAATGATTAATACAAAATGTCATGATTTATAGAATACATAGAAATAGTCGTACTCGTGTAATGTCACCGGCGCTCCATAAGAACTTATACGGAAGAAAACACTATAATAACATTGTATGCTTTTTCATAGTAGTTAAAATGTACTCGATTAACCTAAGTTATTATAAATTACACCCAAGTGCTATTGTTATACTTGATAGTTTCTATTTCTGAAACAAGTGTAAGCTGAATAGATTTATTGTTCCGAATAACAATGGATTTTTACAACAGAGTGTAACGTGCGGGGTTTATGGAAACCCCTGCTTCTACAACCCGACATCACAGTTCGTTGTTGTTCATGCTAATATATATTGATTATCTTTTAAAAAGCATGAACATAAAAAATACTAATAGTGTTCACTACACATTGTTTCAAGTTATTAAAAAAACATTTTAGGAAATTTCCATAGCGAAACAAATATCAAGCATCTATTTTTAATAAAACTAACTTAAGATATACTCCTTGGCTTAAAGGTAACATTTTTTCGCTATTCCAAAGCATTGATCTAAAAAACAAAGGGGGTCCCAACTACCAGACCCCCTGGCCATATTGACAACTGCATACAAGGAGCACGATGTTTTTATTTTTGTTATTGTAATGCATGGAACGGTTAACCTTGACCTCCTGATACATATAAGTACATGGATTTAAAAGGAATATGCAAAACTGCAACTTAGACATTTGTTAAACTATTTGACTGTCCAAGTGTGAACGATGATAGTTAAAGTAAGGTTACTAGTGGGATTTCATTAAAAAATAAAACATTCCCATAAATCTTGGTTTTATTTGGTCAATAAAAAATCTGTCCGTTCTTTTTCATTTAATAATCAATGTCATCAAACGTAGGGTTTTGCATCGGGTGTAAGTTAATTATAAACCTCGGGATACGGCGTTTCTGGATAAGAAATCCCTCCGGCCTCCAGCCATATTGCATGAATCTATTGCTTGATTATCAAAGAAACAGAAATTAATATCGTATATCAACCAATTGAACAATGGTTAGGTTTTTTTCTCAATTAAGGACACACCAAGACTCGAAGACAAAACCTTTTAAAAAATTTAGTTATAACACATATATAGTTAATACCGCCAATAAATTTGAGTATTTTACATGACAACTTTGAAACGATTTGTTATTTAGCAACGCCTCCTTCTTTAAAATGAAAAAGAGACGGATGTTATCAAAACAAGGAAATAAGTCGGTAGTTGTTTAAAATCCAAATAGAAAATTCATGAATGGGATGTATAGATATTAACCTGCATACTATTCCAGCCGTTAGAAACGGACGATTCACAAGTAACTGCATATATCATGTAATCCAAAAACAAAGTAATTAGTGTTGATCAAGTACAAAATGATGCTCATTCACTTTTGTATGATATTTATCGTTGATTTTGTTCATACGATACTTGGAGCAAATGGTGAGTAAATTTTAAGTATATTTTATTCTTTTTGACGTCAAATAAGCAAACTGATGACAATAAATGAATGAAATACTTTTGAATATAATGTCTGGAAAACAAAAAAATAAAACGAGGACAATATGATGCATATTAAGTTTATGCCTTGAATGTCAACATCCTTTGATCTACAGACAATTAATCTTTAGAACATTCTCACCGCTTTTCATCTAATGAAAAATCAGTTTTTGTTCTTCTAATTTTCATAGTACATGTAGTACATGGTTATCCATGCACTAAAACATGCTTTATCTTACCTCCTATAGATTTATAGAGTAATGATTGGTTAAAGGACTACACGTGGTGACTATGTATATTTGATATAGGGTGTCCTAAAAAATATAGGGTTAGCAACCATACATGATTAGTTACCATATGGGGTTAAAAAGGAGTTACTTCCCTTTCAAAATAAAAAAAAGATGGCATAACCCTTTATAAAAACAACACAGTGTTGAGAAAAAATCGGAAACGATTTACTAGACGAAGCAATTGATGATGAAAGGTTGAAATAACTTTATAAAACATAATTAAAGCTAACAAGTTGTTATTGTTTGCATTTAAGAGTAACTTCCCTTTCAAAAAAAAATCTGGAAGTTTTCAATAGACGAAGATATTGATACATGTACTGAATTTTGAAGCTATAAAGTTGTTATTTTTGGCATTTGTTTTCTGTATACACAAATGAAGGTGGAATATTAATAATAAGTATATTGAAGACTTATTCTCTTTCATTGCATTGATAGGCCACTAGTCAAAATACCATATGTGAAGACTAGTTGGTGAGATAAATTTGTTACACGGTGTGCTAGTGACATAATAAGATATATATGAGGTCAGAAAATCCCATATGGGGATTTGATCACATATATTTCGTATTAGGTCACTACCATTTGCTCTAACCCCATATGAAATTTACTGACCCCATATATATCGTATTATGTCACTAGCACACCATGTAACTAATAATACAAGAATGCATGTTTATTGTAGATTATTTATAAAAGTCAACTCTAAATAATGTATAATGCCCTGAGACGTTTTCCATAGGAATTTAGCTTACTAAATAAAGGTGAAAAAGAACAGAATTATAAAAAACAATATTTTGAATATTAGACATTGTATATATATTTAGCAACAGGGAAAACATTTCATGGAGTAAAGGTAAAACAATATTTATAAAAGTCAAAGGAAAAAGACCAATACATCAATAAAAAGTACGTTTCATGTTGGTTAGAAAAAGTTAGTAATTTGTTTTGACGGACACTGGTCTACAATGGACTTATGAGTTCCACTGGAGTCAAAGCATTAGATACATGCACATGTTTAGTTAGAAAACAAAAACGAAGAGTATCAAAAACCGAACAATTCTATAGTCATGATAGTATGTGCCAAATATTAAAAAAAACATTAAGCGTTAATATTCATTTAACAATACCAATGTAGTCATGTGCTAAGTTATTGATTCCACAAATACAAAATAAATTGTCAATTCGTGTAGGTAATCGACGAACAATAAAAGAAAAATAGTTTTGGGACACAAAGCATGCAAAGGTGAAGGAATCAATATAAAAAATCGCATACTTTATATATGTTTTCAAGTTTCAGAAGATTTTCAATGGTATTAAAGTCAAGAATATCCAAAATGTTCGAGATATTCGATTAACTCATGAGCATGAATTAACGGACTGTTACTGAATCTTTTATTAATTTTCAGATCTACCAAAAGATTTCAGAGTAGATATAAGTGGTAATACAACTAAAATTTCATGGACGATACCATCTATTCCAAAGATAACGTGGACGCGGATATATCTTTACAATTCAAGAGAAGACTTTAATGATCCATATTTTGAAAAAGGAAGTAATTTAACAGACATTCCTTTTCCAACTTCTAGCTTTGAGATAGCCAATCTAAAAATATGTTCTGAATATCAAGTCAGAATTGAAATTTATAAAGAACCTCATTTTTTGGGATTGACCAATGGAACGTTTTGGATGATACGTGAGTTGATTGTTTGTTTACGAAATTAAAACCTCTGCTGGTGTTGTTCATCGACTATTGAAATGATCTAATATTGTAAATATACATTTTATTTGGTCAGCAATTCTTTGATATGGTCTGTGTTTTTATAATATTTGTTTTTTACATTCTGCAGTACTATGAACAAGTGAAAGTATGAAACGGGCACTGTTGGTACTAATTACAAACAAAACTGATAAGACCCATTAATATCGATGCTTCATCTCGTCTACTGTATATTTTTATATAGATCCCGTGCATATACGATATAGCAATTAATATGTTCTAATTGAATGTATGTAAAGTTAACAAAATAGAATATCTTCCAAAATTCAACTGATCGTTTGCACATCAATGAGGAAGCGGGAAAGCTGGATTTGCGTACAAGAACCGAAGAAAACAACTGCATAGTATGCAGAATGTTTTTACTTTTGAATACTATTTTCATAACATAAACCAAGAAAAAGCAGTATTCTGGAATAATCATGTTAAAGAACGTTTTAAAGTATAACGTAAATTTATAATTTCTGGGCTCATTTTTCAATGTAAATTCATTTAAACAAAATTGAGCAAAAATGGCATTTGAGGCACGAATGAGGAACACATAGAGTCATTCAGCTTAAAAATAATATCTTTCACAAGATAAGTTAACTAATGCGCAAGAGAAATGCCGATTATTTCGAGTTTAATTTGATTAATACGATAATGGTAAATAGGGATTTTTTCTAATCAATTTCTCAATTTTCCCCGATTTTTTTACTTCAATTGAAACATACTGCATCAATAACACGAAATCGACAAAAAGCCTTGGTATAGGTTCATCATGTTAAATTAATTTGCTCATAATTTCATAAATAACGATAATTTATATATTTATATATATTTTAGCTACACCAACTTTATCATTCCGTCCTGAGCGTCCATTTATCGGCAATGATATAACATTCACCTGTAACTCATTTGTACATTCATGTCCAGGGAAAATACCTTCTGATCTGTCATTTAATTTTTTGGGGAACAAAAGAGGCGATACTGACAAGAATATTTTAACGATACATACGCTTGCTAAGTCGGACGAAGGAATGCACATATCCTGTCAGGCGACTGATGACCTTGGAAAAGTATTTTACTGGAATGATACGGTAACATTAGATCCGTACTGTGAGTGTTTTATTTTAGGAGAACAAAATAATGAGAAAACAACAAGGCCATCGATTTGTGTTGCTTTTTTTTTTGGTTTATATTACAATGACATATAAATCGTTAATAAAGCAATATGCAATATAAGCATAACATGATAAAAGCTACAATCAGAGCTCATTTAAAGAAAATGTCATTTTTTTTTAAATCATGAATGTTACAAGTATTGAAAGGCGGAAAACTCTGTCATTGTCTTTGTATGGTATAAAATGGATGATAATACTGATCACATGGATTAATGGTTGCGTGATTGACGTCTAAGAAAAATAATTCATGTAAACCGAGAACGATATGAATAAATACAATCATTACAACCATTATTATATACATACTTGCAAAACTTACTATTATATCAAAGTGTACATAAAATTGCAATAATAATATTATTGAAAAAGTGTTCATTGCACACACTATCCATCGTTGCAATTTATACATTATAAAAAAAACAATTAAAGAATGAAGCATTGTAATTACCACTAAATTCGCAAAACATTGTTTTGAGGGTACAAAAACCTCAATCAATAACAAACACCAGGCTCATCATAATATCAGACACACAAACGAAATAAACTACAACAAAATCACATTGTACAAATAGCTTCACGAAGTGGGTATTGATGAAGCGTAGTACCTTGACGTAGAACGGAAGTTACTTATAGTAGCATATCAGATGTATTCACATCAGGTATTTGTCACTATGATATATTACTGCTTTCTTGCTGTTTATTCCTTGATATTCTCTATAATATAATGGATTGTCGATTTTATTTTCGTTTTTGCCTTAGCCTTTTCTTCGATTATATGTTTTTAAGATATTCTTATAATATCCATTATAATCATAACAAGTGTATTTCCAGTTTGTTTGTTTTATTAATGTATGGCTTAAGATTCATTAAAGTATTTCAACTGTCGTAGATGGTCCTGACAACATTTTGCTAGAACCTGGAGTCACAGCTATCAAAGTTGAAGAAACGTCTACCTTAGGCCCTTTACAGTGTACGGCAACCTGTAATCCGGAATGTACATACCAATGGGATTACAATGTGAGAGGGCGTTTTGAAATCGTGCCAAAAAAAAAAAATGGTATCAAACCAAGGCAGGAATCTAACTATGCCACAAATAAAAAGAAGTCAGACAGGAACCTACCGATGTCATGTTGAACATAATGTTTCTCTAATACATAAGACAACAGATGTATCAATCAATGTGCAGTGTATGTATTTCCTCTGTGAAGAATAATCAATGATGGTTAAATTAATTTCAATCATGTACAGTAAACATTCTTTAAATATATAAACCTACAACTCTACTCCATTATAAGCATTCAGTTAGTGATCATCTGTAAAGTTGGTTGGTACATTCATAAAGACAGTTTTCAAATACAATATGTTAGTTTCAGAGTTACTACATTTAAACCTTCGTGTTAGATAGAACAAAATTCATAACAGTGTGGTCGACAGCAAAACGTTAATAAGTAATTGTACTGAAAAGTTTACCTTTAACTTGTTTGTCGTGGGCGATGATTTTATGCTCACTCAGTCTATCGGAGGCCTTCAAGTGGGGATTTAAATAATCATTTGTTACACATTTTGATACATAAAATGAAACTTTCTTTTCACATATCATTTACGGAATTTATTTTAAATAATTGTTATACCATCACTTACAACAGTTTCACTTTTAAGAATATTAATGTCCAGAGCTGATACATGTATCAATAAATAATAATAATAAAAAAAAAGTTTATTCATGGTAAAAAAAAAACCAAAAAAACTTTTAAGTTAATAGGGACCCGCGTTATTTCAGAAAATATCTTATTGAGAACAAAAACTTCTACGTTGTGATCATTTAAGAGTGGCCTTCTATTTATTCAATGCTAACCATGTGGGCTTTGTTTTTTTTATATACCATAAATCGATTCGTTCATTCAGATATTTGTCAGTTTGCCTTGGCTCTTCAAGTCCAACACACAACTTCTCACGAAATTGGTATTTTTCTTACAAAAATTACATCCATGTGATGTATTCTTTTCATGGAGAATGAATGTTGCACCTTATTTTATTTGTTATCGTTTTTTTTGTGTGTGTATCATTGACGTATAAGACAACCTGAATCTTCTTTATTCAAATTTAAAACATACGAGATGGCAATTATGACACAAAATAACTAAATTAAACTTACAGCAGAAGAAAGATAATGAACATCGCTTTTATAGTCTTCTAAATATCGAAGACGTGTGGTCTTTTTAAAAATGATGTAAATTTATAAAGGAAACAACAAACAAAATAGTTCGAATATTTATATTGGAAAAAGTAACGGTGTGTAAATCATAACAATTATTTTATTTCAATGAAAATCAAACTGTTGAATTTTTTCCGCTGCGAGCAAATTTTTAATTTTGGTCGCATTTTGAAAATCAATAAATCTTGTATTCTTGTTGGAAGCTGCACTGTGTAGTTTATACCCGTTTTTTTCAATGCCACACAAATCCAACACAGACAAAAAAAATGGTAGGTTCAAGAAATAATTGATGCAAACTATACTTTATTGTAGTTTTAACATGGATAGGCATTATATTCGTGATTATTTTTGCCCGAGCGATATCGAAAAACTATTATAAAAAGTGTCCTAGTTCAGTGAAAATGTACGTCATACTTATTTCCTAAACAAATAAATAAACAAACATTAATTAACATACAACACTACCAAAGGCCAGAGACTCCTTACTTGTATGATTTTGTAAAAAAATGCATCTTTTTAAACAGTCGAAAACAAAATTGTCTGTCCAATGGAAAAGTCGAAGCCCCAAAAAGATGAACAGTGCATTATAGAAACATAGAAGCTGGTTGCAAAAGTTGACGACAAGATCTATTTTATAACTTGAGTATGGCCTAATACTATTAACCTGAAATAAATATATTTATAGCAATTCCCTTGATACGAAAGATCTACATGTTGCCTTGGGCTTTTTTTTTTCTTTAAAGTTTTTTTGCTCTTTGGTTGGGTTTTTGTCTCAATGACAATTCAATTTTCATTCTTATCATAGATATAACTGCATGTTAAAATAAGAATATGAAGTGTGATAGGCAATCAGACACATTCTTTCCAGGGACCAACAGGCGTTATCAAGCTATAGGTCCCCGTATGGCCTTCGACCATTAGCAAAATACACACTTTATAGAATGAAAGCTCCAAGAGGTCTTGGGATGAAAAAAAAAACAAACATAAAAGATGAGCGAGAAAAAAAATAGGGATACCGCATGGAAATTGGAAAATGGTCCGCAACATTAATTTAGTCAACTCACTTAGTTGAAATTAAAGACCTGGCGAATTTTAGCCTTTTGCAATGGATGTGATGTATTTTAAAAAAAAATCATGGTTTGTTTCGACATTTTTATAAATCAAGTCTTGTTTTTAAATTATTTGCAAGTAAGTTTTAAGTCATGAACAAATAATCACTCACAGAAAGACGTCAAATCCATCAACAAAAGAAAAAAATTAATAGACGACCGACAACGCACAGAATTTCATGTATGTGTTCCGGACCATATGAGTATTTGGACCATACGCATATATCATGACCATAAGGGTATACTAATATGGTCCAACCATACACGTATGGTCCAAATACTCATAGGGTCCGGAACATATTTTATTTGCGATCAGAAATGGACGAAGACGTCCATTTCTATGTAAATTTGGTCGATTTTTTTATATAGATAAGATGAATGCGTTTCTGTTGCCAAGTGTTTTTCACAAGTATAGTAGCATTATAGCAGAACGGTTTAAGTTTCCTATATACACCAAATGATACATGTTTCCAATACAATAACGTAAATGCATGCAAATTTCACAAGGTTTAATCCAAATAGCTTTCTTACTATCCAATAACTTTCAAGTACGAAAAAGACAGGGCAGAAGTATATTTTGTCTTTATGTTTCGTATTTGCACAACTTTTGAAAGTGGATTATGCATTCGTTCTAAAATAAAATTAGACCAGATAGAAGTTAAAAGATTACATAACTCGACAATCGCAATTGTTAAATCCGAAAAAGATAATCAATCAAAACATGCATTCAGTAAGTCATTCTTTTTTCTGAAAGAACATGGCTTTGCGATATCTTATTATGAAAATTGATTGTCGAAACATAACAAAAACACAAGTAAAGGACGTTTAATTAATCAATATAAATCAAAACACAAATTCCTGATTAGTATTTCGAATTATTTTATATAGGCGTTGAGAACCTTTGGTGACCCCACGGTTTAAATGTTTATATTAAGGACGTCGTGAGCAATGGGCGTTATAGACGAACGTTCACCTAATCTGTCCCAGTCAATGGGATATTAAAGTGCGCCAATCAATGTCCATAGCCACACTGTTATGAATTCGATACTAATATCTGTTTGTTAAACTCTGTCAACAACTTTATGCTAAAAATAACACTGTAGTATTGTAATGTTGAATAGGATTCTAGTCACAGCATATATGTACCAGTGCAGAAGCCGACACGAATTTATCTTCCAAAGTAAATCTATCATTTGTTAAACGCGGTATTGATCCTAGATAAAAATTATTTAAATATGATTGAATATGCAGTTTATCCAAAAGGTATTTATCATACTGTTAACTTGTGTTAAATTTCAAGTGGTTCTGAAATTATAGATTGGATGATAGCCTGAGTAAATGATCAAATTTTATTCTCAATTTTAGCCAGGAATTTCATAAAACGACCCAATAAATACTAAAAGTAGTAATACTCACTTAGTTGTAACGACTATGAAAGAATTCTCCAAGAATAACACAGAGGGCAACTAATATGACAAAACAATAGAAATTTCGCCCCTCAATTATGACAAAATTAAATTGAGGAAATGGGGGAGGGGAGCAGTTGGTTCACGTTCCCTGTAAATATAATATATGTGTACAACAAGTTCTGTCAACATTTCAATAAAAACAAATAAACAGTTTCTAACAAAGATCTTAATCATAGTTAATTTCATGATGTATGTCTGCAAACTACATCTACTATGAGTTATTGTTTGTTTATGGTAATGGCTTTGTCTATTCGTTAATTTGTTCATTTCATTCTATCCAAAGAGTTAATATCAACTCATTTTTGATTATTTGGTTTTATTTGTCTCTCCTACTTCCGATTAATTAATTTTTGCCTTTCAATTTTTTTAGATGGTCCTGACAAAGTAGTCCTGGATCCTGGAAGCACATCTATCAATGTACCAGAAAACAGTACATTAGGACCTATACATTGTACTGCAGCCTGCAATCCAATATGTACATACCAATGGAAATACAACGGAACAGGACACTTTGAACAAGTTGAAAGCAGTTTACTATCAAACCAAAACCAAACTCTTACTGTACCACACATTAAGCGAAGCCAGCACGGGACCTTCCGTTGCCACGTGGATTATCAGTATCATCATGTTCATACTTATGAGATATCAGATGTGTCAGTCAATGTACAGTGTATGTATCAATCAATTTGTAATTGTGAACTGCCTTGAGCTCAGAATGTTACACACAAATCAGATAGATATGGACTCTCGTTTATTTGATGAAAATATTAAAATGTTAAAGTGCTAAATTTTATTATGTTAGTCTTTACAGCAATTTATTGCATAACAATATGTACGTATAAAGGGAACAGTTCAGTTAATAATGATAGGTGGAAGATTAAGATAGTAAGCTAAAAAATCAAAAAAATCAGAGTATGAACGTTATAGATAGGCAAAACATGTCAAAAAAGATTGTTTAGTACTGACGATATTTAGGGCTGATATTCGAGCTTATGTATTCAGTATCAAATAATAAGATGACATTTTAATTCATATTGGTAATTTGTTTTATTATATTCTTTTTGGCTGAGAATATAATATAAAATATAATAATGAGTAAACAAAGGCAGCAGAAGTATACCGCTGTGCAAAAGTCATGAATCCATTGAGAGGAAAAAAATCCGGGTTACAAACTAAACCGATGGAAAACATCAACTGTAAGAGAAAAACATCAGAACAATAGACACACTTAGTTTGTAATCCGGATTTGTTTTTTTTCTCAATCGATTTATGAATTTCGATCAGCGGTATACTATTGTTGCCTTTATTTATGCGCAACAAAAATAAACGCCAAAACAACATTCATTAAAAAGAACTATTTGATAACAACTGCAATATTCCTGACTTGGTACAGAACATTTTAAGAAGAATTTGTGGGTTTAACCTGGTATAATGACTAGTTTAACCTCGCACTGAATGGCAATGTTAAAAATACCTCTAAAATGTGGTCAATACAGTACAAATAAATGCAAGAACACTAAGGACAGAAAAATACATAAATAAACAATATAATAGTACATTTCGACACGTTAACCACAGAATAACTACGAACACCTAAAATTAATACACGATCGTACACAAAAACAGCATACTCGAAATATAAATACGATTTTTTTAGGAGTAAATTTTGAGTATCAGGTTTTGTCTATGATATATAACAATATAAAGTAGGACGATAGAAAAATGAATGTCGAAATTACCGATAACATTATAATTACTAGTATCGTGAATGATTTACGAAATACAAGTATTGATTACTCACTAATAATGAATATTGGACTATTTTTAATTGGTTTTATTTAAGATGGTCCTGATAGAATTATCCTTGAACCTGCAAGCACATATATCAATATAAAAGAAGGAAATACCTTAGGTCCTATACATTGTGCTGCAGCCTGTAATCCTGAATGTACATACCAATGGGAATACAATGTGACAGAACGTTTTACTTTCGTTCCATTTGAATTAGTATCAAACCAAGGCAGGACTCTTACAGTGTCACAAATACAAAGAAGTCAGACAGGCACCTACCGATGTCATGTGAATAATTATTTTACTCAAATGAAAATGACAGCAGAGGTATTAATCACTGTACAGGGTATGTTTAACTTCTGTTATATAATAATTAGGTTTTTACGTTGAAAGTATTAACATTTTTTTTCTACCCCATGATTAGCCTTCAGTTAGTTGTAATTTGCAATATAGGTGGTTACGCCAATCAAGAATGTTTTCAAATTAATGTTGGTTTCATAGTTTGGAACCGGAATAAAAGATTCAGTTTTATGTGTAAACTATCTTACCTATTGTTTGCTGTAAGTAAAATATAATATCAATGTACATATAATATACAGCGAAAAATCAGTTTTCAATCAGATAGCATAATTGCTAAAACAAAAATACTGATAAAATTGCAGTGAATTGAACGAAGGTTATAAAATAAAACACACGTTTTTTGAATTTAAACAAAATATCTTCCAATTAGAATAAATTATCCTCGCTTCATCGCTTACTTATCCAGTTATTAGGGTCCCTGTTGTCTATAAAAAACGGCTAAACTCTTTCTACAAGACATCGGTTCGAGCGAGCCATAAAACAACCGTGTAGCTCCTAACTCAATAATTGCCAAGAAAATAGACAAAATAATAAAATATATATTATTTAAATGTATTATTCTTATATTTTAAGTGATTTTAATAGTTTGCACTATGGAATATTTCCAAGAATAATGGAAAACCTTTAAAAATAACTCTTCTTATATGATGCAGCGTCATTATTTGAAATTTGGCCACTTCTAGGACAATGTCATTGGTCTTGAAAGCAAGAACGCAAAAGTAATATCTAAGTTGTATTTAAATGAAAGATAATATATTCCTTTATACAACATTATCAAATTTCGTTAGGATTATCTAGTATTTATTTGACATTATAAGTGAAACTGAACCCCCAAGAAATATCTACAAACGAATTAACAGAGTTATTCATATTTTAAATTATCAAACAAATATTCTATGAACGAATTTTACATGTACAAACAAAATAATGAAATAGCCATTGCATTTATGTATTGTCGTAATTTTTCGCAGATGATAGCCTTTTCTCTTAAAGACATTATCATTCTAGTATGTTATTTTTCTCATAGTGGTCGAGTGTCCAACGAAAGGTTTCCACGCAGTGACATCAAGCATGTTTGGTGTGGGAATAGCAACATTAGTTGTTGGGTTGGGAGCTCTAATTTCAGCAACAACTTTCTTTATTGTTACACGTGAGTTGAATTTGACATAACTGCAAAGTTTTGTAAACCGTTTAACTACTAACATTGGATTTAAGATAATTGAATATCAAGTATTTGCTTTGCTTTTAAATATTTGTTTTTGTGAAGGAAATAGCATGCATGTTTATGAAATGATGCGGAAAATACATTGTAAACGTATTTTATTCTTTATACAATTTCTTGTTTTTTCCGATTATAATTTAATACGTTGGACTTTAAAATAAAATTAAAACCGATTAACAGAAATATGGAACGAATTTGAAACAATACTGCACATTCTTTAAACACAAAGTGATGTACAACAGTAGAGTAATCTTTTCACTGCAGTCGATGAGTGTTTGGAAAAGTAGACTCTACAATCCCATATTCTTTAATATATACGTGTATGTATGCAATCTTTATTTATTTGGATCATTGTTTCCTTCTCGTTATGTTAAAGCACACCCTTCTTCGATATCCTCTTGAAGAATTTTTAAAACCACGTTAAAGTTATTGTAGATATAATTAACGTCACGCCAGTTTGCGTTCGTCCGACATTCTATCCTAAACACTATAGTTTCCAGTTGATATATTGAGACCAAGTTTTAATGTAATTGAAATTTAAAGAATGAAATGTTAAGTATCGATTAAGACAGGTTCAGATTGTTTTTCGTCTTTTTTTTTTTTTTTGCTCCATTTTACAGATTTGGAATTGAATTGTTGCAATAATTGAAAATGTTGTGGTTACCGAAAATTAAAACGAATGCAGAACTCCTGTATGAAAATGACTGATATTCTAGAAAATATTATGACCACCACACACAACTTATGTTTGATTTTCTCCGTTTTCACTCTGATTCCAAAGTTATTGTTCCTGATCATTTGGAAAATTATGAAATGTTTCTTATTGATACATAGTGAACGACTTTTGAAAGAAAACAGCCATATGATGTTACCAAGTTCTACATTTAAAAAACATCTGTATGTCTTTAAACGCAAATATAAATGTTACAACATCTATAAAGTATCATAGTATTATCATAATTATGCTACAAAATCAAATGTTTTATTAATGGTATCATGCAGTGGGTTCTGCAATAACAATTTCGTTCTCTTAATTTGAGGCTCTTTCCCACAAGGTTGGATCCAGTTCAAAAGTTTTGTTTACTTTTTTGAAAAATGTAGTGCATGCATTTACATTTCAAAATGTATTATATGGTTTTTCTTTTATTTGGACATCTTTTAAAAGCAATTCAACCCAGTTTTTTTCCAATTTGAATTTTACTCAAAATTAAAAACACACTTTCAATTATTTAGAATTACATGAATCAGCCATTTTTTTCTGTCATAGATGTTATTGTGTTTATTGAATTTAAAGTAGCATATTAATCTATTGTAATAAAAATTCATAATATTTAATAAAATTTGTATATTTAGCTAACAAGGTCCTTATATTTGTATAAAATAACATTGGTTTATAATGGAAAGTTGTTTTAACGTTAAATAAGCTACAATTAAAAATTGCTTGCTAGTCCCTCTCTGTGATTACCTTTAGAGAACTTTGGTTCATTTCCAATCAATCTATCATGAAGGGAAGATAATTAATACGGATTTCAATCATAGTCTTTTTCAAAAATGATGAACGGTTCTTTATATTGGTATGTAATCATTTTAAACGTTTCAAATTTATGAAATTATATTCGTACATCAATGTTTTTGATACACCAATAACAAAAACTGAAGTATATTGAATCGATACATTTTGTAACTATTCAAATTAATATCAGAAACCTAAACTTAATTATAAAATAATGAACCTGTTAAAGGGAGACAATACTCGCATAACTTTTTCGAATTGGCACATAATACAACGGAATGTCACTCTTGCATACAAATGGCACATCAATATATTAATTAACTGTGCAATCGCGCTCCACTTTCAATGATGATTCTAAATTATAAATATAACCAAAAGTTGTTAATCTATAGATAGTAAAGAACTAATGAAATCTAACCCACTGTTAACATATTTCTTTGCATTTTTTTAAAACTTCCTCAGTAAAATGCTTGAGCCACTTGACTTTCATAGCTTATAATTAACGTTTTTACACAATATTTAAATAAAGTAGCTAAAGATTATTCGCTTCTCAAAGTGTAAGACGCAATAAAAATCGTATGCTTGCACCATCTTACCCAAAAACAGATTTAATTAAGTTCTGAACATTTCGACATTTCTTCGTTAAAACCGGTTTTAAACAAATCACAAGTACGTGTTAAGATCCGACTAAATACCCATATCCCGATATCGTCAGGTTAATTTGCTATTTAAAGTTCAAAAATATATGCTTATTTTAAAAGCGAATCACCTATAAATCAAATGAAAGTTTAAAAGTCTTTTGCAAACACTTGTTTTCGATGAATTACCCCTAACATGTATTGAATTGCATTCCCTTATATAGAATCACTGGTCATTAGAAAAATGGAGGTTGTCTTTAGTTAAAAAGGAACTCCCTAATTTATCGTTAGTACCACTAGAGGTTGTGATAGGATTCGTTTTAACTAAACTTTAAGGTATGTGTGGTGTTTTTTTTTTGTGTTTTGCTTATTTGTTTTTTTTTTTATGATTTTTGTTTTGATATCGTGTTTGTTTTGGTCTTCATGCATAACATCAAAACGTACGTTATTTGATTAACCAATGGTAACTGTTCCCACTTTTTTCAATTAGTAACAGAATCTGAAATTGTTTACAGGTATTTTACACGAATATTCTAAATGTATTACTTGGTACTTTGACTTGATGAGATTTGTCAGATAATTTACAAAATTGTACTTAAATTCATCCATCCATTATTTTTTTGCAGGTGTGAATACTAGGAATGTAAGACCAAATGTGTATGTATTATACCAAATATTTGAATCTTATTCATTGCAATTTTGCGAAATATATCATAGTTAAAGTAAAATAAGGTCGAAAGATACCAGGGGGACAGTCAAACTCATAACTCAAAAATAAACTGACAACGCTGGCGCCATGGATAAAAATAAAATGACAAACAAATAATAGTACATATGCATATACCCATGTGCAGTACAATATAATGTCGAAGTATCTATGGTCACGTTAAGAAATCATGGAATTCCTGCAAGTTTTTTTTTGTTATTTCGTAAATTAAAAATTAATTATTAAGACATCAACTACTGATGTCTTTTAGATATATTGTTCCTTGAAATAGTACTCAGGGCGTGCATACGTAAAAATTCTACACTTTTTTATAAGCTTGTTTTACACTGGCTTGCATGTGTTTATATTTAATTTACTGATGAAGCATAATGATGTGAACCAACATAAAATAAATATACATAGTGTTTCCTACAGGTGGTTTTGGCGTGTAATGGCGCCCTGCCGTGATTTCTCGATGCCCTGCCCTTTTTGGGAAAAAAATTTGGCGCCCTGCCCTAGTTTTGTCGAAATTCCTGACGCCATGCCTTTACGGTACTGAAAGACATATTTTATGAATACCGCTCGAGTTATTTCCCTTCAAACGTAAACAAAAGTTCCAATCGGAACAACTCGGCCTTTCTGGTTGCACGAAGAAATTGTACTGCGTAGCGAGAATGGCCGAGTAGTTACGATTGCAAAAGTTCACGAGGACGCCATTTTGTAATCGATTTCGTAATCAGCTGATTAGCAAACTGCAATAGATTGAATAGAGAATACAGATACTAATCACGCGTCCTGATTGTATCCCCCAAGTCCCAGAAACATCGTTTTGCCTAGAAGATTAATGATATGACATTGTTTTGACAAGAAACTAAACCGGAAAACGATTTCAAAACATCGATTGCTTAGATCAATATTTTTGACAGCTGATAGACTTCTAATTTACATAATATACATTGTTTGCATGGTTGAACAAGCCAATGAACGGCGATCATGAGACATTTGTCAATACAAATGCTTGACTGTACCTTAAATGAAATGAATAAAAATCCAAACTAAATTATTAAAAGCAGAATAATCCAGAAAATAAATGAATTCCTTGATGAAATGTTGTCTTTTGTTTACAAACATGTCACATGATCATTTTAGGCGGGAAAAATACTTGGGAAAACACCTTAGTAACTATATCTGGCTATTTATAGACATTTAAAATAAACAGCTGATATGGTAGTGCCATGAAAGTAGTAAAACTTGGTGTATCTATATTAATTTAATTTGGAAAAGGGTGTAGAGGGGAAGGGGTTAATTTGTAAAGTTATTTTTTTTTTTGTAATTTACTAAATTTTGGTTACTAAAAATGACCAGACAAATTCTTTAAGTTAATCATTTTAAATAGTCCATTCATATTTTAAAAAAAAAAAAAAACCTATCACCCTGATCTTTTTTATGGAACTCTGGCTTTGGCAAACCAACATTTTTTTTCAATGTGGTCCCACATCAAGAATATGATAGACCAATAAAGAAGTCTGTTACATGTATATATTTTGGACAATAACTATTAAGAGGTCATTAAACTAGTATTTTTTAAATGAATCCATGTTATAGAAATTGCCTGTTTATGTTAAGTAAGTGCCCTAAAATTGTTGTATATTGCGCTTAATGTGCCCTCTGAGCTAACAATTACCCTGCCCTTTTTAAAAGCTGCAGGAAACACTAATACAGTATGCATAAATACATAGAAGCCCTTGATAAGTTTGAAATACACTTAAAGTGCCAAAGATTTTATTGACTGATTTCCTTTCTACGCACTTTACTCAAAATCTGGCTTATTAAAACAATGAATGTTCGTCTCTTTGTTTATATATAAACAAAAGGAGGAAATATCTTTAAACCTGTCGCTTAAAAACCTATATTTTTCCTTTTCGTTAAAAATACGTTCCATGCTTATATGTCCGCCATGCATCTCAAACGACAATATTCAGGAGAAAATATTTTGGCGTCAATTAATTCATTTACTATTGTGACGAAAAAAATAACGACTTGTTTTGTTTATAATTTGTAAGACGTTGAAATTCACAGATATCACTTCACAAAACGATGTTATCAACCTTAATACGTAAATTCAGAGAGAAACACACATTTGGCGATATAACAAAATGTCATAAACCACAATTTAATCTGACCTGCTCTGTTTTAATAGGTCCGATGGATCTTTGAAACGCAGAGAAGTAATCCGGTTTTCACAGATTCATATTCTACGTTGCAGTCTAACTCCGGTATGTGCGTTTTAAGGTACAAAATTATTGGCATATACTGAGTGCAAGCCATAATTTGTATATGGTCATTTCATCTGCTCAATTCAGTATAAACCAAATATACAGGCACTATTTCCAACTTAGAAATGTATCAGTATAGAGCTATAATTGCATGTGAATTTATAAAAACGAATATAATGAAATCGATGAAATCGATGAAATCAATTAACTGATCATCTTAAACAGTGATATAATAGCAGCTTAACATTTATTTGAATTGAAATACATCATATTAAAATAAACAATGCATGAACATTCGAAGACATCAAATTCCCCAATTTGTGACGTTTTTACCTATTATGTCTCTGTTTTATGCTCACACATTGTTATGACATATGAATATGACAGTTGTTTTCCAGTAGATATGTATAAGCTTTTTAATTTGCCATGTTACATGTATAAATGACTTTCTGTTTTGAATTTCCATTGGAGTTCGGAATTTGTAATATTTCACGTTTTGTTTGATTGATCGTTTCGAAACCCATATTCTGGGCGTTAGCACATTTAACAATAAACAGTTACCATGGTTAGAAATGATTTAAATAAAAAAAATGACTACGAGAATTGACTGCTCGTTGATGAAACATTTGCAATATGTAGTACATAGGACCTTTAAGAAAAGATGAGTTTTATAAATAGTAAATATAATGCAAAGAACAAACATTTCTATCGGACATGGGTTTATTCTTTTATTTTGCATGCATAGTCCACCATACACTCATAAAATGCTTTACCGTCAGAAGAGAAGGGTTGGAATGCAATTTTAATCAGAATGTTTCAACTGCTCCTTCGAATTGCGTCTACATATTAAGATTCGAGCATGATCACACTGCAGAGCCTTCATACACAAAGGATATGTTAACAAACATGTGTCCTACAATGTTTTGTGAGAAAACGACGATGTTTCAGTGTATGAATTTACACGAGTCATGTTTTCGCGGTTTGAGACCTCTAAAAACCAGTATGGTCGTCTGGTTTCCAATTTTACAGATTTTGACATTTTGTTTGCGTGTAGATTCGCCTGGCGACTGATGTAACAATAAAGTCTTAACCTATCAACCCATCATGTCTCGCTACTTTTTGGGCTATGTCCTCATGTTTAGGTAGCTTCCTTGATTAGTGTTAATCAATTAACGAGACTGAACATCCGTTAATATAAAAAAGAAGATTTGGTATGATTGCCAATTCCTTTTATTCATCTACCGTATGTACATTCATCAGTTTAAAGAGTTATCTTGTTAATAATAAATGCAATTAGAAAACATTTTAAATAGCTAACGTAACAACGTAATAAACTGTTTTTTTTTTATTTACAGAATCAAGACCTACCCAAAACCCCAGGTACTTATGAAGGTTAAAGTTTAGAGTGTTAATGATTATCTTTTCTTGCCGTTAATCACTTTAGATACTTTTGAGTTATTATTTTTGAAATTAGGTACGTAATTTGCTGTTATAACATATTTTCCAGCTAATGTTTCATGGTCTTCTTAGATATTTAGTTTACTTGTTTTATATTTTGTACCGTTTTCGGTTGCACCATTTATATTACGGCAGTGGTTTGAAATCTAACAAACATCAACTAGCTTGTTGTTCAACAAAATCTTGAATTTGTATTATAAACACATGAAATGCTTACATATTTGTTTATGACAAAAAGAGACCTCTATAGCCATATCCATCTTAGGGTAATATTTTCTGATTAAGTTAAACACTTGATTTATAAATGGATAAACAGATAGTTCATAGAAAGTTTGTAATATATTTGTCAGTAAAGCGATAATCGGGTCTGATGGGCAGTCATGTACCAACATGTGCTGGTTGACGATATTTTTAATTTTAGTTACATGTATATGAAATAAGGATGTGTGGTGTGATTATTGATACAACCAATATTCATAAGAGACGAAAAGTCTTCTATTGAAGCATGTATAGGGAAGCATACAGACAACAGAGCAATCAGCAAAAACTACTAAGTCACAAATATAAGAAATTACACGAACAATCTGATAGCCACATTATGACAAATAAACAAAGAAAAACAAATATTTTAGACTGAGCCATGGACAACCACTGTATAACATGCTCCTTTGGGAGCGCGCGAACCATCCCTTTTCTAAAACAGAGACGAAAAAACAGACCCTAATAGGATTGTAACATGTTCTAATAACTTAAAAATTATTTGGTATGTTTTGCACGATTTTTATTTTGCTGAAATAATTCTCTCAGTTTTTAACCTTTTATATTTTTTGTCCATACATTCTAACCATGAAACGCGTTGATTATATCTAAATATTTATAGTTCTGATATGTATGAAGAGTGTGGAATAGCACATGGTAGGAGTAACTACGAAAACATTTAAGACAGGTAAGATGTCATTTGCTTCGTAAACATTTACATACATATTAAAGACCTTCAGAATGTGGCAAAACAATAATACGTTGCTTTAGTATCAGGCCTTTAACGCATAAATGTAAATAAAATCCATTTGAAACATTTTCATGTTTGTGTTTGTTTATATGCAATGTTATTTTGTATTCAAGAGGTGGTCCAATTTAAGTCATGCCGAAATATCGGTCAATAAAAAGCATAAAAATATATATAAAATTTATATGTTGTACAAGTTATGAGCTTCTCTGAGCGTCTCTGTAAATACATAGTGCATAATCCATGTTTTGAAAAAAGGGGGGTAACAAACAAACATATTTTCTCTAGAAACTAATAATATTGTAGTTACGATCTTTCCGATAATTTAATTAGTCATATACATGAACATTGTACCTATCAATATCTAATGCCTGAGTTGTTGTATAGTCATCTCATGCAGTGTCTTCTGGTTCAAAATAAATATCAATGACAAGAAATTACACTATCAGAAATTCCAAATACCAAGGAAATCGTGTCAATAAAAATAACACTTTATATTTGTTTGCGTCCAACTGTTTGCTTTGTACTATTAATGGGTCGATTATTGACGCAATGTGCATCTAGGCTAATAAAATATCAGACTCTTACTTTTAATTATTTGTATTGTTATCGTGCAATCAATAGTACATATTTTTTTTAACAATACATTGAAGGTGTCAGACCACAAATGAACTTCCTCCAATTTAGTAGAAGTAGCCCTAAAAATTGTGCCTTTGATGTCATTGTAAATAACTTAAACTGGTCAACAAGTTTACAGAAAGAAAACTTTTGGTGAAATAAAAATATATTAAGGTGGTATGGGAGTCAAAAATAAAAATGATAGAATTTGTTCATACTTTGCCAAAACGTAGTATCTATTGATATATGTTCAAAAATATAATAAAACAGATAGGTCACCGCGCATTTTCTCAAGCTACAGGTTGTGACAAAATGACACATTTTGCATGAATTATACAGGAAAAAACACAATTTTGTGATCAGAAACTAAACAAAATGATAGAATTGTAAAATAAATTAAGAAAAGATAGCTTTCCGACAATGCTTTGAGAATATCAAAAGAAAAGATAGGGTCACCGTACGTTTTTTCCGGCTAAAATACAAAATAGGGAAATTCCATGTAGATTCCTTCAGAAAATGCACTGTGTTAGAGTTACCTCCCCTTAAAATGCCAATTTTAAAACATTTAAAAACAACCAAAAATAATCTACACTTGTAAAAATATTTATATTTATAAGTTATATTCCAAAAATTGGTTCTTGTTAATGAAAATTCACATTAAATATCTGCATTACTGCATCAAATTTTGCTAACATGATAGAAAATATGGACCTTCGGTTCTCTGTTTTTTACAATCCAAGATGGCGGAAGACACCAATACCACCGTAAGACCATTTTGAGCCAAAATTTACTTGTCTATGAGTTTGCATTTAAAAATTGAGTATTTATAAAATGCGTTCCGTAATACACCCATTTAATATTTCTAGAAAACCAGGTTTTTTTTTAGTAGTCCTTATCTTCCCAAAGGCATTTTTTTCTTAAAACACTTCAAACATGGGTAAGCAGTTGCATGTAGAAAAGTGATACATGTACAACTCAGAATATACTTGGTTTCTATGAAGTTAACCTTGAGGTAAAATGTTGAAAAATCTGTTAAAATTGCATGTAACTACTTTCTAAGAATCAAGAATCTATAAAGCTTTATGTAGTAGTTTCGCCTGACTTTATATATAAAAATATATTTTCAGGTCATGAAAAGAAGAGCCAGTGGATGTATGCTGATGTGAAAATTTATTTGTTTTCTAGAATTTTTTGTTTCAAATTTTATGTATCTCTTTGTCATGCTATTATCTGATAAACTTTCGATGTGAATTCTGTATCTCTACGTCTTTGTGATAATTGTAGGTGTATAACGTTTCCACATAAAAATACGATTTTTTTTTAAATGGAGCTAATATTATTATTGAACAACCATCACGAGAAAACATACTGAAATCAAAATTAATATTCTAGTCTTTGATCTACAATATTTAGAGACCTGGTCCAATGTTCCATGCACATTTTTTTGTTGGATAGACTCTTTGGGGGAATGTGGGCGATTTCTTTATCACGCTGGTATTTCACAACTCATATGTTTCTTTGGATGGATCCAACATGCCTGATACCTATAACAACGGTTATATCAGGATAAAATTGGCATGATGTGAATAGCCTTGACCTATACCGCAGACATGCTTACCGGTGCTTATCGGTGTTAATTCAGATTAGTGCAGAATCAGGCAAATGGATCGATCCTATCATACGCACACTTATAGTAATTTGAAACCGTAATTATGCACATTTGTAAATATTATGTATTCTTCTAGCTTTTTTGACCTTTCATATGATTAAAGAATATTTCTAAACATTGAAATCTGATATGTCTAAAAGTTACTCATTACATATACTTGGTTTCCAAGCAGTCTTTAAATAAGTAGTAATACATAGTTTCTTAGTAAAGATGTGTGACCCTGCTCTTAATAAAACATGTAATACTATCTTTCGTGTATTTGGCCATGAACAACACTACTTTGGCAAAAAAGTTCAATTAAACTGTTCTATATGCAGGATAATTCAACACAAAATGATATTCATCTTCGATATTATTTATTTTACAACATTTACTAATACAATTGTGTCTATGAATACCATATCAATAGTATCATTTACATGTTGTAATTGTACATTTTACAATCGTTTGTTGTCATTGATTAATATTTATTTTATTTAAACTGTAAATAATGTTAGTGACACTTATAAGGGTGACAACTCAAATATTTGAAAAGATTTAAGTGTGTTAACGGTAGCTTTCATAAAAGGAAGTTGAAGCTGCGATTACAAAAATAATATACTTTATACTGTTCTAATGCACAAATGAAAAATTTTCTTTCAGTAGTAAAGAACAGATCTTTTAAAGAGCAACTAGAACACACCCGCGAAATCGCGGGCATTCAGAGCGTAGTTTAAAGTATATGTAAAGTGTTGTTGGAAGAATTTTGTAAAATATTGAATGACTGGAGAATTTCAGCAAAAGTATCATAAATCATAGGTTATTGGGGACAGGAAAATGTTCAATTTTCTAATCCCTCCTCCTTTATTTCCAAAATTCCCAATTTGTGGTTTTCTATCAATTTCAATATGAATATACATTTAGTATGTTATGAACATTTAATAAGGAGCCTGTACTTGAGTGGTTGTCGTTTGTTTATGTGTTACATATTTGTTTTTCGTTCATTTTTTGTACATAAATAAGGCCGCTAGTTTTCTCGTTTGAATTGTTTTACATTGTCATTTCGGTGCCTTTTAAAGCTGAGTATGCGGTATGGTCTTTGCTCGTTGTTGAAGGTCGTACGATGACCTATAGTTGTTAATTTCTGTGTCATTTTGGTCTCTTGAGGAGAGTTGTCAACATGGCAATCATACCACATCTTCTTTGTTTTGTAATCAATGAATTTTGTAAAAGATTTAATGACTGGAGAATTTCAGAAAAGGTATCAAAAGTGCACATGAATAATTTTAGCGCTTATCTGTATATTATGAACATTCACTATATAAATAAAGTGTATTTACTTTCAATTCTAAGTTTTCTAATCGATCCATGGTCAGGGGCGGATCCAGCCATTTTAAAAAGGGGGGGTTCCTAACCCAGGACAAAGGGAGGGGGGGGGGGGGGTTCCAATTACATGTCCCCATTCAAATGCATTGATCGTCCAAAAAAAAGGGGGGGTTCCAACCCCCGGAACCCCCCCTCTGGATCCGCGCCTGCATGGTGGTCATTGATATAGTATACAGACCCTCTCTATTTAATAAAACTCTAAACGTGTATTTACTTTCAATTCTAAGTTTTCTAATCGATCCATGGTGGTCATTGATTATGATATAGTATACAGACCCTCTCTATTTAATAAACTCTGTGACCACCGTGGATAGTAAACTTGAAAATGATAGCAGATAGAATTCTGAAAATACACTTTATTCGTAGTATATATACAGAGAAACGCAAACCGGAAGTATAATCTGACTTAAAATTTTGTCCAATGACGGGACAATATCCGGATGCCCTTTTTCTCGTTTTTCTCCCAAAATAACTCAATCTGAATAATCATATGAATGGATGACAAATGCGACTATGCACTTTACATATAGGACACAGAGGCGTGTTGATTAATTTATTGTGGAAAGAAGAGAAGCGACACCCAAAATGAGGTCTTCTCGTTTGATAGTATAGATTATAATTTTAAATATATTTAGAGTTCTAGATAAAAAAAAAAAAACAACATATTAATCTGTTGGTACAATGGAACAATAAAGAACAACTTAATATAGAAAAATGGAAGTAAAGTTTCGTTGATAGATATGATAACAAATGATTTGAAGACGAATTGTATTGTTTGTGATATTTTTTATGTAGGTGTAGGACATTATCTTACTTAGATAGTTATACTATTGTCATGTAAAGATATATCATCACTAAGAAATAATGTGCCAGTGAAAAAAAAATGCAAACCTCTGATGTAAATTTTTATTTTGTAAGTTCATAAAATGCACGTTGGTTATTCTAGTTAAAATGAAACATGTATTGTAATCACGAAACAAAAGAAAATGTGGTATGATTGCCAATGAGACAACTCTCCACAAGAGACCAAACGACAAAGAAATTTACAACTATAGGTCACCGTACGGCCTTCAACAATTAACAATGCCCATACCGCATAGTCAGCTATAAAAGGCCCCGAACTGACAATGTAAAACAATTCAGACGAGAAAACTAACGGCCTAATCTATGTACAAAAAACAATGAACGAACAACAAATATGTAAGACATAGACAAACAACAAACAATGAATTACAGGCTCCTGACTTGGGACAGGCACAAACATACAGAATGTGGCAGGGTTTATTGTTTATTGTACCTAAATGCTGTAAGGGAACGACCATTTAACTTCCAGGGGTGGGATGGGTGGTGGTTATGGTTTATTTTTCTTTCTAAAAATAATATTCAGCTCCCAAATTTGATTAAAAAACATATTTTGGTCAAACAGATAACATTCTGAATATATTCTGAATGCTAATTCCCCCATCCTAATAGTGTTAAATTTTAAAGAAAAAATTATCTGATTTATCGCGTCGAAAAACTAAATAAATTTTCTGACTAAGAAAAAAAAAAAACCGCGCCACCACTCTAAGTTAATTGGTTGCTCACTAAAATTATCACTATTTCTTTTAATTTGTTGAACATTCTCAGTACCTTTATGTTTGCAATTATATAGTTATGAAGAATCCTTTTACGCATTAAAATTCTTTACTTGACAAAAGCTGTTTTAGTTCTTATAGTTTATTGTTTGTTAGTGACTCGAAACTGTCTATACAAAAATAATGATCTCTAGACTATTTAAAAAATCAGCAATATATGTATATCCCATTGAGCAACACGTATGACTTTTGGATCGCATTTCTCTCGCTGATATTATTCGAATAAAACGTTTAGCGTTTGTATATGTTCAATTTAATAATTAATCGGGAGGATCAATGATTTGTATAGTGTACAGATCCTTGGGAGGATAAAGAAAAATATTTGATAGGAGCTTTATGTTCTTCATCTAGAAATCATTACAAAATGGCTGTGCTTTCTTCATTGTTTGTAAATTTATCAAATATTTATTGATGTTCAAATAAATGTTGAAAAATAGGCGGGAGAAACTAATTAAAGAGATAGTAATCTCAAAGTGGAAAGAGGAACTGACAATGCCATTGTAAAATACTAAAAAAAAACGACACACGGACAAAGAACAGTCTATTTGGAGTTTAGTATGGCGTTCATTATCACTGAACTAATATACGTATTTGTTTAGGGCCAGCTGAAGGACGCCTACGGGTGCGGGAATTTCTCGCTGCATTGAAGACCTGTTGGTGACCTTCTGCTGTTGTCTGCTCTATGGTCGGGTTGTTGTCTCTTTGACACATTCCCCATTTCCATTCTCAATTTTATACAATACACAACATAGAGCAACACGAATTCTATTAAACACCAAGGCACGGGGGGAGGTCCCATGTGCTCCGGCAGGGTTAGCAGATCCTGCTCCTAAATATGCCACCAGTGTTGTTGGCTCATTTATGTACATAACCGGTGATAAGTGTAATTCGAATGGTCGCGTTCAAGGATTACAAAAGTTGTAGCACATCTATCGTCATCGCTAAATTTATAGATTTTTAACATAGGTATCCCTTTATTGCCACCAACAATCATTATTTCTAGTGTATGTATCTTGTGCATTGTATGTACCAAATTAAAAATAAGAAGATATGGTATGATTGTTAAAGAGACAACTCTTCACAAGAGACCGCATGACACAGAAATTAATAACTAAAAGTCACTGTACGGCCTTCAACAACGAGCAAAACCCCCACTGCATTTTTTAATTATTTTATTTTTCAAATTTTAAGAAGTTCAACATAA
This sequence comes from Mytilus galloprovincialis, assembly GCF_965363235.1. NCBI lineage: Eukaryota > Metazoa > Mollusca > Bivalvia > Mytilida > Mytilidae > Mytilus > Mytilus galloprovincialis. The sequence goes on from NC_134843.1 coordinate 62,529,473, forward strand.
TTTTCAAGGTGAACTTGTTAGATAAATTGTTGTATTTGACAGAAAAGAAGAACATTGGGAAATATAGTCGTTACATGCCATGCCATGCCATGCCATACACAGCTACAGAAAGGCCGGCAAATGAGGAAAACATAAAAGGCGCTTACAATTTATTCTTTTTTAACATGCTAGAACCCTGTTCCTTTGGATAAAATCGGTGTATGAAATCCTTTAATACTACAATTTACATTTAATTTATATTTTATATAATTGTCGTAGATTATTAGTTAAAAGGTTTCTGATCAAGTAATAACTGCGATATGTAAATGTTATAATATTTTCTGATATTCTGATTTTTTTCAAAATATACGTAGTATGAACTGTTGTTTTATCAACGCTCAGTTAAAAATATTTCATGCATGCTCAGGACGAGAGAAAATTAACATAACATATATATAATATGCAAAAGGTATAAGTCGTACAATGTGTGTCTTCCGGAATGTAGAGCGGGACATTTGGAATGTTACTAGAGTGTTAATTGGACAGAGATTTTACTTTTCAACATTCAATTTGACCTAACGTGGCTGTGTACTTATACATCCCAAAAAGCCATACCCTATTTAGCAAGGTTATAGCGCTGGTTAGAAGACAATATATTTATTCTCCACTCAATCTTTTAATTCATAAACATTGTATAATTCATTATTTAAATTACCTGAACAATTAGGTAATATGTTCATTGGTAGAAAGGGGTGAGGTATTTTTCTCTTACTCTGTGTAGCTCCGAGCCACCAGGAAAGTGTTGTATTGCATTCACAATAACGATACACTAAATGCTTCTATGCCATTCTATATGCCACATGTATAATACCCCTACCTACCGATAAACAAAGTTTTTTTTAACCCACAATCGTTAGCGGTCTCATTTTAACCATAGTTATTCTAATGGAGGCGATTATACCATTAAGAAATCCCACCCTCGATTTGTCTTAAGAAAAAAAAATTATAACATCCTATACGGCAGATAGTGGGTGCTTTATCAAAAGCATTTGGCTAATTATTTAGTACACTTTGAGTGTAATTGCCATGAGCCATAATGTGCTAAAATGTATTTATTTAGACTGTAGAACTATATTGTTAAGAGTAGTTAATTATATTTGCATATAAGAAGACAAAAAAAGGAAAGATAAGTCACACTTAGCTAGTATATATGCTGTACCCTTAGCTATTATATAAATTGTATCTTTTTTAAGTACGAAGTCTCAGCAGAACTAAATTGTTATATAATGCTTAACAAGGATAAACATGACCATTATATATATGCTGTTTGATATCCATCGTATAACAACGTTTAATTTGTAACAGTGAAGTATCTTTATCATGTGAATCATTGTCACAATACAAATAAATGTAAATTTGACCCCTTTAACATATCTATGTATTGTATATTACAAACAATATCAAAAATCTAGTTATGAAGTAATGAGACTTATGCCATCAGTATACAATAATATCTTTGTTGTTAGCTCACCCGGACCATAGGGGCAATTGAGCCTTTCCCATCACTTTGCGTCCGTCATCTGCCGTCCGTCGTCGTTAACTATTACAAAAATCTTCTCCTCTGAAACTACTGGGCCAAATTAAACCAAACTTGGCCACAATCATCATTGGGGTATCTAGTTTAAAAAATGTGTCCGGTGACCCCGCCATCCAACCAAGATGGCCGCCATGGCTAAAAATAGAACATAGGGGTAAAATGCAGTTTTTGGCTTATAACTCAAAAACCAAAGCATTTAGAGCAAATCTGACAAAGGTAAAATTGTTTTAATCAGGTCAAGATCTATCTGCCCTGAAATTTTCAGATGAATCGGACAACCCGTTGTTGGGTTGCTGCCCCTAAATTGGTAATTTTAAGGAAATTTTACTGTTTTTGGTTATTATCTTGAATATTATTATAGATAGAGATAAACTGTAAGTAGCAATAATGTTCAGCAAAGTAAGATTTACAAATAAGTCAACTTGACCGAAATGGTCAGTTGATCCCTTTAGGAGTTATTGCCCTTTATAGTCAATTTTTAACCATTTTTCGTAAATCTTAGTAATCTTTTACAAAAATCTTCTCCTCTGAAACTAATGGGCCAAATTAAACCAAACTTGGCCACAATCATCTTTGGGGTATTTAGTTTAAAAAATGTGTCCGGTGACCCGTCCATCAAACCAAGATGGCCGCCATGGCTAAAAATAGAACATAGGGGTAAAATACAGATTTTGGCTTATAACTCAAAAACTAAAGCATTTAGAGCAAATCTGACAAGTGGTAAAATTGTTTATCAGGTCAAGATTTATCTGCCCTTAAATTTTCAAATGAATCGTTGTTGGGTTGCTGCCCCTAAATTGGTAGTTTTAAGGAAATTTTACTGTTTTGGGTTATTATCTTGAATATTATAATAGATAGAGATAAACTTTAAACAGCAATAATGTACAGCAAAGTAAGATTTACAAATATGTCAACATGACTGAAATGGTCAATTGACCCCCTAAGGAGTTATTGTCCTTTATAGTCAATTTTTAACAATTTTCATAAAATTTGTAAATTTTTACTAACATTTTCCATTGAAACTACTGGGTCAAGTTCATTATAGATAGAGATAACTGTAAGCAGCAAGAATGTTCAGTAAAGTAAGACGTACAAACACATCACCATCACCAAAACACAATTTTGTCATGAATCCATCTGCTTCCTTTGTTTAATATTCACACAGACCAAGGTGAGCGACACAGGCTCTTTAGAGCCTCTAGTTTTTGTTGTAGCCACTTCATGAATTCTGTCATGTTTATGTAGTAATTATTTTTATTATCCCTCTTTGTATATATACAATAGTTTATTCTTATTAGAGACATGATTTTTAAGCAAAAAAGCTATAATTCATGTATGTTTCGGTCGACGGTTTGATAAATAATTTAAAGATACATAAATGAGGTCCATTTCCCGTTATATTTATCGGTGATCTAAATTTAAAAGGTCATCGTCCCAGAGAAGATTTAAGGGAAGATGAAAAAATACTTGTATGTTTTAAAAAAAACTTTTGAAAAGTTGTGTGGAATAACTGTATACCTATAATGGGACGGACGGTAAGGGTAAAACAAAAAGCCCCCAATTTTCAGTTGCGGGTGCAGAAAAAAACACTTTTCATGTCTTTGGTTTGAACCTACTGGTATCAAATCTTGGACGAACCGCACTTGACACTCAAATCGAGTACTCTTCCTTCGGACAATTGAGTCTAGTGCATAAATACTTGTGCATAAATAAGATATATTGTGATTCTCATTAAAAAAAACTTCTTGTCCTTCTTCCTAGCTAACCCGTTTTGCAGAACTTTTCTGTTGGATTTATTTATAACTTGTTCCCGCTCGAATTTGCATGAAATATGTGTCAACGAACAACAATGAACTAAAAAAAGTCACGATTTATGACATACAAAGAAATATTGATAGTCGTGCGGTTTATTTACATAATTTGTACATGCATAAACTAAAAAAAAGACAACAATAGTTATTTATCAAAGGTACCAGGATTATAATTTTATACGCCAGACGTGCGTTTCGTCTACATAAGACTCATCAGGGACGTTCAGATCAAAATAGTTATAAAGGGAACCAAAACAAGTACAAAGTTGAAGAGCATTGAGGACCCAAAATTCAAAACAGTTGTGGAAAATACGACTCAGTAATTACTTTTTAATATTATAGTGTTTTATGTTAATATATTATATTGATTTGTGTTATGTAATAAAAATGTATTTCTAATGTGTGTTTTACAGTCTCTCATAGCTCTTTTTAGAGTGGGTCTTTTATTTATATTCAATTTTTATTTTATGTCAAATGTTTTAAAGAGATAAGACTATAATAAAGTATTTGTTTGTTTGTTTGTTTGTTTGTTTGTTAATTCTTTAATATAAAATTTAAGCAATTTGGTTACACAAAAAGTTTTAGATACGTGTTACTAGAAGATATACAAATACAAAATAAAACCACATATACACACTTACACACACCAATGAATTAATCAAATGAAGAATTTTAATAACATATCTGATTTTAAGGTCAATGACAGGATGTGTGTACATTTGTGTACTTGTAAGATATACATACAGTGTGTTATTATAAAAGTCATTCAAGCAATTAATGAGAGTATCTTGTTTTAGATTGACTAGATTTTCTAAGTATTTTATATTTTTGCGAAAATGTCAAGGATTGGTATACTTTTTTGGGGATACTTTTATAAGGTCACTAACATGGTGAACAAAAAAGGAAACCCAAAAGAACTGAATAGGAACGTTACGACATCAAAAATTCAATGAAGGATTAAAACAAAACTTAATTCAAATAGTTTGGTAGTGGGGGTCAAAATTGCTGTTAGTTTTGTTTAATTGACATCGATTTTATATATATCCTAATTGGTCAATCAATTTTTCCCCAAATTAAGTTAAGAGGGGGTTATGGGGTCAGTGAAAAAACTATATGAATTAAGTTTTTTTTTTATCCTACATTGAACTTTTGATGTCGTCCCTTCGAATGTAAAAGTGTCATTGGTTGCATTTTTTTTTTGGGGGGGGGTTCATGCTAATGCAAATCTATTTTTCTGTTTAAAAGGAACGGGCCAATGATGGAAAAATCAGAAATATCCGGAAGCTTATACGGTGTTGTTAATATACAATAGACAAATATCAACGCAAATTGGCGAGATTTGAGTATTCTTGCAGATGAATCATTTATTTCTATACTATGTTCAGGGGCGGATTTAGGGGGCAGGGGGCCCGGTCCCCTTTTGTGGAAACATGTTGGTTGGTTATATAGAGAATCACTGAAGCGTGACGGGAGTGGGTCCCCTCTTAGGCAGCCAGTGGGTCCTCACTTATGAAAATGTATAGATCCGCAACTGCTTTGATCGAATAATCAATTTGCAATGAATGGGGGAGACTGTTGAATTATGCACACGAAGTTCTTTGATCCATAAAATTCGTCGTAGTCAGTTTCAATTGGGAGAGAAGACCTGGGTGGCCGGAGAGAACAATCGACCATCGGTATGAAAATATGGCATCCATAGTTAATAGAGATTGAAGTCGACTGCACCTGCCATGTGCCAGATTCGAACTGTTGCTGGTCGGGAAAAAATCTACTAGTAAGTATATAATTTTCCGTTTAAAAATGTGCAAATGATTTTTTTTCGTGTTCCAGATTTAACATATGTATTTTCGGAGATAGTTTGTTAGCCTTTTTAGTTTCTGTACAATAAAATGAAATGAAAGTAATATAAATTACTTAAATAAACTATGCTGCGTCATAGTGAAAAGCACTCCTACTATATATAATGGTGCATATGAAATAAAGAAAAAGGAACCATTTGATATGCTTGCTAACATTAGAATGGTACTTGTAAATATAGTTAACTAATATGTAAATGGTATATAGTTACATTATTTTGAAGTGTGGCATGGTTTATATAACCCTTACATCGGGCTTCTTTCTTCTACTAGGGGCGATCTAAGCCGGATTACTCTATTTTGAGTTTTTCTGTTTTTATAAAAAAGAAGATGTGGTATGATTGCCAAAGAGACACGTGTCCACAAGAGACCAAAATGACACAGACATTAACAACCATAGGCCACCGTACGACCTTCAACAATGAGCAGAGCCCATACCACATAATCAGCTATAAAAGGCCCCGATATGACAATGGAAAACAATTCAAACGAGAAAACTAACGGCCTTATTTATATATAAAAAAAAAATGAACGAAAAACAAATACGTAACACATAAACAAACGACAACCACTGAATTACAGGCTCCTGACTTCGGACAGGCACATACATAAACAATGTGGTGGGGTTAAACATGTATGTGTGCTTTTCTTGTTTCTGTAACATTTCGGCGGATATGTCAAATCCGCATGCAATAAAACTTAGAAATATCTGTACGGAAAAGACTAAATAAACTAACAAAATGTATGTAGAAAAAAATCAAGTGTTTATGATGGGAATAGAACTCATTTTTGTTTAGCTTATGTACATTTTACCTACGATTCATACCAATACACCAGGACGGCTGGATTTCAACTCCATGTTAATTTAATATAACTTAACATTGTGTCCAGGGGTATACTATTACTATTATATATAAATATATAAAGTATATTATAATGATTGCGCGGCGTTCTGTAAACTGTGTTATGAAGCCTATACTAAATATTTGTAAATATTATCTAGAAAAGCTTGCATATAAAATAGTTATTCCATTCGGACTTGGTGTGTCATTGTTTGATTGCTCTCCTGCCTCCGGTCATCGAGATGATCTTACACTGAAGCATTCCGTTTTCATGGGATAACTTAGTCTATAATTACTTCACCTTTGTTAAACTTTAACTATTCCACACACACCGTAGCTGTATTTAAACTTTTAATGTTTCAGAAAAAAAAACCTCATACCACTCAATATGAAATATTCTCTCAACACTGCAAGCATCAGGCAATATGATAAAAATCACTGGCAAAGTACACTGATTTATTCAAAAAATATTTCACGTGTGAAATACTTTGTGACCCTTGGACATAATAATTTCAGTAGCTGCATGGAATAAAAATACACCCGTTGAGTCGGGTAAGCAGATAATTGTATGACTTTTTTGTATGGTGTGAGCATCGTGAATTACCAGCCACACTTACGTCTCATCCTGGTCGACATTGATAAGTTGCAAAGGAAAAGATAATGATGGAGATATTCTTAAAACATTATTTTTTAAAAAGCTGATGTAAAGGTTTTTCAAGACTTTTTGTTTTCAACAAAGTATAGTAAGATAACGAGGCAAACGGCAATGATGCAGCAACGAAACGACAAAAATAAACAAGAGAGAGAGAGAGAGAGAGAGAGAGAGAGAGAGAGAGAGAGAGAGAGAGAGAGAGAGAGAGAGAGAGAGAGAGAGAGAGAGAGAGAGAGAGAGAGAGATAGAGAGAGAGAGTATTAAATTAAAATACTATGGAAAAATTTTAAAATGTCAAATCTAATAAAACTGACAATATACCATGATTCATGTATACAATAAAAATGACAAAATAATCGAAGTTGAAAAAATCTTTCAAAATTGAAGTTATTAACAGACTTTTGATATTCTGTTAACTGTTCAGAATCTCCTTTTTTATATGTTTCAAATTTGCGTTTTTAGATTGCTTAGACTAGAGAACAGATCAATCAACATAACATGTAAACATACAAACTGAAATTAATAATAATAAAAAAAAAAGATGACGGAGTATTGAGACACTTTTGGTTTGCTTAAAAGATTATCCGACCAAACAATAATTGGGATATATGTCGCGTACAAAGCAACCAAACGGTACGAATAACAAATTAATTGGCATATCAAAAGGTTATGCCTTTGTCTAAGCGGATATTTTTGTTTTTATAGAGAACACAATGATTCCATGGACCAATATTGACAAAAATGCCACAATAAAACTCAATAACCCCTACATGTAAACAAAAAAAATGTGATATTGGTGACCTTACACATGGATACATGTACATGTATAACCCTACACAGCTTGTAAATATATGTCGGTTTAATCATATACAACTATCGAATTAAAACTCAATTTTCACAGAGCTACTTTTTTTGACACAATTCTATTTTGATTAAAGATATTATAATTGTGTGAATATAAAAGAAAGAATAACCGCAATGATGACAAAAATAAAACATAACAATGGTTTAGTTAAAGTAACCAATTCACATGCATGGAGTAAAAACCAAAATACTTTTTTTTATCTTAAATCTTTAATTTTGTACAAGTATACATTTCCTCAAAATAGCGACAATAGTCTATGTATAACTAAACTTCCTGTTTAAAGTTAACTTTGATCCTTATTTTTATCCGAGTACTTCGGACTAGCTTATTTCACACGATACGTTTTAAAATAAATTATTTTTGTATTCTTGTTGTAACAATGTACTATTTTGTACGGAGTTTTGTGATTATGAAATCCAAATCATACAGATCAATTAAGTTTTTTTTTAAGATGATAGGTTTTAAAACACTTTTATCAAAATGTACATTTTTTTAAAGTCAAAATGAAATGTATAGGATAATTTCTGTTCTTCACTTTTAAAGGAAATTCATTTTATCATTAAAACATGAATACTTCGATTTTCAAACAGGTCAGCCTTGAGTTCACTGAATTGCTAAGTATTTTAAGTTTATTGTTTTTATTCACAGAATGGTAAATCGTGAATACAAAGCCTACAACCAGCGTTTTTTAATATATAAAAGTATATATGTTCAGCTTGACGGTGTATCCACACACGTCGGGGATTGGGGAGGGAGGGGGAGGGCTCAGTTTCTAAGTAATTCATCTACTGTATCAGATAGTCTGTCAACACTGATAATTGAGTTGCCACCCCGCACTTCGATCTTCATGGACTATTTTTGCCAGGTTTCTGCCCGGAGGTCGGAGGTTCTCTCTAGCCGCAGTCCTGCTTACTTTATAAATAAACGATTTCTGTCACAATGCAGCCAATAGTGCTGAAACTTACGTTAAAACACAAAAAATCAATCAATCAATCAAAACATGTTTGCTTCGTTGGGTTTCCTTTTTGTAGAAATAATACCCACATATCCGTTCGTAATCATAAACTTTGCCCTGTCTATGACAGTAGTTTGTAATTGTGGATTTTGTATTTCAAATAGAAGATGCCCGCGAATTTGCGCTGATATTGGCAACATTGAAACAAGCAGTGTGTACTACACGCAACACCATGAGCGGTATATACTTGTAAGTTGTAACAATAGTAACATGTTAATGTATTTAAGAAGCATCTTCATTTTTTTTGTTTAAATATTCTAAATTCAAACTCCTGGTCTGCAGTATAATTTTGTGTGTGTGTGTTTTTTATTATTATAAAAGCAGAGAAATTATTTCTTTTTTGAAATAAACTTTGAAATTCAAGGAAAATCTTGAACAATTTAAAATAATGATTTAAAATGGTAATGGAGAGCTCGAATGAGAACTACTAATTGTTTGTCGAATTCGAATTAGATGTTAAAAAAATAAAGAGACGTGGTACGATTGCCAATGATACATGTATACAAAGTAAAAATATGCATCAGAGTTCAAATAAAGCAGATGTAAGAAATCATATTAGGCAAGTGTAAGAACTTCAACAATTAGAAAACCCCATACCGTATAGTCGGCTATAAAAGGCCCTGACATAAAAAATTATATGAAGTATTTTATTTCAGAAAACTACTTTGAAACTTTTCACTATTTCCCAATGACTGCTCCTTAGACATAAAGTGATAAGGAAGTTGTAGGTATTTGTTATTTTATCGGGAAGAAGTAGAAATAATCCTCTTATTACTTTTCCTGTCGTCACAAGAGACGATTTCCGACTACATCACATATCCATGTAATCCGAGGACGACAGTTATTAAAACATAATGGAGTTAATTCACATTTTACTAATTTTCAGCACCGATTTTCTTTCTGTAATGCCGGTGACTGGTGAGTAATTCTTAAGAATATTTTCAAATTTTGCATAAGAAAACAGATGACTGATCATGATTATGCTGTAGGCTCTCAATCGAATTTCAAAGCCACACAATATAATACATGTATATGACAATATGTAATATGATTGTCAATGAGACGAATATTCACCCAAGTTCAAATGAACAATAACGAATATTTCATTTATTATTTATTAAGTTGTCATAGTGTATCCACATACTTAATATATATCTTATGTAAAATGTCTATAGTGAGTTATCAATACTTAAAGAATAAAAAAGAATTAAAAAAAGGACCCATGCATGAAGGGACAAATGAATATACCAGTCAAAGAACAACTAACCTCAGTACAAACTGAGAACAGTGTGCAAGCACGAACGAGCGCTGTATATTCACGAAGCAAATATACCGCTTTTGTTTCTACTGGCTTAGATCAACATTTTCGTGATTTAAACGACGTACTAAACCTGCTTAAAAATATATCTTTTATATGTATGATCATGCTGGATGTTTGAATTAACAAATTGCTTGATGTCAACCACTGCAAATATAAAGTCTAGCTAGCACTGTAGATATAAAGCCAAGTGATTAAGATGAAAAGTATATTGCTAATTATAAAAGATTTAAAAAAAAGAAGATAAGCAATGTAGATAGAAAGTCCCCTGCTGTAGATATGAATTAATCTCTAGAGCATGATCCAAAAAACTACCATTCTGTATATGCATGAGACCAAAAGGGCCCTGTAGAAGTAGTCGACTGACATAAGAAACCAACAAAATGGTGATAATGTAACACGCGTATGCATGCTTCACCAGTTCATTGAGGTATGACTATTTATTTGAAATCGCATATTGTATTAATTTATAAAATGTCTAATCTGCATGATGCAAGCATTTATGGACTGTTTCACAATTTTTCATTGTTTTTCAGGTAAGCCAAATCCACCAACAGACATCCGGATAGATGTGATTGATAATAAAGCTAATCTCTCTTGGATAATTCCTACTGATCAAGGTGTACAATGGTCTCGGATTTATCTTTACGATTCTAAAAGCCGCCAGATATCATTAACAAACAGAATATATAAAGATTTACGATTTCCAGAGTGTAGCTTTATGATAACCAGTCCTAATATACAGATGTGTTCTAAATATAGTGTCAGCATACAATATCTTTCTAGTCAACACAATTCAGATATCAGCACACATATATTTTGGATGACAAGTGAGTTTACTTTTTGTTTAGTTTTATAAAATGAATTTCATTTTTAAGTTACCTCCTAAACATTTCTAGGAATATGATTGGTTAAAAGCGTCCGCGTGGAGACCGTGTATATTCCACATTAGCCGGTTAGTATGTGTGGTATGATTGTAAATGAGACAACTCTAGTCTAAATGCAACAAATAAAGATAGTCGGTAAGATAAATTCGTTACATACAAATGTAGTGTGCTAGTGACCTCATTTGATATATACGGGGTCAGTAAATTCCATATGGGGTTCGAGCAAAGCTCTTACCCCATATGGAATTTACTGACCCCGTATACATCATATTAGGCTCACCCCATATGGAATTTACTGACCTCTTACATGTATATATCATATTAAGTCACTAACACACCATGTGACTAATAATATCATACTTTATAAGTTTATGGCAAAGCATAACAAACAAATTATAACAAACAAACTATTAATGTTGAAATAACAGGCACAGTTCAATATTCGAATGAGAGATTTGAAATGATAGCAGAATGCCAACGTAATTGATTTAAATGACAAGTCTGTGTACCATTGGTGACAAAGGATGCCCAATTTCTCAAAGCTAAATACCAAAGAGAACAAGAACCATGATCCTCTGATACGTCGGCGCATATTTACATCACCTCTTGGTTGCCAGGGGAGTGAAGATTAACAATTTCTAGACCATCAAACAGTTAAGCTCGACCTGGTACCTATTCAGAACTGGCCACTCATGTTAAACATAAGATGGTCTCAACAGAACTTCCTGCGGTACCGCGGTACCGCAGGAACGTAAAAACTTATATGATCCGACAATACATGAAAGGATCATAACCCCTTAATCTCGTCAGATTCCGCCAAACATATTTTTACTGTGACGAATCATTTTATTACAATATAATAAAGTTAAATGTGTTCCTGACGGACAAACTGATGAATTAATAAGATACATAAAGTTCAATTTCACTCTGCTGGTTGTATAATATCAAGGTAAAACTGCATATCACTCACTAAAATAAACAATACCATATAGTCTTCAAAAGTATGATTCAGCAGGCAAATACATCGACTCAGCCTGTTTGCCCTTTTTTTTTTGTCCAATAATATTATCAGAATTGGGATTCTGGGTCGTATGGTCTGTCGTTTGCCGGTTATGGTTGGACGTAAACAACAGCACACCTTACGGACTTCGGGGTATTAGTAAGAGCCTGAAAACAGTTATAAAAAACACAGTGAAGTAGGTTTTAGAACTTGTATCTTCAAAAGCTTTGTTATCTATACGATGTTCCTATATATACTGTAATGTAAAGATGATATGAATAGGGACGTATGACATTATTGCTGATTTTAAAAATGTTCGATCTTTCATTTGCGCCGTTTGTGTACAGTTAGATAAATTACAGGTGAATATAATTTTTGTATTATCAATATGAACCTCTTCTGTCAGACAGTTATACATATGTTAAGATCTGTCAAATGTAATTGTTGTCCCCTGCAAATAGGTCAATGTCGTTTTCATCTGGCTCAGAAATAAATGGTGGAGAAAAATCCAGTCTTTTGGGCTAATCAAAGAGTATATATATTTTTTAAATGGAACTGATAATGACTTTGAAGGGAAAATCTCATTTTATTTGTCGACCATTCCTTTCCCCAGATGAAATCGAATACTGCTTCACGTTTGACATTATGTCTGACGCTCCTTCTGATGACAAATTTCATACATTTTTAGACTAAGTGCTTACATATTCTCGTTTGAATTAATTTACATTTGTCAATTCGGGGTCTTTTATAGCTGACTATGCGGTATGGGCTTTGCTCATTGTTGAAGGCAGCACGGTGACCTATAGTTGTTATTTTCTGTGTCATTATGGTCTCTTGTAGAGAGTTGTCTCATTAGCAATCATACCACATCTTCTTTTTTATCATAACACGTTGTCCATCTCATTTCTCGTCATCTGCACCCGTTGACAACTGTAAGAGAACGAATAACGGTCCAGATTTAATGGATATAAACAGAATGCTTTTATCTTTTAGATAGAGTAATCCTGCTCGAAATCCTACGTCCACCTCCCCGTGGTCAGTAGGTTACAACAGTTATATAGTTTTTTTTTTAGTTTTTTTTTTTTACATATGTACAACTGGCAAATGGAAGAGGTTTATAATGATCAAAACTCAACTGTAATTTACCCAATCGGCGCAAATTAAAGAAAGAATCGCCGCAAATGTAAGAAAAAATCGCCGCAAATGTAAGAAAAATCGCCGCAAATGAATTGCACATCGGAGCAAATGCAAAACGCCGATTAATTTTAAAAGAAGGACGAAAGAGCAGAAAAAACCCAAGCTTGTGAGTGTATTATAGATAATAACAAGTATTAGACATATACGAAATAACCTGTATAGCAAAAAATGTCATAAAATGCCAGCTGTTAATGGTATGCTGGTGTCATCAATGCGAACGCTTATCGGACGTTGTGTTTCGAAAGACAAAGATTGTTAAACCTGAAGTTCTTAAACCAAATTATCCTAAATAAATTCATGTCATACTGAATACTTTTGACAACTGTTTTTTTAAATGTTGTAAAGGTGCATTTTCTAAAGTTCAGTAAATCACCGACCATTCAATTTTTGTGGGCCATTTGTTTAAAGATATTTATTTATTTCAAATTGTTTGAATTCAAATAATAAATATTGAAGAGGAAAGTTACCTTGGAACATTAAGGTTAAAAAATACGACATTACCTTTCGAAATAATTTCCTGTTTTTCTGTATGTCTTTGGAAAAAAGCTCGTTTGTTATAAGTTGAAAACAATATTTTTCGCGAGAGAAAAGCCATGCCCCCTAAGCAAATGGTTTACTCCTGGTTTGCCCACATTTAACTATACAAGTTATCTTAAAACAAAGAAAACAGAAAAGAAAAGGGTTTAATGAGCATACAATTGTTTAGTCTGTTCCAACTAGGTATAAACTTTATCTGAATTTTCTACATATGCAGGTATTTTTCACTTTGTAGTTCCACTTTGTTTTATATTATATCTATGCACCACCAAGAGGTTTTATATTTTTCTGTCTGTGTGTCGTTCCGTCCGTCCGTTCGTTTGTTCATCCGTTCGTCCGTTGGTGATGAAAATGTTTAACGACATTGACTGGCTTTACAGCCCTCTCACGGTCGTTAAGGGTCCCACTTCAGGTTAGGGCATTTGGTATGATATTTTTTGATGAAGTTGAAGTCCAATCAACTTGAGACTTAGTACACATGTTCCCTATGCTATGATCTTTTTAATTTAAATTCCAAGTTGAAGTTTGACCATAATTTTACGGTCAACTAAACATTAATTTTCTAAGTCACAAAACATTTTATTTATAAAGTCACTAAGTCACTGTCAATAGTTCACAAAGTCATTCAGTTAAAAAAAAAATGGCATTATAGTAGTTTATAACGTTGACGGGTCTATGTCTTTCAGTCGTCTGAGGCTGGTATTTAAAATTTATATCGTCGTCTTTTTGGTGGGGAGGCTCCTCCTGCTGCATACAGGATATTTGTATATTCTCTTAGTTCTAGAGACTTCTTGAGTTAGTCGATGATATTCTAAATGTTTGGGTGGGTATGTTTTCATTTATATTCCATTTTAGAAGTAATTATTTTTTTGATATCAATTTCATAATATAGATAAGTAATAAAATTGAATATTTATTTTATTATAGCGTCACACATCGATTGCCAAATATTTACATATCACAGTATTCAATAATAATATATATGTAGGACTTAAATGAATCTGCCATAGATTTGGAACCCACCATATATTTGTGTCATTTGGGTCCCAAATCTATGGCAGATTCCTAATCTATGGTAAAAGTGACGTCATGCCATCCTAAATCTATGGCAGATTCCTAATCATTGGCAAATGCGACGTCATGCAATCCCTAACATATGGCAGATTTTTTTACAATCCTAATCTATAGCAAGTTTGGTAATTTACTAATCTATGGCAAGTTTGGTAATTTCCTAATCTATGGCGAATTTTTGTCGTTTGCAAATCTAAGGCAAATGTTGTGCAAATGGAAAACAACGCAGGACTTCGAGAATATCCGGAGAGCCAACAACCTTGGTTCGGAAGTTGCGAATATAATTGTGTTCCGCCATCGTTTGCGGCGGCGACGATGTAATATAGCGTTCTTCAAATGTGACGTTACGTGTTACTCCCCCCCCCCCCGGAAATCACGCCATTTCTGCCATAGATTTGAAGAAAACAAAAATTTGCCCTTGATTTGATTTTTTAGATGTTTGCAACGTCACATTTGCCATAGATTAAAAAATCTGCTAAAGATTGGAACCCGCCATAGATTTGGGTCCTACATAATTATATAATAGTATTTTTTTAAATTAAAAACAAATGCAGTGAAAAATGAAAATAAATTTGAAATGGTTCATTATTTTTCTTTTAACATTCTTTTCCTAGAATGTACCAACAATTAAAAAAATAAAAACTCCATACCATATAGTCTTATATGAACAGGTTCCGACCAAAAATGACAAATAGAAATCTACGACAACTACTAAATTACAGGCTCGGGACTAAGGACACTCACTCAGGCACATATAAAATGTGGCGGTAGTTGATACACAGATGAAAAACATATTGCCGTACTGTAAATTTGTTTAACACGAGTAGGTTGTCGTACCTTAGGCTTGATTTTGGTTTCCAAAATTTCTTTAGAAAAACATGTTTTTGATAACTTAATTCAGTAAATGGAAAATCACACTACCATTATTTTAAAAATTGCCTTGAAAAAGAACGAAAAACAGTTTAAAATTCGCCATCGAGATGTCGGAAGACGAACGACCTCGAAATTTTCTGGTACAATGTTCACAGTTTTAGAGTGCTAGTATAACATAAAATTGTGTCTTTGTTTGTTTCTAGTTGGCATATAAAAGAATTATTATATACCAAAAAAACGTGTTATAAGCGGTTACCTCATCAAAACAATAAAATTTTTTAGAGTCTTTGCTTCGTTGTTACCAAATTACAGGTGGCGATGATACACCGTGATTATTGTCAATCAAAATAGTTTAATTATAATAAACATAAACATTCTGCAACTGTTTTATTGTATATAATTCAAGATAATTTTTATTGTTTTATAATTAGAATAGATTGATATGACTCATTTTACATCGTGATCATACTGATGAAGGATATCTGTTATCCGAAATATATAACATAATTTTGTTCATTTTATTGTTATTTTTTGGTGATGTTGTACCCTTTTAGATTGGTTATATATATAACAAATATATCATATAAAAAGCAATACTTAAAATAAAGTTCAAACCTATGACTCTCAGATAAAAACCGCAATTTTACGTGGGGTTCTAAAATACAACACAAACAAAAATTTCAAAAACATAAAAATTATATCTATAATACTAAAATTACGAGGTTCAATTTGTCAGCCGTCATCGGGTAAAAACGACACATCAAAGAATTCAACTCTATATATAACTAATATAGGACAATGGTGTAGATTAAAAATTACACCACTCCAGACCCTTTTGTTTTCCACATAATTAATATTGCCAATAATTAACAAGTTCCGGGTCTAATCCGACACCGATACCAATAGTATATTCACCTGTTAGCTATTACCTTATCTGTACCTTCCGCATTTGACAGGAGCACCACCAAACGGTGTATTTAGGATTTTGCTATATACACGGGTCACAATCAAAGGGCTGACACTACTAAATTCAATCATTGTCAAATTGTTCCCTATTGTAGCTTTATTCAGCAACCAGCAAGACTTTCAAAGATAACTAATATAGGACAATGCTGTTGATTAAAAAATACCCCATTCCGGGATAGCCTGGACCTTTTGTTTTCCAAATAATTAATATTTCCACTAATTGATAAGTTCTAGGTCGACGGGTTCAAACAGAAAGATTTGAAAGCAGAGAAAACTGTGTATCTTATAATCGACATGACTTTATCAGATGACAATACCAATTACTAAAATAAGGCTTAGGCATAGTTATATACGTTAATTCAGTCACGGACCCGCGATATCACGGGTGTGTACTTGTAGATATATATGATTATGGTCTTTAAATTTTGTATAACGTGTCTATAATAATAATGAAAAACTGATAACAGTCCCAGTTATTGTTTTTATATTTGAGACATAGGTCTTACGGCGTTTTGCATTTGCACCGATCTGCATTAATTTCATTTGCGCCAATTTTTTCTTTCATTTGCGCCAATTTTTTCTTTCATTTTCGACGATTTTTTTCTCATTTGCGCCGATCTTTTACAGGTAAATTAAGGCTGAATGTTTTTTTTTTATTTGTCATACTAGACCTCTTTTTTTTAGAGAGTTATACAAATGTCAATCAATTGGGATAGCCATTTACCAATGCCTCTTTATACTCTGTGCTCAGCCGAACATACTGGATTTTCATCCACCAGTTCTGAGCCAAATGCTAACGACAACAATCTATTCTACATTGTGAAAACGCATCCATAATTGCTTGTTCAAAGTCAATATGCATAACCTCGGCCAGAAAGAAAAGTTGTTTTTGATGGTAGAAATCGCAAATTATTTCTCACATCACTTCTGTTCATAACCCTTCATCTTTCGCTGATAAGAGGGCGTAAATTAGAGTTTGCACTGACCTTCCAATATGTATGATCAGTTAAAATAAATGCCATTAGGAGCAGATACACTGTATCCAATCGGCGCAAATAAAAAAAAATGAAATCGGCGCAAATGAAAAAATGAAAATTTAAAAAATCGGCGCAAATGTCTTACGCCCAGGTATTACTTTTAAATTATCGATAAAATTTATATATTTTGTTCGTCGTACCATTGACCATTATGTTTAAAGTGACAAATAGACCCCAAGGGTCGGGTATTCTAATTATTATTTTTATATTTAACTGTATTATATTATATTTTGTGAAAAACACATGTCACTATCATAAATAATTTACTTAATTACTTACTATTCGGTTGCGGCGGCGGTGTAAAATATTTTTATAATTAAAGCTTTATATTTCAAAAGGTAAAAGACATGTGTGATACATAACTTTTATGCAGATACCTTATGTTTCGAAATTTCCGTCTGTTATATATCCTTTATCCTTGACCTCATTTTCATGGTTAGTTGGTCAGTGTTAAGGTTTTGTGTTTTTGTCTGTTTTTCTAATAATAATAGCAATATAGGTCAGCTATATTTAGTGTATGGAGTAATTGTAAGGTGTATATGCCTATCAAATCTGGGACTATAATACTAGTATAATAATAGTTCCAGGTTACATGTACCAGGTATAATTCCATATTATTATCCTCATTTTTATGGTTGTTAGGTCAATGTTAAGTTTTTTTGTTCGTTTGCGGTCTGTTTTTGTCATAGATCTTTAAGAATGTTAAGATTCTATAATGCTTTTAGTAAAAACTTTATCTTAAAAAGCCTTTTAACGTTAAATCAAGGTTCAGTAAAGCAGGAGCGTTTTAGCGTGGGCACTATTGTTCAACTAGAACTATGTCAGTTTTTTTAAGTTAACGCATAAAAACAATATATTTTATTAATTTTCAGACGAGTTAGAACCACCCCGAAATGTCACAATACAAGTTATCGACAATATTGCTAAAATCTCATGGACAATCACAACAAACCAAGAGGTAAACACTTCGCTGATTTCTCTTTTCACTTCAAATGGAACCAAAGTGGCAATCGATTCATCAAACAACTTTAAATATTTGAAATACCCAGTCACAAGCTATGATATTGTGAATCTAACGTTATGCTCAGAATATGTTGTCAAAATAGAATATTTAAGTCGAGGAGTGTGGTCAGGCATCACCGAACAGAAGTTTTGGATGACAAGTAAGTTGTTCTTACCCTATTTATTTGTTGTTGTAAATGTACTTTATCTGTTTGCAGGTTTTGTTTTTATGGAGAACCAGTGTAATTTATTATATTTTCTCTTGGTGGAGGATTTCTACTGCAATTGTTCGATTAAAACCCGCGTTAGAGGATGAAATTTTAGTAGATTTGTCATAATTATGTTACCAAATTCGAATCAATTATTTTTAAAAAGGCACTGACTTTGACATGTGACATGTTAGATAAAAGAAACAGGTAAAAACTTTCAAAACCATTTAATTTCAAGAATTTGATCTCTAAAATGTACATGGTTTGTCTTTGAAACATTTTTTTTTAAAAACAAAATACAAATACAAATATTTTATTGGCACAGACTCATTAACAATAAATGGTTAAGACCTATTGCATATATATAATTATTAACTAAAACAGAGTATTTTACTGTTAAAAACTTTTATTAATATTCTATATTATACAAATATAGCCTTTGTATGAGGTCGATACAAGGATATATTGACCTGAAAGAAGTATATTGACTGAGGACGAAGTCCGAGGTCGATATACTTCTTTGGGTCGATATATTCTGTATTGACCTCATACAAAGGCTATATTTGTTATATTATTAATTTCCGACCATATTTGTATCAAAATCGTCATTTAGGTTTGTTGGAATTTTATAGATATTACATTGTTTCATTTGAAATTGCTATGATATATATATGTTTGTATTTTTGTGTATAACAAATTTGTATTGTCTTGGTATCAATCCTGTAATTTTGGATTTTAAACCAATAAAAATTACTTACTTACTTACTTACTTACTTGACAATAACAACATATTAGTTGTTATTTCATTTACTTTTTTTTTTTTTTTTACATCTTGCGTATTTGAAGATTTTTTTCGTCAAATAATCGATCACAGATATCATGTGTTTCAAAACGTTAAACAATATCCTGAAATTCATTACATGACGTCACAAAGTATATCGGTTTTTAGATATTCTAAAAATAACCGTGCGATATGCTTTTTGCCGGTCAATATGCATTTTGCTATCCGCCGTTTTCTCTCTACCTTCGAAAATATAGTTTAACATGTGACTATCCCTAAACGAATCAAATTTGTTAAAATATACGAATTAATAATATTATTTGCTATTTTTCTGCCATTTTTTGTTCCATGGTCTATTGCACTGGAAATTATCGTTCTATTGCACCTGTGCGCAGTCTATTGCACTGACCTCTTTTTTCTGAAATCTGATTAGTTGAAAGGTATTCAGGTTGTCCAATCAAAGTGGGTCTTTTACATTAAACGTTCTTGGCATAGCCGTTAAATTTTGAAGAATGTTTAATATGTTGACTTTAATGATTTCTTGTCATTTAAATTACTCTGATTTCATGTCCGTTTTATTGAATTTCTAAAGTATTGGTTGTACACGTACATGTATGCTCCTTACACATTATAATTAGTACAGTTGTTACTTTCATGTGTTTTATTTCTAAGAATTTGTTAGAACTGACTCAGTCTGTATAAGTTATAAAACAGTTGTTGAATGTGTAACAGCGCAATATCATGTCAATTAATATAATATACAGTTATTTGATATGGAACTATGCAATAGATAAAAATATATTTCCCTCGGTATGAAGATCAGCTCATTGTTCTATTGCCCTCAGCCGTAAATATATTCTAATTTATATTATAATAACTTCATAGTTCCATATTAAATAACTGTATATTATATTAATTAATTAATGCATGATAGAATGCAAAGTTACATATTGATGTATCATCATGATCATATGAGTTCACTATAATTCCTTATATTTAGACACTTTAGTGTGAAAGAGGAAGACAGTCTAAGTCTAAGGCCGTGTTCACACCAAACGCCGTGTAGAGTAAACATGTTTACAATTAGTTTAGTGAAGTGTGCACTGGTTTCACATTACATTTGTTCACATCTATACACATTGTTTAGCTACCTGTACATAAGATTTGTTCTCACTTGTAAACTATGTGTCATTTAAATGTTCATTACGTAGAACTGAATTCAAAATTTTGGGACAATTTTTCTAGCGGTAAGGGAACAACCATTTGACCTCAAAAGTGGGGGTGGGGTGGGAATGGAAATATTCCGATCCCCAATTTGATAAAAAAAAATGATCATACAGATGATAAAAGAAATATTCTGAATCAAAGAGTTTCCCCATACATTATAGTGTTAAATATTGAAAAAAATGTATTTGATCACCAGCATCGAAAAAAAAAGGAATAAAAACGTACGCGCGAAAAAAAAATCTTACTCAGATAAAAAAAAAATTAACCCTCCCCCTTTTTAAGTTAAGTGGTTACTACTTTATGAAAGCCATTTTTATAATTTGCAGTAGTTTGAATATACTAGAGATGTCTCGATTACGCACTAGAAAACGTTAGCTGCAGCAGCGTGCTTACAGCCGAAAAAAGGATTGAGTTATTAGGGATCTCTAAATTTTTATCTTTTCTGTTTGTTTCAAATGGTATTTCTTCTCCAAAAAGTATTTGGTAAAAGAATAGGGTCACGTTTTTTTTAATTTATTTTAAGTGTTATTTAACGGATTTGAGATACTAGACAAACATATCATTTACCCCACACTTTTTTTAGTCATGTATTTATGCGTGAATCGTTGTTTGAGTAAAGACCAGTGGCAAATATTTCTATGTACGTCAAGTCGATTCGGGAAGACCTTTTCAAATGAATTAGGCAGCAACTATTTACTTCATTTTTTAGGGAGGGAAAAAGGGGGTAGAGGGGCGTGGGCTATTGATTTTTCCAGGACAAATTTTGGTGACAAGTCGAAATCAATTTTAGCATTATATATATATATAGTGGCAGCTGAGGGTGAAACAAACAAATTTTTTTTCAGGGCCAAAAACTGGAAACATTTTTTGTTTCCAAAACAAAATCCATAGCTCACCCCCACCCCCTTGCCTTTATGTTTTATACTCAACTATAATAGCCCAACCCCCATGCCTTTATGTTTTATACTCAACTATAATAGCCCCCCCCCCCATGCCTTTATGTTTTATACTCAACTATAATATCCCCCCCCCGAAAATCAATTGGTTCCTGCCTTATGGGTTCGGCAATGATGCTGCTTTGAGTCTTAATCAGGGATTAATAAAGTACGTGAATTTGTTTTTAACAAAAAGAAAATCTGTAAAATTAAGACAACAATTTCTGTAAAGAACTATACTAATAATTATCAAAAATATCAATTTTACTCAAAAATAGTTTCCTCCTTAAATATATACACGGTAAAACTAATGTCCTAAATACCTAGTTTTGTGTACACTTAACCTACACAAGGCCTACATTGACTATCGACTGTGTGTAGATAAAACATGATTTAAACTACATGTAAACATTGAGTTTTATCAATGGGAACGCAATTGTGTTTAGTTTACGTGTGAGTTACACTAACACAACACCGAATTTAGGTCAATGTGAACACGGCCTAAGTTGTAATGCCAATCAATATAATAATTGTTAACCAATAGAGATATTTTTTCATCAGTGTTAATGTTACGCTGTAATTTAAATATAACATTTATTCTATTTTCTATCAGTTCTCGTTTTAAGGTAAATTTATTACATTGTAATGAGAAATGTTGTTCAGATCTTCAATTTCACCATTTTTACAAATTCAAATTCAAATCTTTATTGCCATAAAACTACATATTTATAGTATGTGACACAACATAACAAAATGAAAATAAAAAAATAACAAAAAGATGATTAATATACACAATAAAAGGAAATACATTTGTACTTTAAGAGTCCCCTGTCATCATGTCAATAGACTGTTTTAAAAAGGATCCTAGCTTATTTACCTGAATGTGTGAAATTAGCTTGAGTATATATTTTATTTTATCTATGTCATTTAAATTTATAAAGTGGATATTCTCATTTATCAAAAAATCAAAATAAACTTTTCTATTATTATGGTTTTTATTACAATATAAAAAGAAATGAATTTCATCTTCAGTTTGTTTACAGTTTTTGCATAATCTTTCTTCTCTTGGTATTTTAAGGTATCTTCCTTTTTCTATTAATAAATTATGGTCACTTAATCTAAATTTTGTTATCAGTTTTCTGAATTCAAGTTTTGAGCAAGTTAAATATTTTTCTTCTGTATTATTTATTTTTACATGTTTATAAATAGCGAGTTTGCTGTTATCCTTTATATCTGATAGTTTATCATCTACTAGTTTTTCGTAAAAATGCTTCAACTTTAATTTTATTTGTTTTCTTATATTTTTAGTTATCTTTTGTGAGGAATATGTTTTCAAAGTGTCCAAATCCATACCAGTTTCTTCTACTATATGTTTTACATATTAGAACCAAGAATAAATTCTAATTCCTGCCGAGTCTAAGTTTTGAGACAGAATACA
The DNA here is from genome assembly GCF_965363235.1 of Mytilus galloprovincialis. Lineage (NCBI taxonomy): Eukaryota > Metazoa > Mollusca > Bivalvia > Mytilida > Mytilidae > Mytilus > Mytilus galloprovincialis. Next base: position 62,552,568 of record NC_134843.1, read on the forward strand.
ATACAGTATCTTCTCTAGGAATGATAAGATGTCATATTAAAGAAGATCACTTTCGCATATTTTGAATATTGCTGCTCTGTCGTTTAAATTATTTAGTGATTCAACATAATTATGATGGTCTTTGATCCATTTTGTACACTCGACGAAAGAAACTGAGTTTAGAAGATTCGTGTATTTTTGCGTTTTGATTTTAAAAGCACTGATCATAATATGTTTGCTTTACATTGTACCTGTCCAAAGAGCTGGTTTGTTAAACAACTTTTTTCTACAAGATAAGAATATCCTAATTTATGTAAAAAGTATTTATTTTATTATGTAGTGGTTTGAAAATCTTGTTGCACAGAAAATTGATTTACAAGTGTATTTACTGATGAAAGTATATGTTCTATAAAACTTATGCTTGAAAATACTATCTAACTTTTGAGTGGAATTCGACCATCCTCAGCCTCAGAGTCCTCAGCACGACACGCATCATTTGAAGCCTTGCAATAACACATATGCTTCTTTGATAGATTTCAATGTGTAATTTTTCAAAGGGTTCATAGTCCCTTAGGGATGAGTAAATGCCCCAAGTTTCCCAACAGTATACATAAGTATAGGTGACATTAATGTATCAAACAATTTTTCAAGTAGTCTACATGGATTTCTCAGACAAACAGTTTTCTTTATTTTTCCATAAGAGTATTAATGGCTTACTTGAAATTACCATTACATTTTATATAAATATAAATACCTAAATAAGAATCATGACTAACAGTGTCAATACAAGAAGCATGATTATAAGAAAATTCGTCAATAAAAGTTTGACCATTTGAATTAAATGCAATAACTTTGGATAATCTGTCACAGTGTTAACTTGTAGTTTCCAACAATCACTATAATCATAAGACTGTTTTGTAGTTGTTTTTTTTTAACTTTTGAGACAAGAGAACAATATCATCTGCATATAGAAGAATATTTAAATAAAGTCCCCAATTACAATTCGACTTTTCAGAATCTAAAGGACTATGGGAAACTTATTGCTCGTACACCAAAATGAAATAAAAACGTTACGTCATTAGCTCAATTTTCATTGTTTAGAACGTTTTAGACCAATCACAACGTTTTGATGTACACTTTTGAAAATATTACCCAGAATGCATTAGATTCTGAAACGGCGATTGGATCAAAATTACAAATGGTTAAAGCATTAGTGAGGTCATTAATATAATTATTTAAAAAAAAACAGGTCCTAGTACATCTCCTTGTTTCATTCCTCGCTGAGGTAAAAATGCTGAACTGAGTCCATTTGAGTACTTGATTCTGCATACTGAGTCGGTAAACATTGAAAAAGCAAATCTAAAAATTCTATTTGAAATATCATGTATCAAAAGTTTATAAAACAATCATATTGGCAAAACTGTATCAAAGGCTTTTCAAAGATCGATAAAAGCTGCAAATACCTTTTTTTTTTTTTTTTAATGACCAATTACTGATTTAAGTGTAAATATGTGATCAGCAGTGCGATTTTTTTCTTTAAAACCAAATCTGACTTTTGTTGATTAAAATTTAACTTTTTATGAAATTCATTAGTCTGTTATTATAGATAACTTAATTAAAAAGCTTGCAAAAGTTGGAACAGTTGGATATGCTCCCATAACTTCCAGGGTTAAATTTGTTCCCCTTTTTATGGAGAAGAACTAGAAAAGTTGCATTCCATGTCTTTGGAAAGTTTCCACTAGTAATAATAAAATTAAATAATATATTTAAAAAAAATTGAAAACAACACGTTTAATAATGTCTTGCGTCCGAAGCCTTTTCTGGATTTACCTTCATCAGGAACGCTCAAAGCCAAACCTTTGAAATTCGAAGATGTATAAATACAAAATGTACTGAAACCGTTGAAGAGCTCTATGTCAAAAATACCTAAAATAAATAGGCAAATTCATCTAAAGCCAACTTTGCCTGAGGGAGTTGAAACCTTAGTTTTCTTAATAATTTCAAAATTTATAAACGGATAATTTCAGTAAAGTTTGTTAAATCATGTCAGCACCGAAGTACTGACTACTGTGCTGATGATACCCTCGGGGACTGATAATCCACCAGCAGAGGTACATGTATCGACCCAGTGATGTAAAAAAATTGAAAACAACACGTTTAATAATTTCTTGCGTCCGAAGCGTTTTTCTGATTAAAAAAAAGTGTTTAATTAATACTGGTATAACATTTGTTTAATTAATACTGGACCAGGTATAACTTTTTTCAACATTTCATTTGATATCATATCAGCAGATGCACTCTTACAATTACGGAGCAAGACTAGAGATTCGTCGTACAACGCAGAGTAGTTGCGTGTATTGTTGACCAGGGATTTGTCGTACAACTAAGAGTGGTTGCGTGTATTGTTGACTAGAGATTCGTGGTACAACTAAGAGAATCTAATTGCTTTAACTATTCCATTAAATTTGTGCATTTATTTCAATCTGTGTTTATTTCATCTGATATAACATGTATAACAGAATAATTTAAATTCAGAAAGGACAACTTTTTTGTAAATATGTTTTGATCCTAGATCTTAAATTCAGTTTCATAAGACCGGGTTCTTTTTAAAACAGACAGAAAAACTGAATATAGGGGATCCTAATATTTACTTAAATAGCGTTTTTGGATGTAGTTCTGGTTTATTTTCTTCACATTCTCTACTTTAAGTATATTGTGCCAATAATGATTTGAATTGGATAAAATGTCTAGTATAAGTTGGACAAACAAAATTTAATATATACATTTGGTGTCAAAATTTAATATATACATTTGGTGTCAAAATTTAATATATACATTTGGTGTCTTCCTTGAATGCAAACATTTTATATGTTCCCTATTCCTTGAACGCCAACAAAAATATTTAAATAGATGTTTATATAATAAGAGAAGGTGTTTTAGAAATTTTCAATGCTTTTATAGATATTTAAGGTAACTTAGGTTTACGTACACAGGGAGATAACTCGAATTCAAATAATTGAAAAAAAGAGGGACCCGACATTGTAAATTGCTTTGATTAACCAATGTTCGCTAACTAAAATATTATCAAAAATATAACAACACATACCTTAATATCGCCGTTTTGATGTAATTTTATCAAAATTTGAATTGTACAAGTTATGACAAAAAAAATTCTTTAATTTACTATCTATCTCTGAGACTGATAAGAAAGAAAACTGTAATTATGATAAAATGCATGAACCTCGAGAAATTCCTCATGAAAAGAAAAAGATAATTCCTACTAATCACTGAATTCGTGATATAAACAATAAAAGAACAAGTCTTTATATCCAAGCCTTTGGCAAATATCTTACATTTAATACATTCCATAAAACTATATCAATATCAACCCTCAAATCATTTGTTGAAAAACATACTGGAATAAAAAAACAACAACGTTTTAGGTTAAAAAATGGTCTCACATCATTCACCATGAAGCCAGTTATTTGTGAAGATGGTCTGAAAATAGATTTATATCAGCCTGGTTTGGGCGGTGATAAAGGTTCAAATGTTCACCCTGCAAAAGAAAAAGGTTCCATGCACCTTACATTCTGCTCCCCTGACATATCTCATTTACGTCTCTCACCCGTTTCCTTGGACAAAATAAATTATCTTTTCGCTACAAATATTACTGATTATGAAGGATTTGAGATTTTTCTTTGTGATTCTCGTTTTTTGAAGGCTACAAGGTTTGAAACTTCACATGACAAATGCAATATATGTAACTCTATTTTAAAGAGAAAATACAAATTGAGGTTAGAAAAGATAAACAAATTACTATACTACTTTCAAGACAAAAATTTGACACCTGTTGATTTATCTAAAAATTCAGATAGATACAATCAATGTTTTCTTCTGTTACAAACTTTTTTAATAGTGATGCTTTTGTTGAGATATTAAGCCGTGAAAAAAATATAGACATTTTTACAAAAGCCACTAACAGCTCCCTTCCGATTTATTTCGATAATAATAGTACCCAATGTTTTGATAAATTTATTATTAAAATTTGCAATGATCTTCTGGAGAGAATGTCACTTCTTATTTCAGACATTAGTCTGCTGTTATTTATGTATTATTGTCATTTTGTTTATTTTCTTTGGTTACATTTTCTGACATCAGACTCGGACTTCTCTTGAACTTTATTTTAATGTGCGTATTGTTATGCGTTTACTTTTCTGCATTGGCTAGAGGTATAGGGGGAGGGTTGAGATCTCTCAAAAATGTTTAACCCCACCGCATTTTTGCGCCTGTCCCAAATCAGGAGCCTCTGGCCTTTGTTAGTCTTGTATTATTTTAACTTTTAGTTTGGAGTTTAGTATGGTGTTCATTATCACTGAACTAGTATATATTTGTTTAGGGGCCAGCTGAAGGACGCCTCTGGGTGCGAGAATTTCTCGTTGCATTGAAGACCTGTTGGTGACCTTCTGCTGTTGTCTGCTTTATGGTCGAGTTGTTGTCTCTTTGGCACATTCCCCATTTCCATTCTCAATTTTATTGTGCAGTTTTATAAAGATTTTGGGGGGATTTTATCTCAGATCAGTTGAGAAATCAAAACTGTTTATTATATGTTTCAAATTAAACTCCTCATTCGGTTATTCCATCAACTGCAAATATGACCGACATGGTACTATTATACTAATGAAAGGACTTAATATTGTTTCCTGTCTTATTGACTCTTTGACTGAATTGAAAAAAAATTAAAACTTGTACTTCACATGAAGAAAATACACTTCAAGAAAAAGTACAAACTGATGATGATGCAAATGTTTTGAAAAAAGCTGCAGAAATTATCAAATCAAAAATACAAACATCTTGTAAAAATACTAAAAATAGTTCAAATAGAAACTTGTCAAATTTTAAATTTCACAACTTCATAGAGAATACTATTGACCCAATATGTTTTGAATCTTGTGTTCCTTAATAGGACAGGACACAGAATTACAGCTTTCTTTTGAGGAGAATTCAATAAGTGAGGATTCTGTTCAGTTTTCCCAAATTTTTAATATTTGTTGTTGTTTAGTTTTCAAGAATTTCTAAATGTAATAAATTTCAAATGTTAAAAGCTGACATCATTGACAAGTTTACCAATTCCTCTACTGATTGTTTTAATAAATTTGGTATATGTGTTTCTAAGCAGACTTATGAGGGATACCAAACTCAAATTGTTAAAGAAAGAAAATCACATTCAATGAATTCATAAAAAATTCAATTTCAAATAGCATCTGTAGATAATATTAACAGAAGATCATCAGATGTCAATCGTGGTTTTGATGGAACCTCTATTCAATTGGTTATTCCTAAGCCATCAATAGAGTTATTGCCCGAGGAAAAGCAACAGTATTTAAAAGGAAATATATATTTATATGGTAAAGATGATTATCGTTCCATCAATTTAGTTCCAGATAATGATTTTAATGTTATTTCCCTTTTCAAATCATTTGCCATTTTAATGAATTATGGTTTACTTACATCTGAAAGAGATAATGATGGTATTTGCACTTTTGATATTGTAAACAATTATGGAAAATTGCCTAACAAATACTGTTATGGATCAATCTCTGAGAGAAATATTGTCTGATCCTTATTATTTAAGTGATAAAAACTTTTCTAAAGTTTCAAAGTTTTCTCCAGATGAGCACATTAACCATGAATACTAGGAGATAGTCAGATTTAGTAGATTTAGCTGCTGTATCGTTTGCTTCAGGATGCTGTATTTATATATATGAAATAAACACAAACAATCCCTTAAACCATAATCACTTACTCCTCAAGAAGAAAATAAAATGTTTTAAATTCATCATTCTTTCCACATTATGGAGGTTGATGGAAAATATTGTTCTTTAATATTTTAAATGTTATACTTTGATAGTGGTATTTTTCTCATGTCAAAAACATAACTGATGTTTCAGATTTCAGAAAGTATAATGATTTTCATAAAAAAATTGTCGAGTATTGCAGCCATTTGCACAGAAGTATTGAAAGATTAAGAAATTCAGCAATTTTCTCGAAACAGAAAAGAAAACCAGAAGATCTTTATTTCTCTAATCAGTCTATACTTCATTTCGAAAGTTATGTTAATAAAGTTACTCGAGAACATTCCAATAGTAACAGATAGGAATCTAATTTAAAATGAAAATTAATTGTAAATGATTTTGAAAAGTCAGAATCTGAAATTGCAGTGACCCAAAGCTGTGCTTCTACTCGACTTGAATATTGTTTTTGTAAACTGCCCTGTCTAAGTAGCCATTCATAATCCCCTGGTATTCAAGATTTTATAAGTAAAAAAAATTAACAATACAATACTCTAATTGAAAAATCTGAGGTTAAAACTGTCTTTACTGGACGAATAATGTGATAATAAAGATATCGTCAAACATTCATTAGAGATACTGCATAAAAATTTAAATGTTAGTCAGGATATCAACCATTTATTTGTTGTTGGTGATGGAAAGACATATGACCGGAATATGGATCAGAACTTGATTGGGTCCTCCCTTTTCCAGGTGACTGGCACACACTAAAAATTATCAGAGGTTGCTTATGAAGTTGTATCTTGATGCTGGTCTCAAAGACTTAGGCCGTTAGTTTTCTCGTTTATTTTCTCTTATTTTTGAGTGTAAATTGACATTGCGATAAGATGTGTCACGGTACTTGTCTATCCCAAATTCATGTATTTGGTTTTGATGTTATATTTGTTATTCTCGTGGGATTTTGTCTGATGTTTGGTCCGTTTCTGTGTGTGTTAGTTACATTGTAGTGTTGTGTCGTTGTTCTCTTATATTTATGCGTTTCCCTCAGTTTCAGTTTGTTACCCCGATTTTGTTTTTTGTCCATGGATTTATGAGTTTGAACAGCGGTATACTACTGTTGCCTTTATTGAATAGTTTTACATTGTCTTATCGGGGCCTTTTATAGCTGACTATGCGGTATGGGCTTTGCTCATTGTTGAAGGCCGTACGGTGACTTAAAGTTGTTAATGTCTGTGTCATTTTGGTCTTTTGTGGATAGTTGTCTCATTTGCAATCATACCACATCTTCTTTTTTATATTCATTGAAATTTTTCATCAAGGTGCAACTGCAAATTCAGTTAAACAGGCTGTGAACTTTGGTAAAACACATAACTTCTTGTTGCAATTCTTGGAATCACTTTTTCGTTTTCAAATAGAAACTGTTATGAAAGATTTTCATTTTAATCATGACCTAAACGACCATTTTATTCATATTAAAAGAGTATTTGACATTTTATGAGATGATACACTTTCCTCTTTAGAGAATATATAAAAAGAAATTATTTTTTTCCAAAATTTTTCATTTAAATATGAAGAATTATTAGGTAAGCTTTGTGATGAAAATGAAAACTGGAGATTTTGGAATACATTCTTAAGTAAGCAGTGCTTTACTTATATTTCATATTTCCTTGCTATACGTTCTGGTAACTGGGAATTTCGTAACTTTTGTATAAAAGAAACGACCAAAATCACCCAAATCACTGAAAGCAAATATTATGCACGACTTTTACCATATCATATAGCGGACTTTTCAAGCTGGCATTATAAAAAAAGTTTGAAGAGGGTGCATTTGGTGTAAATATATCTGGCAGAAACATTCATAGTCAGGGGTTGGATGAGGCACAAGAGAGTTGTAACAATCGTGAAGTTAAGGGTGCAATGACAACTTTTTCCTCAACTGCTTTGTCAAAACTAGTTCATTATCTTCCCCGTAGAGCTAAAGTGCTAACAAACTTGAAAAACGAACTTTCATTTAATAAGCCAGACCTTCAAAAAACTGCGTTTACTAGGACAACTTTTGAAGAAGAAAAAATACTTTTATAAAACAAACAAACAAACAAACAAACAAATAATTTATTAGAGTCTCACCTCTTTAAAACATTTGATATACAGCACAATATAATATTAACAATTTATAAAAGAGCCACTCTAAAAAGAGTTATGAGAGACTGTAAAAACACAGATTAAAATACATTGATATTACATCTATTACATATATCAATATATCTTAGCATAAAACACCATACTATTAAAAACAATTATACAAAAGAAAACAAACAACATTATAAACATTTATTACGAGTATAAAATACACTTTCTCTTAAAAAGTACTTCATGGCAGATTTTTATGGAACGCCGTAGCTGCCTTATGTGTACTTGTTTTTAGATACGCTTATACTTTTCAATATATGCACATAGTTTTTCTATATATGCACATACTTTTTCTCTATATGCACATAGTTTACTTTATATGCACATAGTTTACTTTATATGCACATAGTTTTTCTATATATGCACATAGTTTTTCTATATATGCACATAGTTTTACTATATATGCACATACTTTTTCTCTATACGCACATAATTGTTCTCTATATGCACATAGTTTACTTTATATGCACATAGTTTTTCTCTATATGCACATCTGTTACTTATTCGTTTTTAATGCGCGGAGTATACGGTTGCACTTTGAATTAAATCGTTTTTCAATTGTGTTCATGTCTCTGGTGGTAACAATGTGTTCTTACAGATGAAATGACCCTATAAGCGCGATTGCAACCGTTCCAGTGCTCGGTTAATACCCTGTTACTTATTCACTTATAATACGTTTGTTGTACGTTGCACCTTTAAAAAAAAAAATTCAATTGTGCCCATGTCTCTTGGTGTAACAATGTGTTCTTAGAGATGAAATGACCCTATTAGCGCGCATGTACCCGTTCCAGCGCTCGGTAATTAACCTGTTACCTATTCGTTCCCTATTCACTGATAATGCGTTTGTTGTACGTTGCACCGTTTAGAAAAGGATTTTAAAATCGACTTAAAATTTAGGCATAATAAAACCAAAATAAATACTGTTTTTTCATTTAAACCACAAACTGTTTCTTATGTTTAAAAAAGAATTAAAAGATCAACGTTTAGAAAATTCGTTACTTAGGAAACAAATTTCCTGTATGGTCCAACAATCAAAACATACCAGTTTCAGATTTTCAACAGTTTATTGCTTTACCCAAAGCTATTGTTGACTCTGATGGCTTCCCATTTAAAGGTGACAAATCAAAAACTTTAAAGATTTTCCGTACACGATACCCAGATTCTTTCACAAATATTTTAACTAAAACCCCTCAATGTTTGGTTATAGATGAAATGTTTTTTTTTAAATACCAAATCCTTGTTATCTTCACATAAACTTTCACTGATTATATTATTTACCTTTACAAACAATACATTTTACCCTATTTTGATAATAATACTACAGTTAAAGTGCATCTGGTTTTCGATGACCAGTCCCCCTCCACTTTCCTTAAAGGACATTGAGAGGAACAGACGTGATTAAAGAAATGAAAATACATTTGGTGTTTCTTTTACCAAATCTTCCAAACTACCCTCAGATTGGTTGAAGTTTTTGGCAAATAGAAACAACAAAAACAATTGTTTTTATTAATAAGTGAACAGTTTTTATTACTTTTACAAAATGCAATCAAATCAAACCAAACATTTGTTGTTGGTGGTGGTTTTGACAATTTGTTGTTGGTGGTGGTTTTGACAATTTGTTGTTGGTGGTGGTTTTGACAATTCCCCTTATCAAAATGTGTTGTCCAAAAGGAGATAAGAATGATTAAGAATTTTCAAACTAATATATCAGAAGGGGGACAGTAGAGTATGGCTACACACTGAAAAAAACTTTGTGTGATACTGTGCTTATTTATTCGCCAGACAATGACACATACACAATTGGTTTACCATTTATACAAACTTTAGACAAACAGGTTTTTGTTCAACTTACTTTTAAGAAGGATGTCATATATTTAAACATGAATAAGCCTATTCAGTCCATGAAAAATTATCCAGATTTAAAGTGCCTTTAAAATGACAATCTTGACAATATACCATCAATCTTTCAAATGTTGGATATTGTTATATAATTACTGGATGTGATTAAGTATCTTTATTTAGGGATCATGGTAAAAATTCTTTCTATCAGATATTTTTCAAATATCCAGATTTTATTACTTCCAATAATATTGTAAAGGGGTGGTTGGGAATATTAAGTGATAGTGATAACAGAGAAACTGTTGGATTTCTTGCTTTTTTACATTTGTAGGTTTCTAAAATGGCAATTACATATATAACAGTGGTTGCCAATCAGAGATATTTATATATGAGTTTTGAAAAATTATGTAAAATTACTTATACATGTATATACATGATATAAGCTTATTTTACACTTGCTTATACCCCCGCGGTATGAAGAACTTGTCATGAGAGGGTTTCATATGAAATACAATTTAAAAAATAAAATCCTCCCACCCGCCCCATCTTTTTCAAAAATCTGGATGAAAATCTACTATTTAATTTTAGTTGGCCTAAACTTAAATTCCACTTTTTTAACAAAAAATCTTCCTTCATAATGAAGTAAACATAAAAGGTTGGTGAATGGGTTAATATGACCAAGTCCAAGTTACACCTCCACGCGGTATCAACTGGAAACTCTTTACTCAGTAAAGTGGCCAACGTGACAGGGCCAAATTTTATTTAAATATGTCATGTGGGCTTTTTATGTGCTTCACGTTGAAAGTTTTATCAAGTAGGGTTTGTGCTTCATGTTGACAGTTTTCTCAAGTAGTGTATATATATATCATGTTGACAGTTTTCTCAAATACTCTATGTGATTCATGTTGAGTTTTTTTCTAGCAGTTTGCCTTCTTCAGATTGAGTTTATTTTCAAATTGTGTGTGTGCTACAGGTTGACAATTATCTCAAATACTTTTCGTGCTTCATGTTGACAGTTTTCTCAAATAGTTTATGTGCTTCATGTTGACAATTTTCTCAAATAGTATTTCTTCAATAGTTTTTATGTGCTTCATGTTGACAGTGTTTCTCAAATATATTTATGTGCTTTACATTGACAGTGTTCTCAAATAGTTTATGTGCTTCATGTTGACAGTGTTTCTCAAATAGTTTTTATGTGCTTCATGTTGAAATTTTTCTCAAATAGTTCATTTGTGTTTTGTGTTGACAATGTTCGCAAGTCCTACATGTATGTTGAGTCAGTACTTGTCAGAAGGAATTACATTTCTAAATCACAGAGCAAAATATGAGAATCAACATATAATAACTAATACATGACATTTAAGATAATTTATTATCATGTGTTTCAATCCGAAATTTATTACTTTTTTGCACATTTTTCTTTTTGAATGACAAAAATGTTAACTGCTGGATGACAGTTTCAACCTACATTCAATTTTATGTATGTGAATATTTAAAACATCTATATTTATTAGTTGGTTACAATTACTTACCATTATCACAATATGAAATCTGGTTCATGATCCATTTAATCCATGCCCAGAATAAAACCAAGTTCTTGACTGCACATTAGTGTATGAAACTTATGTAAAATATAAAACTTTGCATTTGAAGAAACATTAAGTTTCAAGTGCTGGATAGATATTCTGTTTAAGCTGAGAATATAAAAATATATGAACATCTAATACTTACTCTTGATAAAAAATAACCATAATGTATTAAAAAACATTTTGCTGAAGTTGAAAACAGTATAATAAATGTAATACTCTTATATTTCTCATTTAACTATTTTGATATTGTATTGTTTTATGGACATTGGTAATGTGTTTTAACATCATATGGTAATGTGTTTTCACATCATAGTGTAAAAATTCAAATATCCATGATATAAATGTTAAAAAAATTAATCAAAGTACTTATTTGAAATATTTTGATATTGTAAGAGTTATTTCAACTTTACCTGAAATCTGACATTTTTTAAGGATATAGTTTAACATATTTAATCACTTTGCATTTCCCTGATATGCATCTTAAAAATAATGACACATCTTTAATACGAGTAAATTTGTAAATCAATTAACGTACACAATTACCACTTGTTAAGACTTTAGCCAGTAAATGACAAAGGTTTTTATAATTTTACAGCATAGATGATTATATAAACATAATTTGTGAAACAATTATACTTACAATGATACTACTATTAGTATTGCATTTCCCTATCTTTTAACATGTTTAAATATCTGTTTAGCCTTTAACACTATTTCAATATGTGAGAATTATTATGAATAAAATTGTATTATTTGAAAAAGTACTAGGATAAATTTTCATATAACTAAATCTAGGTTTATAAATCATAATCAGGCCACAATCTGCCTATTCTTTAAAAATATTAACCTTATCAAATATTTCCTGTCTTTCACTATCTTTCATAATTGCCTGTTGATAATTCTTTAATATTTCATTTGTCAGTATGTGCTTCAAGATATATATATATTTTGATTGGATCCAAATCACGTTGTAATACCTGCTGCTGAACACTGTCCAATTTTAAATAATAGCTGTATGTATAAAACATTAAAATAAAACAAATGGAGACATATTAAAAGTTGGTTAGAAAGGTACCAGAAATTGATATAAATTATAACTAAGAAATAAATTTACTTCAAACTACAATCAGTAAGTAAGTATTTTCTAATAAAAAATGCTTGTATCAGTATTCCTGATGTAGAGGACAAGAAACACTTTTCAGTACTCATTAAGTGCACTTGGTCTCTGGTTAAAGCTATCTCATTGGCAATCATGCCACAAGTACTCTTTTATTTTTGTAAAGTAATTTAAAAGAAAGTTGCCAAAATTGAATAAAATCAAATCTTAGTCAGCCCAATGTGTGGCTGAGTACTTTTACATCCCTCTTTCTTATATGAATTGACACTTTGTACTCAATTGCAGAACGTGTTTTTTTATTTTTATTGTTTACTTCAAACACTATTTATCTGACATTTTATACACTTACTATGATTTTAAAGCCTATTTTGTAACAATAAATATGAAATGAGGTATACTAATTTCCTGATGGAAATTAACATAAATTAATATCATAATTAGTCTATTATATTTAAAAAAGGAAATGTTTACCCTTTCAAATATTTCCTGGTTTTTCACTGTATTTCCTTATTCCCTTTATTCTATGGGTCAGAATGTATGCTTCAATATAAAAATATTTTGATCTGATCCAAATCACATTGTAATACTTGCTGCTAAACACTGTTCAATTTGAATTATAGCTGTATTTATAAAACATTAAAATAAAACAAATGGAGACATATCAAAAATTTCTTATGAAGGTACCAGACATTGATATAAATTATAACTAAATATAAATATACTTCAAACAAAAATCTGTAAGTGAGTATTTTCCAATAAAAAATGCTTTTATCATTATTCCTGATGTAGAGGATAGAGACACTTTTCAGTACTCATTTAATGCACTTGGTCTCTGGTACAAATTTTATGTCATTGGCAATCATGCCACAAGTACTCTTTCGTTATCACATTGTAATACACGCTGCTGAACACTGTCTAATTTGAAATAATAGCTGTATCTATAAAACATTAAAATGAAACAAATGGAGACATGTCAAAAGTTTGTTATAAAGGTATCAGAAATTGATATATATATATATTGTGTCGTTGTTCTCTTCTTATATTTAATGCGTTTCCCTCGGTTTTAGTTTGTTACCCCGATTTTGTTTTTTGTCCATGGATTTATGAGTTTTGAACAGCAGTATACTACTGTTGCCTTTATTTATAACTAATAAATAAATATATTTTAAACCACAATCTGTAAGTAAGTATTTTCCAATAAAAAATGCCTATATCAGTACTCCTGATGTAGAAGACAAGAGACACCTTTCAGTACTCATCTTATGCACTTTTGTCTCTGGTACAAAGTTATCTCATTGGCAATCATGCTCTCTGGTAAAAAGTTATCTCATTGGCAATCATGCCACAAGTACTCTTTTAATATTGTAAAATATTTGAATGTCTGATGACAAATTTGAATGAAATTTTAGTCAGCCCAATGTGTGGCTGAGTACTCATACACCCCTCTTTCTTATACGAGTATGTCTTATATGCATTGACTCTTTGTACTCAATTACTTACTCACTTACTTACTTACTTAATCCTCTTCATGTTCTTGAACACATAAGGCATCAACAAGGGACCTCCAACTCGTACTATCTTTCGTAATTTTGTCTATTTGATTCAAGGTGTAACCATGTCTTTTTATCTCTGCTGCTATATCTCTCCTCTTAATGTGCCTTTCGGTCTTCCAGGGTATCTTGTCCCTTGTGGTGTCCATGTCAATACCTTTTTCACATGCCGGTTATTATCCATTAGCAGTATATAGTCGAATATATTTCCACCGCCTTCTCATAATCTCGTTCACTATATTTCTCACACATGTTCTCTCTGATAGTTAACTGTTTGAAATTATACTTGGCCATCTGATGTTAATTATTATTCCCAAACAGCGTCCTTCGAATCCTCTAATTCGACTTTCTAATTTTTTGGTTGTTCTCCATTTTTCTGAACCGTAGAACAGAACTGATCTAACATTGCTCACATACAATTTGATCTTTGTCTCTCTGGATAGTTTGTTGTTTTTCCATATGTTGTTCAGGTTTTTGAATGCAGAAGCTGCTTTTCCAATACGGATGTTAACTTCTTCAATATTTCCTTCTGCATTAACTCTACTACCAAGATAGTTGAATGAGTTTACTTGTTCCAATTCTTTTCCATTCACTGTTATTGCTTTTTTGTTCTTTGTACCTATCTTCACCACCTTAGTTTTCTTTGCATTTATCTTTAGTCCTACTTCCGCTGCCTCTGATGTAACTTTATCTGTCTTTTTCTGCATGTGTTCATGTGTATGAGAAAAGAGGCTGATATCATCAGCAAAGTCCATGTCCTCTAAAAATATTGTTAGTCCGCACTGTATACCATGATTTTCAGTTGTTGTCTTCTTCATTACCCAGTCAACCACCAATATAAAGAGAAAAGGAGATATTAACATCCCTGTCTTACTCCAGATGTTATTTAAAACCAATCTGATAGTTTTCCATCATGTCTGACTGCACATCTAAAAACATCATACATTTCCATAATGATGTTTATTATTTTCTCTGGAAATCCATACATACTCATGATGTACCAAAATGACTCTCTATGGACGCTACCAAATGCTTTTTCGAAATCCACATAATTTATATATATGGGTGACCTCCATTCTAGTGCCTGTTCTATAATATTTCTCAGTATGAGGATGTTGTCTATACACGCACGGCTTGTTCTGAATCCAATCCACTTTGTTCTTCCCGTAGAATTAAATCGATTTTGTCTTTGATTCGTTCTAGAATCATTCTACAAAGTGTCTTACCAGGCATTGGTAGTAAAGTAATTCCACGCCAGTTGTTACAATCTGTAAGGTGACCTTTCTTTGGTAGTTTTATGATGATACCATCTTTCCACTGAGTAGGTAGTAATTCTTCTTCCCATATTTCATTCAGCAAATCACGTAGGATGTTCACGTTGAGATTTATGTCTGATTTTAGTACTTCTGCTGTTATGCCATCTACCCCAGGAGCCTTGTAAACATGTTTTTAAGTTTTTTAATGGCTGCTTTGATCTCATCATCTGTTATGGGTCCCATTTCTATTTCTATTGGTGGTGGAGCTTCCCCTGTCCTGTCAATTGAGATTTCTGGTTCATGCCTATTCAACACCTCTTCAAAATGTTCTTTCCATCTTTCCAGTTGTTTCTCAAATTTGCATATTGTCTGACCATCTTTATCTTTGATGTTAGTACTGTTGATATTTACCCTGCCACTAAGTTTTTTTATAATGTTGTATAGCTTTCTCATATCTCCATTTTTAGATGCATTTTCAGTCTCTTCTGCAATCTTATCTATGTATGCCTTTTTGTCTGCCTTTGCTTTCTTTTTCCTTACTGTTATATAGATCTTTCACTTCCTCTTGTTGTTCTCCTGTTGCTTGGTTGGTTTTTGATTTTAACGCTTTTATTTCCATAATTAGAGCCCAGATTTTTTTTCAGATATCCATTCCTTTCTTTCTTTAGTTTTTTAACCTAAGATGTCTTCACTTGTTTTTAAATAAATTTCACTCATATGTTGCAATTTATATTTTATGTCAATCTCACTTTCTTCAAGTTGTAAGACCTCAAATCTGTTCTTCAGTTCTATTTTGAAGTTTTTTTGTATTTCAGGTTGTTTAAGTTTTCCAAAGTCTACGATCTTGCTTGGTGTTTTGCATTTATTTTTCCTTAATTTCAGTCTGATCTTTCCAATGACTAGGTGATGATCGCTGTATACATCTGCACCTCATTTCACTTTCACAACTTATAATGATGACCTCCATTTTCTATTAATCAGTATGTGATCGATCTGGTTTTTCACTTTCCCATTTGGTGACACCCATGTGGCTTTGTGTATGTTTTTATTTTTAAAGATTGTTCCCCTAATTATCAGATTGTTCATAGTACACATCTCTACTAATCTTTCACCATTGTTGTTAATTTCTCCAAGCCCATGTTTTCCCATCACTTCTTCTGAACCGATGTTAGTTGAAACTACTTTTGCATTAAAATCTCCAATAATGGTGAGTACATCATGCTTTGGTGTGTCCATTATGATTTGATTTAATTTATTATAAAAATTCCCTTTTTCATTATGTGTATAATCATTTGTTGGGGCATGGCATTGGATAACGGTCAAGTGCCCATAACTGGTCTTCATCGTATTTTCATTATTCTTTCATTTATTGCTATCCATTCTACAACAGACTTGCTTACAATCTTACTGTGAAGACATAGGATAATCGGATTGTCAGTTGGCCAACATTCATAGAAACACAAGTAAAAAATAATATGTTACTAAAACAAAACTAAACATAATTAAAAACCAATTGTTCAGAGAACAATTGAAGGTCTTTCCACCAGTAAATATCTATTTTGATATTAAAATATTAAAAATCAGTCTAAAATGTCAATTCCTATGGCTTTATGATGTATAGATATGAATTTTAAGCAAAGGTCATAATCTAGAACGTCAAATTTACCTATGACCTTGACCTCAATTTCAAGGTCACAAACTGAGGATCTCAAATCAAAAGACCCTAGGTCTCTAATATGTATGGTAAATAAGTTATATGACTTTACGCATAATTTTAGATATGATAGGGGCTAAAACTCACGTTAATTGACTACGCACCCTTTCAACCAAAATTATTAAGTTACGACATGTTGCAACTAACAATTTAGTAAAAATTATTTGTCGATATCTTATAAGGTTAATGAAAATGAGTTAAATTAAGCCAAAACCAAAAATTTATATTATGACCTTGACCTTTGACCTTGACCTCAATTTCAAGGTCACAAACTGAGGATCTCAAATCAAAAGACCCTAGGTCTCTAATTTGTATGGTAAATAAGTTTTATCACTTTACGCATAATTTTAGATATGATAGGGGCTAAAACTCATATTTATTGTCTACGCACCCTTTCAACCAAAATAATTATGTTACGACATGTTGCAACTAACAATTTAGTAAAAATAATTTGTCGATATCTTATAAGGTTAATGAAAATGAGTGAAAATAAGCCAAAATCAAAAATTTAGAATATGACCTTGACCGTTGACCTTGACCTCAATTTCAAGGTCACAAACTGAGGATCTCAAATCAAAAGACCCTAGGTCTCTAATATGTATGGTAAATAAGTTATATCACTTAACGCATAATTTTAGATATGATAGGTCTAAAACTCCCATTTATTGTCTACGCACCCTTTCAACCAAAATTATTATGTTACGACATGTCGCAACTAACAATTTAGTAAAAATAATTTGTCGATATCTTATAAGGTAAATGAAAATGAGTGAAAATAAGACAAATTCAAAAATTAGAATATGACCTTGACCTTTGACCTTGACCTAATTTTCATTTTTTTGGACCAAGGACCTCACATCAAAAGATCCTAGGTCTCTATCACTTATGGTGTTCCAGTTTAAAATACATTTCAAAATTTCAAATACAAAAAGGGAAATAACTCTCATATGGAGCGTTCATATTGCTTCGGTCGAAATTGGACAAATCATGCGAAGGATATAACGAGCAATTTTATAAAATAAATTTGTCGTAATCTTTTACGGTTGCGAAGGAGATGCGCTAACAAGGAAAACAGTGTTTGGGGAGATAACTCCTACAAAGAAAAGTATTCGGTTACGCAGGGTAAATTTCAAAAGCGCATAAACTGTTCGATATCATATACCAAATATCTAAGCGACATATTGCGAAACAAATGTTTATCGCAAGAACAAAATTTGGCGGAAGAAAAAAAAAAAAAAAAAAAAATAATCAGAAGAAAAACAATAGGTCTTTCCACAGAAAAGTGGAAAGACCTAATTATAACATGCAAACGAATACAAATGAACAAAATAAACAACTGAAATGTTAGTTAGTATAAATTGAAACCAATCAAAAAAATGTCTCACCACAGCTATATTCCGATCCCCAATTTGATCAAACAAAATCTGGTCATAAAGATGATAAAAAAAATATTCTGAATTCTGAGTTTCCCCATACATTACAGTTTTAAATATTGAAAAAAATATTTGATTGCTGGCATCGAAAATAACTGAATAAAAACGTTCGCGCGGAGAAAAAAAACGCTGACTCAGAAAAAAAATATAACCCCCTGTTTTTGAAGTTAATTGGTTGCTTCTTTATTAAAATCATTTTGACGATTTGCAGTTCTTTAAAATTACTAAATATGTCATCACTACGCATTAAAAAACTTAGGCTGCAGCAGCGTGCTTACAGAAGAAAAACAATAGGTCTTTCCACAGAAAAGTGGAAAGACCTAATTATAACATGCAAACGAATACAAATGAACAAAATAAACAACTGAAATGTTAGTTAGTATAAATTGAAACCAATCAAAAAAATGTCTCACCACAGCTACTTCTACATACTCTGTTTGCGGTCAAGATCTAGGACGTTGCATGGAACATCAAATACTTCAAATTGAATTATTCTAAACTTTCACTATTCAATATTGACTTGTATACACTTTTACCATCAATAAGATGTATGGCTCACTATATATTTACTTATTAAATATATTTCACTAATTGCATACATCTTTATTGATATGCTACTTCCGGTTAATCTAACACGGACTTCCGGAAAAACTATTACCAACATCCGGTGAAACTAACCACAGCTTCTATAAACGCAAATACGTAATTTCTGCTGCATAACATATATATATTGGCCGTTGTACGATACGTTAAACTAAACCTCAAAACTGGTATTTGGAAAGATCTGTGTCAATAAATGGGACGTACGTTGTCTGACCATTTAAACGCTGCCGCTCCAAAACTGATCATTAAAACTGCATGGACCAACCCCTGAAACAAATAATTGAACCCCAAATAAATTTATAATCAAATAAAAATAAGATTTCAAACCAAAAATCGACCGCCACGTGAATGAATAGTCTCCGGGTCTGTTTGATATGTCAAAATGACAACTAAATGACAACACCTTCATAAAAATAAATAAATGTTCTTACCTGAGCTAATTCATGATATTGTCTTGTGAAACTCCATGTCCTAAATTGACAATTCTGAGGTATCACCACATATAAGTGAACTGCAGCAGACAAAACGTCTGTTCACATCAAAATCTAGGTGTGCTCTGCCTAAGGGAGCTACCATTTGATTTTTATGGGGGGGCTAGGATGAAAAATTTTGTCCTGCTTTTTTTTTTAGTTGTAATCCCTGTCCTGCCTTTTTATTTTTTACTCTATTTGGTCCTGCCTTTTTTTTTTACTAGTTTATCCTGCCTTTTTTACACAAATTGTCATCCTGCCTTTTTTTACCAAGTTGCTCATCCTGCCTTTTTTTTTTACTCAAAACTCCTGTCCTGCCTATTTTTTTCAAATTTCATCCTAGCCCCCCCATAAAAATCAAATGGTAGCTCCCTAACCACTTTACCTGTATGAAAAACCATGTGCTACTTGTCACATGATTTTTATCTGGCGAGTAAATCAATGAGTGGGTGCCAATCAGTGTGCAATTTATTCATACCTTTATAAACCATTAAATTAAATAGTGAGCTGCCTTTCATGAATTACAATTTATGAATAATAAGCAAATAATTAATAAAAGATAAAAATGCCACAATGAAGTTCGTCACACTTACTCAATAGAATATCTACTCCTTCCTGCTGTCTACCATCTGTACGTCCTACATGATAAATGTCTGTACCGGAATTAAATAATAGTTATTGAAAAACTGGTCATTATTATGATATATGGACTGCCCACAGGACAGTGGCATCGCTGTCGCAGTCATTACCACTTTCCTACGGGCTATCCATATATCACGATAATGACCAGTTTTTAATACATATTATGTTTATTTCATTCAGAAACCAGGTTTTAAAAAGATTTCATAAGTTCAAATTGTTGAAAGTAACCTCAAGATAATGTACGATTTTATAGGAAAGAATGAAGACCGGTCATAGTTTTAAATGACTATAAGGCCGTGTTCACACAAAACGCCATGTTCAGTAAACATGTTTACATTTAGTTTAATGTAATATACACTGGTTACCCATTAACTTTGTTCACATCTATAAACCTTGTTTAATTACATAAGACATAAGTACATAAGGCATAAGTACATAAGATTTCTTCACACTTGTAAACTATATGTGACAGTCATTCAAATGTTCATTACATAGAACGGAATGCATTTTTTTCGGACAACTTTTCTAGCAGTTAGGGAACAACCAATTGACTTCAAAAAGGGGGATGCCGGATGGATTTTTTCTGTAAAATATTCCGATCCCCAATTTGATCAAACAAAATCTGGTCATAAAGATGATAAAAAAAATATTCTGAATTCTGAGTTTCCCCATACATTACAGTTTTAAATATTGAAAAAAATATTTGATTGCTGGCATCGAAAATAACTGAATAAAAACGTTCGCGCGGAGAAAAAAAACGCTGACTCAGAAAAAAAATATAACCCCCTGTTTTTGAAGTTAATTGGTTGCTTCTTTATTAAAATCATTTTGACGATTTGCAGTTCTTTAAAATTACTAAATATGTCATCACTACGCATTAAAAAACTTAGGCTGCAGCAGCGTGCTTACAGAAGAAAAAAGAATTGAGATTTTAAGGATCACTACATTTTATCTTTTCTGTTTCTTTCAAATGGTAATTTTTCTCCAAGGAGTATCTAGGAAAGGGAGATGTTATGGTTTTTTTTTTCTAAGTGTATTTAAATGGATCTGAGATATTAGACAAACAACAAATTTTACCTCACACTTTTTTTAGTAATACATTTATGAGTAAATCGTTGTTTTGATTTTAAACATATTTTATTTCATTAAGATATGAAAAGGATTGAGCAACAGGCACAGCCTATAAAAGCTCTCTCCATATTACATGTACAAGGTATAATTCAATTACAACAACTGTATTTAAAATAATGCAATATAGTGGAACATGCATACTACTTGTGAGCACACACGAGCAAATATATGTAAACAGTGTTACTTACTAAATGCAAAGTATATTCAAATATATAGGCAATTAATCATCAGTTATTTAAAGTACCTTGAAACATGGAAAATCCTTTATAAGTCATTAGAAATATATATATGGCTTGAAAGAGACACTAAGCTTGCTTAGTGGAATAAATAAATTAATGTTGGAGTGTAGAAAAAAATAAAAAATAAAACTAGATGAAACAAAAATTAAAGTAAGTTTCAAACAAAGCGTTGAGTGTCACTGATATATTTCTGAACAGATTTAAAAATAGCAATATTCATATCATATGAAAATAATCTGTTTCCAAAAAGTAGTAATTCAATATTTATGTCAACATTATCAACAATGGAGTAAATGGAATCAAGAAGGATCTGTCTTACATCATTATACTTAGGGCAAATAAAAAAGAAATGTTGGTTATCCTCAACAGGATGGTTACAGTTTGTGCAAAAAGTGTTCTCGGATAAGAACTGATTAAACAAATGAGATTTAAGGTTGCTAGCATTATTTCTGAGTTGACAATGACTTATATTTAGTTTCCTTGTCCCATAGTTGAAAGGTTTAAATATATCATCAGTCCTATAAAACTTATCCAGTCCACTTCTAAATATACCCAAACTTGGTGATTTTTGTAAACTCAAAGGAAGACTATTCCAAAGTCTTATAGTGGAAGGAATGAAACTATTAAAATAAAAGCTAATTCTAGCAAGAGGCGGGTGAAAAATGTTATTTTCATTCCTCAAAGTATAAGGGGTTTGTCTGGGAAGATATGACTGAACTAACTCATATAAGTATGCAGGTGTCATCCCATTTGATATTTTGTAAAATAATCCTGTAATAATTCTTGCAGCTTCTATCTGAATATTTTCAAGAAGCTCAGTCTCATGCTGGGAGCAATTTCCCCGAATAACATCACCATATTCTTATATAGGTCTAATAAAAGCATAATAAATACGTATAAGTGAACTCCTACCTAATAAGTGTTTAACTTGAAGAAGCACTGAAAGACGAGAGCATGCTTTTTTATAAATAATATCAATATGCGTGTGCCATGAAGCTGATGACTGAAATGTTATCCCAAGATGACAGTGAATATTTATTTTCTCAACCTCTTCACCATTTATCCCAAAAAATACAGGTGGATGCTTTTCCCTTCTAGTAAATACAATAGTTTTAGTTTTCTTAGAATTAAATTGAACATCCCATGGTTTTGCCCAATTTGAGTTGTTTGAGTAAAGACCAGTGGAAAATATTTCCCTGCATGTCCAGTCGATTCGGGAAGACCTTTTCAAATGAATTATGTGTTCGGCAATGATGATGCTTTGAGTTTTGATAAGGGGTTAATAAAGATATGTAAAGTTTTTTGTATAACAAATAAATATATCAAGTTAAGACAAATATTTCTATAAAGAACTTTATTAAAAATTGTTGTAAATATCAATTTTATTCAAACATCGTTCCTTCGTTAAATATACTTGGTAAAATTAAAGTTCTAAATGCCTAATTTTGTGTATAGTTAACCTACACAAGGCCTATGTTGACTATCGACTGCATGTAGAAAAAACATGATTTAAAGTACATGTAAACATTGAGTTTTATCAATGGGAACGTAATTGTGTTTAGTTTACGTGTGTGTTACACTAACACAACACCGAGTTTAGGTCTATGTGAACACGGCCTTAAGTCACTGCCATTCATTTGAGTGTAATTTTTCAGTATATAAAATACCAAATAAAGTTTTCTATAATTTTACATATCTTTCTTAGAATTGTTTGCACTAGCAGACGTGTTTTCCATTTATCTAACTGTAAACTATAAACACGCCCGAATCGCGATTGCGTTTTATTACGGGACAGAGAAACAGAGAAACCACGCCCCACCGGTCATTATCATGTAAAAGTCTGTTAACGACCGGTTTTCCGGTCCGTTTTGTTCTGTTAATGACCTATGAAATTTATAACTGTAGAATAAAGAATGTCATGCGGCCTCTTTTTATCCAATAAGATCAGCTTATTTTTAACCGTTATGAAATAAGATATATTTCTATTATGAATTACAAAATACGTTGAACCATAAACGTCAAAATCATTCAATCGCGTAGTGGAATGAACTATTTGTGGATTCTTATAAATTCTATATATTAATAGTTTTTGGACTATTTTCAATTTCGGTCTGTTTCTGAAATTTATTCTTACATACTTTTGATTTTTTAACCGTATATGCTAACATTGCCTATGTAAATTTTAAAATTGTTTGTATGCACATTGAACGACAAATTTATGTGACGTATACAGTTTTATGACGTCAGACGCACATATCAATGAATGTGTTTGTAGACAGATGATTTGTGTTCTGTTAAATTGTTCCTTTTAAAATTGTTATACGATGATGACTGATGTACCCATATTTTGACTATTTTATTTATTGTGTCTGTTTAGTTAACGCATCAATGTAAATATAACGGAATTTGATGAGACTGTCATCAAAGTGAGAGGGTTAGCGCTATAAAACCAGGTTTTATCCACCATTTTCTACATTTGAAAATGCCTGTACCAAGTCAGGAATATGACAGTTCTTGTCCATTCGTTTTTGATGCGTTTTGTTATTTTGCCATGTGATTATGGACTTTCCGAATTGATTTTCCTCTAAGTTCAGTATTTTTGTGATTTTACTTTTCACCTACACCCACTATATATCAAGCTTGAATCTCTTCATTTCCTTAATTGTTTGATTAGTTCTACTTGTTTCGTTCATAGTTCTAACATTCCAACAATCTAATTTTAACGTTTGTTTAGGAGACAGAATAGAGTTCAGAGGCGGATTTAGGGAGGAGCAGGGGGCACGGCCCCCCCCTTTTTGGGAAAAAATTTGGTTGCTTTTCTAGGGAATCTTTGAAGCGTGACTGGAGCGGGCCCCCTCTTAGGTCAGTCAGTGGGCCCCTACTTATGATAATTTCTGGAACCGCCACTGGAGTTTCACGGAGTTTTGTAGCTCGTCATAGGCTGCATCCCTGCAGAGGTTTCCATCTGTTTACACCGAACTAATTGATTTTACCGTGTTTCTGTTTCTGTAGCATAAGTTTCTTTCCGTGGCTGAGTAGCTAGCCAAGCGCACAACCCCCTTATGAGGAGGGCCAGAAATTTATTCATCAAGGTCTACTTCCTCTCGATAAGCCGTTAGCCAAAGCTTATGACTCCTATCTTGCCACTGGTTTTGTATCGAGTTTTCCTTCTCTTAGATGAACTGTTTAAACAGAGCTATGATCTTCATCTGACCAACTATTTACCCATAGCAGGGGCAAGGTTGATGAGTGCTAGGGCATGTCCACACGCCGTTTGACCAACACACTGCATCTCTGGGGCCCTTCCTGCTCCAAAATCCCCATCATTTTTTGCCTAGTAGGTAGACCCTCTGGACAAACCACCAACACACCACTCAATTACAGAACGTGCTTTTTCTTTGTATTGTTTACTTCAACACTATTTTTCCAAATATATTATACAATTTATTTGATTGTAAATTAGCTAAATCAGTTAAAATTAATTGTATCAACTATTACAATGTATTAAAAGTCAATGAAAGTAGACACTTAGATTTAAGTATTTTATAAAAGTGTCAAAAATATTTCATCCATTCAGATTAACCCGAAGGTTGAGGCAAACATCGACCCTTACTCCCTTCTTAATATTTTTCCTTCCTTCCAATTTTCACATTTTTGAACATATTTCATACCAGTTCAGGGGCGAACAAAAGGACAACAGAAAACCATGACAAGAAATTATAGCTGATTGCTCATTGATAAATGACACTATTGTAAAGTTAAAAAAAATATGTGAGTGTGTTTCCTATTACATCTTTGAATAGATAGGGTACACTTTAGGTACATGTAGGTAGGGATTTTTTTTTATTTTACCATTTTTTTATACATTGACTGATTGAGTCTATGGGAGGGACATAATGACTTTAACACTGCGTCTTGAAAAATTACACTTCGTGTAGGCTTTTTTTCGCTTAAAAAATAGGAAGAGTAGGGTTGTAGAAAAGTTCAAAACACGCATCTTTTTTGTTTGGCCTAATTATCAGATCACAGGGATCATATTATACAGAGACAAATTGCAGTGCCAGTGGTACCAGAAGTTAGAACTAATTGTCGTTATGAACTGACCACACGTGCATTTTAATTTCACTCACTTTGTTTAGCATTTGTTGTTTGTCTTCCTAGATTTACGAAATAGTCTTGTGTGCCATGTGGCCATGGGGTCTGTAAAAAATGTCAACTATCTGGAAAAGTCTTGTGAATTGGTTTATCACCGGAGTCAAAGGCGGATAGCTTGAGATGCAATCCGAATGTTATCTTCTTTCGTGTTGGTGGTTATAATGAATAAAAATGAAATGAATGGTATTTCCTGCATCAAATCTTTTACACGTCGGTTCATTTTTTTTCAATTGTGCAGTCTAAATTTAAATGAACGCACTTTTCTTCTAAAGTATTTCAGCTAAAAATATAAAGTAAGCCTTTCCTTTTTAACCCTATTGATGCCGACCGTTTTCAAAGGTTGCATTTCATATGCCGGAAAATACGACCGCTCGACGTCTGTGTTGTAACATGCCAAACAACGATGTCATTCAATATATATAACGTCACGACATAATGACCGTTACATTTGGGACCCTTTGTAGAAAAACATAACACTTTAATCTTCGGTCTTTTAATTGAAAATGATACAGCATTGATGAGAAGCTTGCATTAAATTAACAATGGACACATGTGTCCCTCCGCCACTGCTGGTGTGGACATATATGTCCCTCCGGCAGCAAGAAGGTTAAGTTATCGTGTAGTATAATGTTAAAGCATCAAATTATGATATGATTTAACTTATCAGCCTAAAAAACAAAAATTAGTTCTGGCCGCCATTACGTGTTGACAACGTCGTCTAGTGAACCGTATCACTAGCACCGACATCCTTACTCAGGCACTTCCGGTTGTCCTACTGCAACTTCAGTTTGTTAGTTTTCATCGACATGATGTCACATTTAGCCATAACGTCTTTGTGCAAAAACCATTCATAAATTTTCGCGGAATTTTATTTTATTACATAAATGTATATGTGTATGCCCCCGCCGTAGCAAAGGGGGCATTGCGTTTTATCCTTGTCTGTTTGTACGTCCATCCGAATGTACGTATCATAGTGTACGTTTTTACAATTTAGTATCCGTTCTCTAACTTGAGTTTGCCTCAACCAACTGATATAAAACTTATGCATAATGCTTATTACTACAAAAACACAGAATAAATTTGAATTTTGATGTCGTCACTTTTACAGTTCTAGATTTATAAGTGGTCAGACAGGGGATACCTTTGTCATTTCTCCCGTCCCCTTTCTCTTGTCTCCCGCTTAAAACTAATGTTTGGGAAGCTCATTTCAATAGAAATCGATCTAATGTCTTGTTTTTATGGCTTGTCCGGTGAACATTTCAGGTTGTCCCTGTCTTGTCCTTTCACAAGATAGAAATGTTCTTTTTTCTGCTTCAAGAACCCCGATAACATTTCACTGACTGTTAAGCTGTCGGAATTTACATAATGCGCCATGTGTTTTTCTATAAAGGAAACCATATATATATATTCTCAGATATTTTTATTGCATAATTTTTACGAATGACAGACTGTTGAACTTGGTCTTTTCAAATGTACAGATTGCAAGGTTTGTCCGCAAATACGCACACAACCCACACGTTTACATGTACATTATTCGAAATATATGTTATTTTATCAATCACTTTTACAACTGACGGAATGTTTTTAATAGTGATTGTTTGTATGGATGCATTAAAATTGTGTCTCTCAGACACAACTAATGAATTGCGTCGTTCTGAATATGCCTGAAGTACTTGCCACCGGACATTTTACAACCTCTACTCTAACAATCTGCTATGCATATCAGTCAACTTTGAATCAATTTATCTAAAAACAAGGATGGTAGCATGTGTCTCTACACATGCACGGACTCACTAAAAAATCCCGGAAATTGTTAGTTTTTAGTCTTTCTCCTTATATAAGAGATCATAATGAAGTAGTGACGACGCTCGGAGTATTTTTATGAGGTCGTTTTCAGAACTTTTCGTTTCTGTTCTCTATCTTCAGTTTGCTTCAACCAAATGTTATAAAATTTATACATAATGCTTTATAACGAAAAATGTTTATACAAGAGTGGGCATCATCAGTGTCCCATGGACATATTCCCCTTTATTCCAAGCTCTAACGTATTAATTTTTTTTGTAATGCATTAGAATCGGAATTACATTACTGTGGTTGAAGAGTAGCCACAATCAATTTTGATTTGACGATCGCAAATTTCCGTTTTACTATCTCCCTTATGCGTCGACAGTAAAACTGCATTTGCGAACATCATATCGACAATTGACGGTTGGGACTCCTCAACTACAGTGCCGTGACTCTTCTGAACTTCATTGAACTGATTTTAATTTATTAAAAGTATGTGGAAGATTTTTATATTACAGGTCTACATAACTACATTTCTTATTTGAAATATGAACAATACATATAAGACTGGTCATTTGTATTCCCGGGCCATCGTCTTAAATATCATGAATGTGCAGCTTCCCATATTAGGTGTTACACCATCATTGATTTTCCCTTATAAGTCTTTGTAAAATTTGCACTCTTCAAAAACATTTGCAGAATATATCTTTGTTTTAAATAAAGAAATACTTGGCAAGAGTACAGTTTTTACCTGTCCATGAGACAAAATTTCACATAATAGTTCATACTAAAAAATAACCATCACTGGAAGTCAATCAATAAATTTTCACTTCTTTTTTTACCTGTGTTCAAGCTTTAGTAACCAAGGCATGTAATGTCAAGTTTCCAAAATATTCTATAGAAACAGAAAATATAAAAAGGTGCTTTGTTTATTTAAATATGACACAGACTTTTTTTACAGCAAAGAAATGGTGTACCATTTCCTTTTTTTGTTACAGTTTGAAATAATACTAGATTATAAGGTCTTTCCACTTTTCCATGGAAATACCTTTTGATTGTATTCTGATTATATTAATTTTTCTTTTCTTCCTCAATATATTTTTGCTCTGTATTTTTGTTTCTAAATATGTTTTGTAAGATGATATTTGTTTGATATCAAACTACGTTAAAAAAATTTCTTTTTCTGATAGCTCATTTTGATCAATCAATTTTTTGCCATCTATGATTTGCTACTGTTTGTGATGTAAAACACAATTTTATATGAAATACAGACAGAGATTTGCAATCTCGTGTGTATAAAGGAATCTAAAACTTTTTACACATATACCGGCGTTTTACGTTTCCGCAAATTGGCATTACCTTTCCGGAAAAAAAAGTTTACGTTTCCGCAAATAAATATCTTACTTTTCCAGAAAAAAATAAATTATTACTTTCCCGCAAATAATTAAGGAATACCTGTTGATCGAAAGCAAAGCCATAATAAAAAATAAATATTTATTGAGTTAAAGGTCATCATAACATGCAAGTAAAATTCATTATTAAAATACATGAAAACGTATGTTGAAAAGTCAGCACTAATTTGATATATCTTGATATGAGTTCATAAGTCAGTTCTTGCAGAACATTTGTAGCCAACACGTCGGACAAAGTTCATAGTAGTACATTCACCGATAACACGTTTTGTATTTTGTTCAAGAAGGAAGTCTTTCTTCTCCTTTTCATATTTCCGAACGGGTGTTTTTACAGTTAGAGTTTTTGCATTTGGATGTAAGATGTTGTGCGTAGTTTGAATAACACATCGACAAAGACAAAAATGTTAGGATGGCTAGCGTTTAACTGCTCGTTCAGGTGGGCACGAAAAGATTCGGCGCCATTCGTTGTTCACTTTTCCTCGGGGTCAGGAAGTGATGCCCAGATGGTTGGTGCCATCTATATACAATTCCAATATATAATCGACAAACTTCATGCTTTTATTGTCAGATGGAGCATCGGCTATTAATTCAACAAAGCATTCTTCAACCATGTCAGTTGGCAAGTAAGCCAAACCAAAGATTTCTCAATGAAGTTTGATTTATCCTTACCAGAGTGTAGATATAAGATCAGAACCTCTCCTTTATTAAAAAGATAAAATAAATGATTTATCTAATATATATTTAAATACTTACATTGTATTATTACCAGGTAAATTTTTGGAAAAGTAATAAATACAAATTGCGGAAACGTATACTCTAAATTTGCGGAAACGTAGTATTGGGACTTTAAAAAATTAGCGGAAATGCAATACGCCATGATATACGAACTACGATAATACGTAGTACAATCACAGTACTCCAATATGTCCTAATGTAATTGGATCGGTACACAAAGATATTGACAAAATTTTCTTTCCGATCGATCGGTACATGTAGATGACTGATATTGTAACGATTACCTAGTATGCAGATTTTATTACAAAACATAATATTTGATGTTCTTGGTTGATTGGAGACGCATCAGACGTTAAACTAATCATCTGTCATAAATGATGATCATAAAGAAGATTTTTAGAAAGGCGTTTAGTTTAATGATTATCATTTTTTAGATTGGATCCATGTATGCATACATTCGATTTTAATCTACATTTGACATATATCAATTTGGATTATATTTTCAGACAATATATTTACTACTGACATCAATGACTCTGTTGTTGTATCATGGACGACCGGAATGGCCGAAGAATTCTATGTCATGGCGCCCTTCTATTCGAATGTGATATATGAAGTACAATACAACATAATTGGAAATTCTGAAGGGGGCAAATACATTTTTGACAGGACACCAAAGAATGTGAGCGCCATAGACATAACAGTTATAAATGTAAGCAAAACAGATGCTGGGATATACAGAGCACAAGGATATAACAAAATCGTGGATGGCTGCTGTTTATTGATTGTAACAAGTATGATATTAATAATATTAGATTCAGCATATTTTGAGGTAGCACAATACAAAATGAACTAAATATTATCGAAATTTTATTTTCAGCTGTTTGTGTTACTTCTGAATATTCCAAAAACAACTGAACAAAATATTTATATATCTTGCACTGTTATTTAGTTTTGATGATAATTGGTTTGAAAAACAAATGCACATGTCTGAATGATACAAAATGTGGACAGTACTTAATTAAAAGAATCAGTGGATTGCTTTATGACTACTGATCAGAAATAGAAATAACAGTTATGAAAAAGAGGTTGAATAGGGATTTATGGAAAACATAGGATTGTGAATTCCAAATGAAAAAAAACCCACCATTTCTATATAAGAGCTGCCAGGAGAAAAAACAAAACAACTATTTAGAGATATAGATCTTGATACCCTTCCCTATTCACAAATGTGACCTACCGAATTACACTATTTACCGGATTTGTAATAACTTAAGCATCACGACGGGTGCCACATGTGGAGCAGGATCTGCTTACCCTTCCGGAGCACCTGATATAACCCACAGTTTTAGGTGGGGTTCGTGTTGCTTATTCTTTAGTTTGCTATGTTGTGTCTTCTGTACTATCTTTTTAGTTTTAGTCATGACATTTTCAGTTTATTTTCAATCTGTGAGTTTGACTGTCCCTCTGGTATCTTTCGTCCCTATTTTATAATCTGAGAAAAAAAATCATTGTGTAATTGAACTTGTGAAATAAATAGTAACTGCCTTACAGCAAGGTCAATAATGATATAATATTTCCCACCAGATCTGATTTTTGATGCATAAGGTGTGCATTATCTTTAAATATTGAGATATTCTGAAATGGAGTGCTTTCTTACTGGTCAAAACCGAATTGATTTATTTGAAGTATCCCCATGGTATATGTGTGAATTATGTTGAAGTTAATGAGGGAATAAGTAGGAAAATCCTTATATTTATTCAATTGTGACACATTCATTTTTGTAATGCACATGTAGTTTTAAATGAAATCAGCTCCTAGATACGTTCCCCTAAATGCCTGATTTTCACACATGTTGTTCCTTGACCAGTTATCTTCAAATCAATAGAACAAGTTTTATACCCAATTAAATCAAGTGAACTCTTATGAATTGAGGTTGCAAACTTCATTGAAGGTTTATGAGGTCAATCTGTGTTGTAGTACCATAATCTATAAAATATTTTGGGGTGATATGAATAACAAAGAAGCTAATTTCATTCAAGTGTGGACATCACAATATAGCATCTAATTACATAATAATTATGTTATAATTATGTCATTATAAAATTATCACCATTTAAAAGATTACTCTTTCTCCTTTCTGTTGGTACGTCAATTATAAAATTTAAAGATGGATGAAAGAAATTACATCAATGTAATTTGCTACCTTACATAAACTAACATAAAAAATTGTTTTGAGTTCTTTTGGGATATTAAAATTTTATTACCAGTTATGAACTTATCCATATCATAGTCTTATGTATTGCATGGTATTGGTTGTAAAAATGTGATATTTGTAATTCAAATGTAATATTTTTTATTTAATTTGTATAACTTGTCATATAAAGGCAATATCTTTTGTTCAATTGGTATATATTTGCCCTTTTAACTTTAATTTGAAATAATATAATTTTGGGAGTAACACGTCTTCTGATTGGCTGCCAGTGTTGTGTCTATCAGCTCATAGGCATAGTTTTCCATAAAATTCACCGACGTTTTTTTTTATGTTCAAGTCATAAGAAACCTCAAATTAAAAAAAATATGCACATGTTTTTTATAACCTAATGGTTAGTTTTCACTATACAACTTATGTACATATACTTTTTTCTAAGGAAAATTCTTCAATTTGTCCACATTTAAAAGAAGTTTACTAATTTTTAATTGCTTGCTTCCAGGAAGCAATTCGCCGACATATTTTCCGTATGCATAGTGACCTGAGCGTAACCCTCCTCGTAAAAATCCGGTGATCACAATACGCATGGATCTGTAATTAAAATAAACAATTACCTGATTGTACATGTTAAACACTTGCTCAATGCCCATGCTTTTTGTTATTTATTTACTATATGGTGACAATCGGTAAACTTTGGCTTTAAAACACGGCATTTAATGAGCAGCCATATTTGTTAAATCATAACAGACAGAGAGAAAAAAAATTGACGATTATACGATATATTTTTGTAAAAAATGAAAAAAAATCGTGCACAGAGGACTAAGTTTATGATATATACATGCATTGGTTCAAGAATTGGATAAACATTATTTTTCACCACTCACTCGTTTCATATGACTTTAACACCGGTTTAAAATGGAATTTAGAAATAAGAAATAACTGTAATATTTCTTCTGTCTATTCAAATAACATACAAAATGTGGTGCACACTTAATGATAACCCGCTGACCGATCTGCAAGTTGAATGGTTCATTATATATATAAGTATATGGTTTAGACAGGATGTATGAATAAAACATTACAACAATACTAATTTAGATAATTTTGAATTTTTAGATTTTGTGAAAAAAAACTTGGACTATATCTTAATTTACTCAAACTATAAAAAAATTTCCAT
The DNA here is from genome assembly GCF_965363235.1 of Mytilus galloprovincialis. NCBI lineage: Eukaryota > Metazoa > Mollusca > Bivalvia > Mytilida > Mytilidae > Mytilus > Mytilus galloprovincialis. The sequence continues at coordinate 62,585,585 of NC_134843.1, forward strand.
GAACAAATAAGAATCGGAAATTCCTTTTCTAACAATAATAATAATCAATTTCAAAACCAAAAACTAGCAATATAAACGATGACTTAAACAATACATTACCGTTCAACGAGAATATTTAGTACAAAGCAACGGATAACTCAAATTAAAATTTATAAAATTATAAAATTATAAATTGATATATTTTTATGTATACATAAGATTTTTTTTAAGTACTTTACATTTTTTGGTCCATTGTGCCTGGTAAAAAGAGATGCAATAAGTAAAAACAATAAAACCTTGCTGAATCAAATTGTATTGAACCAAACTCCGCGCAGCAGGACGTTACCACAGTTCCCAATTGACACATTGTCAGATATGGAAAATATTTTTTGAAAGATTAAAATATAACTACCTGGAAAAAACATTATAGAAATACAACTTAAAAGAAATAAATAAGTCTTAAACAAGAATGTATTTGTATTTGTTCAAACATATTGCAGGTAAACCAATAAATACAACATTAAATCTTCAACCTAAGCACCCATTTGTTGGTGATAACATTACCTTAACATGTTTGTCAACGATACAACGATGGCCTGTAGGATATGGAACTTCACACCTGTCATATCAATTTCATGGTATCAACACTAGAGGAGCTATTGATAACAATAAGTTAACAATAAACACACTTACTATGTCGGACAAAGGAACAATCATAAAATGTCAGGCTACCGATGATCAAGGAAAAGTGTCGAACATGAGTAGAACTGTAACATTAGATCCGTACTGTAAGTATTATAGTCAATTCGTCCCCGAGGGTATCATCAGCTCAGTCGGTTCATCTGACATGCTTTATAACAATCTTTTTATAACTGTAAAAGATAAGATTTTGCAACTCCCGCAGAACAAAATATTGACCAAACAACGGTAAATCAACAAAACGCACTATATTTATTAAATTTGTTATAAAGTCTTGATCTTTTGCAACTTGTGCACGTGTCTTCTTCTCATGTTTCACATATGTTTAATACAAGTGCAACTGCAAGAGCTAAAAGTAAATATGTAGCTTTAAAAATTACTGCCTTCTTTCGTGCTTTTTGTTTTCATAACGTCTGTGCAAAGTGATTTTAATAATTGTAATAAATATCATCGTTTTAATTTTATTGTGATATTTTCATTGATAAGTATATGTGTAGTTTGCATACTGAAACATGTAAATATATTACAGATCGGTTTTATTCTTATTCTATCATCTTTTAGAAAGAAATTGCTTTTAAAATCTAGATCACCGGAGTTAACAGCTTGTTAAAACTATCTTCCTGTTGCTCAATCTTTGGTTTGAGTATAACATGCACGTGTTGAAAACATTGATTTCTTTTTTTGCTGATATTGTTAGTTGGTAATCAAGGTATGCCTCCTGGTTGCTTAATAATGAACTTATGCTTTTAACAAGAAGGGAACAATTTTGAGTGATTTTCAAAATTTGAAATGTTTGAATCGTTGTAGATGGTCCTGATGACGTAATATTGGAACCTCAGAACACAGTAATTAATGTTACAGAAGGATCTAACTTGGGTCCTATACATTGTAATGCAACCTGCTATCCAAAATGTAAATACCAATGGAAACAAAATTTTACATCACGTTTTGCATCAGTCGAAAACAGGTTCGTGTCAAACGACAACCATATCCTAACCGTGTTAGATATAAATAGGAGGCAGGCTGGGACCTTCCGTTGTCGTGTGGATCATCGATATGCTGATAAAAAAGGAAGAACAGATTTAACAGTGAATGTGCAGTGTACGTATTATCTGTTTAAACAGTTTGTGAGCTGATAAATGAAAATAACATTTTATCAGTTTTGAATTTCCAAAATTCTTCTTAGATTTATCTTCCTTGAAAAAACTCAAAGCCAAATATTTTAAACCAAATGTTTCTGAATATGATGGTAATGTTTAAACTTCCCATTTATGCTATGCACAATACACCATTCATTTGCACGATTCATATGTAACGTGAATAAGTGAATTGCTATTTTCAAAACAACTTTTATAAAAACAAGAATTTAACAACTAAATATCCGGAAAATATTCCATTTGCAACATATAATATTCCCCATGAAGTATACAACATTTTTGTTCTTAGAAATAACCAAAGATTATCTAAAATAATTATATGTTTGAACTATGTATATATATGTCGTGTACAAGTTGCGATTTTGTACAGGTTATAACATGTACAAAAATATTGTACATGTTATAACTTGTATAATGCAAAAATACAAGTTATAACATGTACAAAAGTACCCCATACATGTTATAACCTGTACAAAATATTGCTTAAAAATGGTTTTAACTTGTACAAAATAAAAAAATAAGGATATTTTTCTATTATCGCAACAGATGATATTGACCTCAATAACATTTTCATAACTTGTTTTATTATTCCTTCATGTTAGTTTGTTTGTCCCTTTTTGCTACAGTTGGGTCAAGATCTTTAATTGTTTTTACATAGGCGGTAATGGTAACGTTTTTTCCTGTAGCTCAGTCCATATCGTAAACTTGGATAGCTCGTTAGTTAGCTGTGACATTTTCACAAATGTGGTTAAATTTTCGGGGTACAAAGTGAGATTACTTTTTCCGTAAAGTAGCATACCCAAACATCCTTTTGTGATGTGGCTCCTTGTGGTAAAATATCCACTTTTTAACACAATAAGTTCTTTGAAAATTAAGTTCAGTCATTTGTATATATATCCAATATCACTACACAGAGATTTTTTCTTTACACATGACTTTTGAGTTCCTCATTTCGAGGCGCATTAGGGATGTTGTCCCAGTTAATATCCAGGGGTCGGTATTACGAAGCATTCCTCAGACCTGTCATAAAATATATCTTAGGACATGTCTTATGATCTCTTATGACTATCTATGGACATTTCTTTATTAAATGAATTATAATTTTGAGTGTCCACTTTGAAGGCAATAGTAAATACTTTTATTCTAGTTGACACTAAAAGACATAAGATAGTCAGGATAGATGTGTTTACAAATAAAATTGAGAATTGAAATGGGGTATGTGTCTAAAAAAACAACCTGCCCGTGGAGCAGACAACATCCAAAGGCCACAAATACATGCTTTCAAAGTAGAGGATATATATTTAAAATATATCAAAATGACATTCGCCTCATGCAATGATCTTATAGTTCATAAACAAAAATTGAGTTATAAATTTACATAAGTCATGTTGTAGGCTAAAAATGTTGAAGAGTAGATCTAAAGATATTGATAATGAAGCGTGGTCCAATGAAAACTATTTCAGCTCTCTCTTACTTTTACAGAGTAAGCATATAAGACATTGTTTTAGTCTTTGCACTCTATAAAATCGAGAGGGAGGAGTATTTCCCAAAATTATTAGGAATCATTCTTAAATTTTTTGGAAGAATTTAGTTACTAGTATCTAATGTAATTGTCATTGAGGAATGCAAGCTTTAAGTAAATAGTTTCACACTTATTTAAGCCATGATGGACTGCATAAAACATACAATTACATGAAAACACATTTTGCCAACATAAGTCATGAAACATATATTTCTGAAACTTTGTGATCATTGTCCTCTACAGAAAAAGACACGTTCTGGTCTATTTATTGTTGTTCTTTATGCATTGGTGAATTTAAATGTATATTTTACTTTATTTTAAATTTTATACAAGTTAAAACCATTTTTAAGCAATATTTTGTACAGGTTATAACATGTATGAGGTACTTTTGTACATGTTATAACTTGTATTTTTGCATTATACAAGTTATAACATGTACAATATTTTTATACATGTTATAACCTGTACAAAATCGCAACTTGTACACGACATATACACTGTATATTTCACTAATTCGCAAGTTTATATACAAGTTGGTTTTGAAATTTTTTAATTCGAGCGTACCTGGGGTGTCTTTTGTAGACGAAACGCGCATCTGGCGCAAATTTAAAATTGTAGTTCCGAGTTTTATAACTTCGATAGTAGTTGTAAAGCCAACGCTAACAGGCAGACAAAATGTGATTACTTCATATATTAATAGATATTACAACCAGATCTGATAATACTGTGTGCAGTTAGTAATAAAGTCCGAAGATATTAATGATAAATATGTGTTACCCATAAACTAAAATCATAGAACAGCTTGAATTGAATCATATCTATAGGCGTCTCTAATAAACAGACAAAATAGAAAGTTAAAGAATTCTAATGCAACATTACGATTTTGAAAATTTAAATGTGATGTAAATAAATGAGGGGCGAAAGATACCAGAGAGACAGTCAAACTCATAGATCGAAAATAAACTGACAACGCCATGACTAAGAAATAAAAAGACAGACAAATAATTGTACATAATACACAACATAGAAAACTAAAGACTAAGTAACATGAACCTCACCAAAAACTGGGGGCGATCTCAGGTGATCAGGGAGAGTAAGTAGATCCTGCTGTATATGTGGCGCCCGTCGTGCTACTCATGTTATTACAAAACCGGTATATAGTCTAATTCGGTAGATCATATTCGTGATATGTACTCAGTATGCAGGCTCTGTTGGGATGTTGCTACATAGAAACGGAAAGTCCGAAATTAGGCAGCTGAAATCATCTTATTTTTTTTATTTGTAAACTTTTGTTTTCAACCGACGCTAATAGTCAATTTCTAGATGTAAGTCAAGATATTTGGCAGACTCAGCTGTATCTGTTTTATCCTGAATCTAGTTATATGGGATAGATGCGTCTAACAAGGTCACCAAAAAATTAATTATTTAGTGAGAGAACATCATCTATATAACGGAAAATAAGTAGGATATTGCTAACTTCTTACCTTTCTTCCCAAGAAGTTCCTGTACGATAACTCGGTTCTCATGATTCTCGCCGTTATTCTCACTGACATAAGATCACATAGAAACATTTTTTTTTACCAATCATGCGATCAATTTAAGCTATCGTGAACTCATGGGTGTTATTATTAAAATCATTGTTCAGTATACTTTGCAGATGAACGCCCAATTATCATATATTAAACATGCTTATTTGTTCGTTACTCGGTGTTCTTTTTTTTCTATCAAATGTCGTATTTGTGTGGGGAAAATATTTTTTAGTAGGATATTTAAATGCAAATTTCAGAAATGTCGATGTCAGTGTATGTCAGAATTTGTTTTCTTTATAAAAAAATGAGATTAATTTATCGCTTCTATTAAATGTCTATACACAAGTATATTATATCTATTATAAAATGTATAGATAAGCAATTCCATATAAAAATACTATTATAGAAGATGTGTTCCGTAAAGGAGTATTCTGTGTTGTTTATGTTGTTTTGTTCAACTGGAATGCTATCGGAGACCACAAACAGGAGATATTTCCAGGCAAAATATTTTCATTCATTGAATAAAAAAATAATATACGGTATGATTGCCATTGAGACAACACTCCACAAGAGACAAAATGACAAAGAAATTAACAACCATTGTCCATTTTACGACCTTCAACAATGAACACAACCCATACCGCGTAGCCAGCTATTAAAGGCCTCGCAATAACAAATGTAAAATAATGTAAACGAGAAAATTAACGGTTGGGTGTATGTGAGAACATAACCGAATTAGTTTTATAGCATCAATCACTGAAGAAAAGGAAAAATATAGTAATATTAAAAACCAATTGTTCAGAGAACAATTGAAAGTCTTTCCACACCAAAGTAATTTGGATAAGAAGGTAGTTTCTTTATACTGATGCGAAAAATGATGGTTTAATTATCTCTTTGAGTGATATAAGGGAAATAGTATGCTACTTCCGGTGAAATGAATGTCACATCCGGTCTCATATGATAGCTTCTTTCACACTGATCACAAAAATATAAAGTTTCTCTATACTTTTGTATGTAGAATGGGAGATAATTGGCTACTTCCGGTTTGTTGGAAGTCATTTTTAGTCTTCAGTAATCAGTTTCTGTATCTATATGAAAAAATATATGGATTCTGAGTACTTGTATGTGAAAAAACTGCAAAAAAAGCTACTTCCGGTTTTCCCAAGGTCACTTCCGGTAGCCATTTTTCAATGTCGTTTGTCACTTAACCTTTTGTATAAGGCCAAATGTCTTTATAATGAACTTAATTGAAGTTATAATCAAATAACCTCATATCAAGACATTTCAGGGGCACCAACTCCTATAAGATGCCATTTAATTGTATAAGACTAAATGTAGCATATCTTCATTACAATTAAGCAGACATTTTGCACCTGTTCTTTTATATGTATCTCTCAAAGTGAGGGAAAAAATGCAAAAACAATCAAAAGTCACAATTGAGAATATGACCTTGACCTTTGACCTTGACCTCATTTTCTAAGTTAAGACCTAGGGGACTCAAATAAAAACATTCCAGGGTTATACGGTTAACTGTTTATGAGTTATATAAACATACCGACAATTTTATTTTGGAAAGTTAGATAACTCCTATAAAATTTCATCGAATCGCTTCGATCCAAATGCGCCAAAAATAACTGAGGATGTAACGAACAATTTGTAAAAAGAATTTTGTCGCTATCTTTTTTTGTTACGAAGAAGATGCACACAGATGATAAACAGTGAATAGGGAGATAACTCTCACAAAGAAAATGGTTCGGCTTAGCAGGGTGAAATTTAAAAGCGCATAAACTATACAATACAATATGAAAAATATCTAAGCGACATATTGCGAAACAAACATTTATCGCAAGAACAAAATTTGGCGGAAAAAAAAAATAATAATCAGAAGAAAAACAATAAGTCTTTCCACAGAAAAGTGGAAAGACTTAATAAGCTGTTAATATATATTTCTCATTGGCAATCATATCATATCTTCTTTTGTTAAAAGGACCTACATAATATAATAAGATTTCGATGCAAAACGCGGATCAAGAATTTTGAAAAGGAGAAATGTAACGTAAAATACCAACTTATATGCATTTATTATTTATTAAACTCCATATACTCCTCTCACCCTAAATCCGTTTTTGAATGCGTTATATAGTAAAAAAAAACAACCCTTTTGTTTATACTTTTGTTGCTTTTTACAAATGCAGTGTAGAACATCAAGGTTTTACTAATCCAAGATATAAGTATTAACAGGATTTGAGACCATATTTATATATGTGTTCGTTTATATGTAGTTCATATATACATATTTCGGACGAGAAGATGAATGTGAACCCGACTAAGTCATTGTTTTGAAATCGCAGGAATACATGTCATTCTAACCGGAGACATGATTCTGACTCCAGCCCGATCACTCTATGCTCTTTCTACTAAATAGTGGGTGTTTGGTAGTGAGGCAGTGAAGGTTTTATGACAAAGAAATTAACTGGATGAGGATCAAACCGACGATCTCACGCACTCGACGAGTGGCATGGCTTACATTGATGCTATGAGAAAACTGCCTAACTAAATTATTTACCAATAAAAATATACCATGTATTTCATAGTATAAAGATCGAAAACTATTTTGCGATTCTGATTTGCCATTAAACGTCCACTGTTCATTGGTATAAGCGTCTTTTATAACCATAATAATACTTTGAATGCCTAGATTAGGATAGTTTGATTCACTAGAATTGACATTCATGCTACACTACTCTACTGTCAATTGGTAGATAGTTGGTTGCTTCATGTCCAGTAACAAATCTCATGCATATTCATCAAGAGAACAAATTGTCAATAAATGTAAAAGGTGAAGTATGTGAAAGAGGGACGAAAGATACCAGAGGGACAGTCAAACTCACAAATCGTAAATAAGCTGACAACGCCATGGTTAAAAATGAAAAAGACAAACAGACAAACAATATTACACATGACACAACATAGAAAACTAAAGAATAAGCAACACGAACCGAACAAAAAACTAGGGGTGATCTCAGGTGCTCCCGAAGGGTAAGCAGATCCTGCTCCACATGTGGCACCCATCGTGTTGCTTATGTGATAACAAATCCGGTAAAAAGTTTAATTCGGTAGGTCACATTCATGAAAGGGAAGGGGATTGTACATGTTGTAGTTACGACGTTCTGAACATATCTGATATCATTTGTGAAACGGGCATTCCATAACGGTTAACCAACTCGTGATAGAGGCCATTTGAGATCAAGATCAGGCAAATTTTGACGTCCCGGAAAAAATTAGGGTATACTGGTAAGGGACAAACATTTGGACTTGCAACAGTCCACCTACGGACCGTTACATAGTTGTTGCAAGAGGTTTTAACGTATATACAGCATGGTTTCTCTCTACCAGAGTCATCGGTATAAAATACAATACAAATGTTTTTATACATAATGATACCACCAAAGTTAAGTAATGGTGTCAGAAAATTGAAAGCAGAAGTGAACGTCCCGTATTAGCCCATGGGTCAATACGGCTTTTTCCGTATTGGTCCTGTTTTTTCCCGTATTGTTATGCAACATTGTATACAAAATATAGCAAAGGTGTGATAAATCTGTAAGTCGACGAAGGATAATTAATAAGAAGTACAATGTATCGTGTGTTTTTGCTTTGTTTCAGATTCTTCTAAAATTATTGGAATGTGGTTAAGGAACAACGATAAGACTTCTGCAGTGGCAAACGGTACAACCTATAATTTCAGTGAAGAAAAAAATATAACTATGACACTCCGTATTGAAAGTAATCCCGATTCGCAATTAATTTTACGTTCATCTTTTTTGAAGACTTATCAGTTAAATTATTCCAAAAGTGCCACCGATTGCAAATCCAAACTACCTTCCCTAAAATGTGAGGATTCGGGAATTTATCAAATTCAGGCCAGTAATGGAATACCATACGGTGATAACATAACTGTCAACTTTAAAATATATTGTAAGTATAGTGTAAATAGTTTTTTGCAGTTAAAAACTAGTAAAAACGTCAAGTATGTGAACTCATTATACCATTGGATTGTTAATCGTTAATTACATCTTATTTATGATACTAAAGGAACGAATTAACGGGATTTATAGAGAAACAAATTACTCAAACTGAAATAAAAACAATTGGTTGTTAAATTTGATGTCCCATTAACTATATCATTTCCAACTTATTAACAACTACGTATAAATTGTGTATGCATTAAAACAAATAAGATTTCACTATGTATAGAAATTCAAAACTTGATATCACAAATAGTCATACTATAAGGCATGACGTGCCAGATTTGTTTTATTTGTTATCCTGTTAGAAAATAACACCCCTCCAGCTCCTTTTGCGTTTCATATAAAATTAATGAATATTTATGTACAATGTGTAAATATTTGTGTTTTTTTTTGTCTTTTGCATTGACCAATTTTAAAAAAAAGATATTATATATTCGCTAGAAAAATTCAAATTTAATCCTTTAATACATGCATGAATGATGATTGTTTTGAGTCATGATAATACTGGCTATGCTAGTATATTCATTCTCAGCTGAATTATAACATTAAAAATGAGTTTATTCATAAATATCTATTACAGTGGTATTACATTTTAGTTGTTTATGGCTATATATAGATTTTTTCACAAAAGGCGTTTAGGCACAGTGACACTATATTCTTATATTTAGGATGACAGATCTGACGCATGATGCCTCTGTTTTGATTCACAACATAAACAATACAACTATGTTTCAATTTCCTCACAAGTAAATGTTCGGACGGCCGGACGGACGGACACACAGACGACAGCCCAGTGATTCCGTGTCCCCCACAACACGCTACGAAGTGGACTAAAAAGTATTTCGAAAAGAAGTTACAACAGCCATGTATCGATTGCTAAGCTAACCGTGAAATTTACTAGTATGAAAGACATTATGGTAGCTCAAAATGTTTATTGCATACATATTTTTTTTTTATATGATAAGGGATTTGTTGAACCTGTACACATTGTACAAATGCTAGTTTTAAAAGAAAGTGATATGAGCAAAATACTATTTTCTAACGGGTCAAATAAAGGTAACAGTAGTATACCACTGTTCATAATTAATAAATCGATTGAAAGAAAAACAAATCCGGGTAACAAACTAAAACCGAGGTGAACACATTAAATATAAAAGGTAAACAACGAAACAACAGAAACACTGAAGTGCAACAAAAAACAAACGACAATCCAACATTAATATAAACGAACTAAAAGTTAACAAACGCCACATTCCTGACTTTGTACAGGATATTGTTAGAAAAACAAGGTGGCTTCAACTTGGTTTTGTCGTTACGCTATCAAACCATGTCGGTCTTTTCTTCCAAATCAAACTGTGTAAAACTAACAAATCCTGTGCACATAATTGCTTGAAACTAAAATTATACAAATGAACTGAATGATTGATTATATACAATGTAAGTTTACATACGAATAAAAAAAAAACAGATTTACAATTACATACGATAAAACACAAAACAATATCCGATCAAAATTACTTATAACACATCATAACTAAACACATGAACGCTAGATATTAACCGCGACACGTCTTATAGCAATGCGAATTTACAATCAGCAAAACAATCATATTCGGGAATAGGTCACGTTCGGCACTTAGAAGAACAGACAACGTAAATGTTACTTCATAATCTAAGACGTGGTAGAAATGTCTTTAGTTAGTTTAGACACAGGAACATCGTATGGATCATACATGCAACTCATGAAGGTGTCTATAAGATTAACAGAGTGACAGTTTTAATCTTTCCTCCTCATAACTTTGTCGTGGTATAAAGTCCGTATAATGTGAACATACGCGAGCATAATGCATTAACTGTGATATGTAAACACCATTTGGGGAACGGGGTATGTTACTGCTGAGAAATGGAAAATTGATAATTGGGAAGTTGAAAGTTAGGGTGAGGATAAATGAGGTCAAAAATAACCAAAGTTCCTCATTTAGACAATTACTTACATAATGCATTACATTGAATTTCATGGATAAACTAAATGGTGTCCTTACTATGACGGAATTAAGATCTATACGTTTGATTATCATTTACAATATAAAATTCTCCTTCGATCTGCTTATAAATCCGAATTTGAAGTATTCTAAATTCACTTCCCTATAAACAAAACAAAGACATAAATAGAGTTATTTACTCACAGTAACACATTATTTTATCTGTAATCTTAGTTAATTGTACAGATTGCTTCAATTTAAACAACGTATGGATACATGACTTTGTAATAAACATATAAGAAACAGTTTAAGTGACTAACTTCGATTCAATTTAACTGCAGGCGCTTCAATACTTAGGCATTTAAATTACAAAATTTATAAAGTACCATAAGAAACTTTAGAAACTGCCAAAGCCTTTCTCGTGTCTTATGCACATATCTTCCAATTTTATAAATAGTAAGTACTGTTGCAAAACTAGTTATACTTATTCCCATCCATATATAAGTCCTTTTTATAAGTAAAGCGAAAAAAACAATTTCAAAAAAACGAAAGATATATTTTAATTTTAAAAGCACGGTTAACACTTAAAACAGGATATTGGATTGCAATATAAATTAAAGGAAACCTGAACCACTTATGAATGTGTTTTTCTATTTAAACTACCACTAGATAGAGAAGTAAGTGTCTACTTTTTAACTATTTTTGCTTTGGTAGTGTCACAGCTTAGAAAAACTGGTCTTTTTTATGCCCTGAAAAGGACTTTAGTCTTAAACATTTGGTCCATATCCGTTTCTCAATCATTTTAACCAAAACTATATTTTGAAACTAAGGTCAAGTTAAGATACTGCAGCTGCATTGGTAAGTTGGTGACTTGAACATGACAGAGGTCATACTAAAGACAGGTTATTTCAAGTAAAGAACAATGACAATCACACATTGATATTTTGAAAGAACTTGTAAAACGATATCAGGTATATTAAACAATACAATACTTGTTTAATGAGGGGTTCACACATTGCCGATTATTGCTCCCGTTTGAGATCAGACAGCGATACGACACGAAAAGTGAAAAAGTCGGATTAGTATCCTCAATTATCTGGAATGTCCTATTATTGTCTGAACGCAGTCGTTTTAGTTCGTAACAGATTCCTACTGGTCGGGAAGGGTCCGAATAGTTCGGCAAAGCACCCCGACAGTTAGGTGCGTCCCGTAACATTCGGGGAAACTCAGCCGATTTTGTCTAGTCGGATTACAATCGTGCCTATGTCGTGACAGATTCTGCTGTATCGGATCGAATTCCTAACAATGTTCTGTGTATTCGGGACGGTGTCCTGTGGAACGGGAATGATCTGGAGAAGTCCCGACAATAACAGAATACAATACGACTGAGACCAGACAAAGCCGTTTGCAATGCGATAGAGCGGACCGTGATAGGATTACGTTCCGACAGTACCTGATCATCCTAATTATGCCGACAGTTTTCGAACGGATAACTTCCGTCAGCGTCGGTTCACTGTCTTGTCACTATCTGATCTCTGTCGGATTATGTTCGGTAGAATCGGGACGCAGTCGTGACAGACTCGGTCGAATTTTACCTGGCGAAAGATATGAATCGAATTTCCATCCACGATTCACAGGATCTTGATCAGACTTTTGACAAATTTTAATCGGGAATGGTCCTGTCAAGGACGGCAGTAAAAATCGTGAATGTGTGACCCCAGCTTAAATGACATGTGAGAGAAAATAAATAACTAAATGATTGTTAAAAAAATTAAATTTTTGCAGGTAAACCACGGAATGTTACAACTAGCTTGCGTAAAATAGGAACAACTGTTAAAAAAAGGGAATACATAGAATTGTATGTAGTATCATTCCCGGCACCAACTGTAGAGTGGATTCGTAGTACTGGATTTCATTGGACGGTCACGAAATACGGACATGACTATAAATATAAGATTAATTCCACAATACACATTAAGACTGCAGATGATTTTGGTGAATATGGAATAAGAATATGTAATCGTGGTGAACAGTTAGGTTGTGTTAAGGAAACAATCACTTTGACAGCTGAAGGTAATTATATTTTCATGAATCACTCAAATCATGTGGTCAAATGTATACTATAAAGAGTCTTCACATTTCAGTGTAATTGGCATAGCAAAGCGTAACGAGTCTTTATAATTTATTTCAGAAGTTACGGGTTTACAAATAAAACATACAACGAATGCTACAACTGCTTCTACTCGTACTTTTTCTTACAATTTTTTAACAATACTGTGGATTCATTTTGGGTTTTTTTGGTACCAATTTTCGAGGATTAAGAATAACTTACATGTTCGTGGATATTATATTTCGTGTTTTTGCTAAAGACTGCATACAAGCCTTTAGAATATTTGTTATCTGTAGAACATTTAATTTCGTGGTTCATCTAAACCAACGACATACACTAAAATTGGTATCCAACGAATATTAATGATCCCACAGTATTATGTACTACTGAAATGTTATAAGTTTAGTGTAATGTGTTCAAACCTTAATCAATGAGTTTGTTATAACAAGTAACGTTGAATATAACTGTTATAGCTTTTATCATTACATACTTAATGAGGGATGTTGTTTGTTTTGTTGCTTTTCGTTACGATTTAAGTATATCCTATAGATATATCAAGTCCTGAATATTGAACTTGCTTCACATATTTTTATTTTTATTCAGATTATTGTTTCTTTTTAGGCAAGTTGTAATGTCGTTTTAAAAAAATGATATGTTAATTTTGCAATTGTGAATAATGTACTAAATGAGTACACTTGATCTATTTACCTGAGACAAGTCCAAAACAGAAATCATGACTTATTTCAGATAGGCCAGAAGCGCCGTACAATGTCTCTTCAGAAACAACAACATTCGGATCAGTAAATCTATCATGGATTGCTGGATTTAATGGCGGAGACACCCAAACATTTTCCGTACAGTTTAAAACTACAGATGAAGACAAATGGGAAACAAAGATTGTGCATACTAATGAAACAATGACGGGGAGTAGGGTATATTTTTCATTGAATCAGCTTAAACCAGACACGTCATATCAAGTATTGGTTGTCTCAGCAAACAAACATGGAAAAAGGAATGTATCACTTGAATTCAAAACAAAAGGTTAGATAATTAAGCATGTTAATCAGAGATGATTGTTTGTTTTGCTTAAGTTTCATTATTTATTCTTTTATGGTGTTTTAACTTTATGTCATGTATGTGTGTTGTTTGTATTTTGTTTGGTGACCTTATTTTTTGTCGAGCCTGCAACTTTTGTTGCAGAAAGCTCGACATAGGGATAGTGATCCGGCGGCGGCGGCGGTGTTAGCTAACTTCTTAAAAGGTTTATATTTTAGAAGGTGAAAGACCTGGATGCTTCATACTTTGTATATAGATGCCTCATGTTACAAAGTTTCCGTCAGTCACATGTCCAATGTCCTTGACCTCATTTTCATGGTTCAGTGACCACTTGAAAAAAAAGTTCAGAATTTTTGTAATGTTGAATTCTCTCTTATTATAAGTAATAGGATAACTGTATTTAGTATGTGCGTACCTTGCAAGGTCCTCATGCCCGTCAGGCAGTTTTCACTTTAACTCGACCTCATTTCATGGATCAGTGAACAAGGTTAAGTTTTGGTGTTCAGGTCCGTATCTCAGATACTATAAGCAATAGGGCTAGTATAATTGGTGTATGGAAAGACTGGAAGGTGTACATGTCCAACTGGCAGGTGTCATCTGACCTTGACCTCATTTTCATGGTTCAGTGGTTATAGTTAAAAAAAATTGTGTTTTGGTCTGTTTTTCTCATACTTTATGCAATAGGTCTACTTTATTTGTTGTATGGAATGATTGTAAGGTGAACATGTCTAGCGGGCAGATGTCATCTGACCTTGACCTCATTTTCATGGTTCAGTGGTCAAAGTTAAGTATTTAAGTTTTGGTCCTTTTATCTAATATTATATGCCAAACTTCAACTATATTTGGTGTATGGAAATATATTATGATCTATATGTCAATCCCGCAGGTTTTATTTGACCATGACCTCAATTGCACGGTTCATTGCACAGTGTTAAGTTTTTGTGTTTTGGTCTATTTTTCTTAAACTATAAGTAATAGGTCAACTATATTTGTTGTATGGAAGCTTTGTTAGCTGTACATGTCTGCCTGGCATGGTTCATCTGACCTTGACCTCAATTTCATGGTTCATTGGTCTTTGTTTGGCTATCTTGGTTAATGTTAAGTTTATGTGACAGTTGTAATAAAGCTTTATACTTAGGACTGTTAACATAATATCAATGATTAATAAAGAAGGCGAGACATTTCAGTGTGTGCACTCTTGTTTACTTTTAAATTTGTTTATTTCCATGTTATTTCGTTGCTTGCTCTTCCGATAAAGTTTTAACTGAACAGTCACATATTGATTAAAACTAAAATGACAGTAAGCTATTACAATACAGTTTTAACTGAATCACACGTGAGCTTAAACAGACTACCAACTTTTTTTTATTTTGACCTCTAAGTTTATTCAACTAGTAAAAACAATTTCGATTACATCAAATAATGAGTATTTATTAAAATAGAATATGAATTATATCACTTGTATTAGTTTTTACAAGACGTTGTCTTCCTAGATAAATAAAGATATTTACTAATACCCATATATGTGCATCAAGTCTTGTAAAACTGGTTTATAAGCTGACATTTGCATTTAACTAGATTTCGATAGCTTTGAATACTCTCAAATATCGTATTGTGTTTCTTTTGTCTTTTTGTTTCAGACTGTGTATGCTTCGTGCTAATTTTATGAGTCAGTCCTTTCTTATTGGTGTTTGAAATTTCCTCGTTTATTTGCTTTAATGCCAATGTGCATGGTTCGAGAACACCTGGGCCTCAACTCTTACACAATGTATGTCTGACTTACATTAGGGGCCTGCAATGTAAATGTTGTTATTGTGCGTTGCTGTCTGTCATGTATGTTGGTTTATTCTTATAACATAATTGACCTCTTTGTGATTGTTTAATATAACTGCATGCCTGGGCCATTAATAGCTGACTAAACAGTTATGTACAGTATAGCTTTTATTCATCTTTGAAGGATAAAGATTGGACAATACTTTTCATTTCACTGTTGGATAGCGGTCTCGATGGCAGTCAAGCTATTTTGACTTTATTTCTTATATAATAATCTATGTAGGCATATGAGAAGTGAACTATTTTATTTATATGGAGAGGTATTATTAATTTTCACAAACATTAAAAGAACGGGTATTCATTTAATTAAGTTACTCTAGTAGAGACGATCAAGGAATACTGTAAATTGAAAAAAAAATATTGCGAGTATTTTTATTAATACATAGGAGGCGACTCATTGGCAATCGCAGTTATAGAATTATTTTAATATCTATAACATGTGTCTTTACCTAGCTTTTCTTAGCATTCCAATAATTTAACTAACATGTTTGTTCACTCATGAAAAATCGCATTCGTTAATGCACGCAACATTTTCTGAACTGTTTAACATATTTTGCTTTACATATCTATAATTATAATTTATGTCCTCCTCCTTCAAGCCACAACAAACGCTTAACTAAACCACCTCTTTGGATAAAAGGAAATAAAGTAATAACAGTGAAGCATCATATCAAGTTTTACCTATGAAAGTAAAATTGTCAAAACATAAAGTATTACAAAACTTTACATTATGTACAACATATACAAGATAAGTGAAAAATGTCCTTGATTAAAAATCAGTACCTTACATATTAACAATAAAATTGTCCCATGTCATAACGTAACATAAACTCTTACCTTGAATAGGGTCACATATGCCCAGCAAAGGCAGATGATAGTTTAGAGAAATCTGAAGAAAAAAAAAAGTCAATTGTTTAAGCAACCACTTATACAATACAGACATAAAGAAGTTATTATGGAAAGATATGATATTTATCCTTAAAAATTCGAAATTATAATCAAAATAAGAACATGACTATTTTTACAAAGTTTACAAACTGGGGGTGATATGGAAGGATGGCGAAAAAAAAAAAAAAAAATGTAAATGTCTAATTAATTACAAATAGTATCGATCATCGTTCTGTCTGAATAGTTAATTAAGAAACATCCAAATGTAACTGATCAATCAAATCACTTTATCTTGCCTTAACATAAGAGTCCCTTTAAAGGGTATCGAAAAATGTGGAAACTATATGTTAATCTTTTTTAAAAGGATTGCCATTGTCAACATAATAAATAGTTATTGAAATAATTTGCCTTCATGCCCTCTTCCTTCAATCCACAACAAAGACTAAAATAAACCACTCCTTAGTGTAATACATAATTTAGTTATAAATGTAGAACATACCATACATATAATATGAGGTTGTACATTTGTACTGATCAACATAAAATTGTAAAAACATAAATTATTACAGAAAGTATTACAAAACTTTACACTATGTACAACATATAAATAAAGGCAACAATGGTATAACAATATTCGAAAATCATAAATGAATTGAGAGAAAAAAATCCGGGTTACAAACTAAAACTGAAAAAAATACATAAAAGTAAAAAGGAAGACAACGAAACAACATAAATACTATAGTGCAACAACAAAAAACGACAATACCACAACACACAGAAACGAACCATAAGATAGCAATTCCCAAACGATAAGTGAACAATGTCCTTAATTATTCCTTTGTAAATTACATAACAATAAAATTGTCACATACTATTATGTAACATAAAATCCTGGTCTAGAACGGGGTCTTATATACCATCAGGAAAGATGGTATGTAATAACATCTATTCCACCCCGCTTAGACTCAGCTATTGGCAAACAATAAAAACAAAACTACCGGCCCAAGCAAGTAGTACTGAAATTTTTCATATAAACTGACAGTCAATTGTCTATGCTATGGTTTCTTTAATGATACTGTAATTATGAATACTCGTGTAGAATTAAACCTTTAAACTGACTCAATTTTCTTTGCATATTTCAGTTGAACCAACCTTATCATTGCCATCGTCAGCCTCCGTTTCGCCGCTATCAATTGGAATCGGATGTGGTATTGCAGTTCTAGTCTTAACCATCATTCTGTTAGTATTTATCATCAGAAGAAAGAAAACAAGCAAAACTGGTATGTAACAAGACAGTTAGTGATAGAATAAAAGGGCTTCTGTCTTGTTTATGGCACATACAATGAGGCAGATTAAGATAAGTGTTTCATTTTTACACTCCCTTTTAAAATGTTGATAAGGTTTTTTTTAAACTATTGAACCTAGGTAAGATTGTTAAAACATAGAATATAAAATTAAACATTCCAGCATAAAATAATTCATGCTTGAATATAACAAAACAAAAAACAGGAAATGTCTTTCATCTAATTTGCAAAAAAAAAAAATCCTACCATGGTTAAATGAGTACTATTATTTGTTTGCTTACAATAACTAGGAAAATATTTTGCATTTCTTTCACATTTCGAGACTGGCCAAGAACGGATACACATTGCTTAAACAATCATGTGACATCTTTATGTGTTGCTTGTGTGTTCTTTGACTCAAAGTTAACATCTGTTTTTCTTCACTGATTAGTTTATTGCTGGATACATGGTTTTAGGAATGAATAAATCGACAATAATACAGATATATTTGGGTCTTCTCATTACACTTAGACCCAAATATTTATTTCAACGTATAATGCCGATTGCAATAAGGAACTCTGTGTGTTTGACATCTCCATGTGCTGTTTGTGTTGCTATACGTAAATTAAACATCTATTTTACTCAAATCATAAGTTTACTAACACACATCAGACCAATATAGTAAATAATGTCTAGAGTCATAGCAAAAACTACATAAAAGATTGGATAAGTAAACCCAGTGGACACCCCATCTAGCATGTCAATAACAAGATTTATCTAATAGTTCTGTTCGTTTATTCGACTATATTTTTCTGACAAGGATCTGCAGTTTAAGTTTATATGTTTTAAGTACATTGTTGCATTCTTGATAGAAATAAGAATTGTCTACCACATAACAATATAAAGAAAGAATATGTGTAAAAGTAAATAACTTTAATTTTTATTTAAGAATCAAAAGAATGCAGTGTGTTGTATGCAGAAGTTGATAAGGAACAACAGAAAAGCGAACGGCGAAAACCAGGTAACTGTCAAAATGAAACAACTGTAACTTGTCCTTACGATCCTCATCATATACTTTACTGCTATTGGATATCTGATCGTTATTACATATTTACAAGGTTCAGACATGGACTTGGTATTATTGAGTCAAATAAACCAATCTCAAATAGATTCATTTGTGAATTTCTAGGCACTTACAACATTGTACAAACGGTGTATCTTAATGTTAAATGATACACATGCGTGATAATACGTCCAGAACAGACCCTAACCTGGTGGAAATGTTTTGCAATTATAAAGTCTATTTATTTTCTGTATCACGTCATTACAAAAGAATGAAAATAAAAATACAAATAAATATCAGTTTGATGGAAATACAAAATTTCAATCCTAATATCTATGATGAGTTTATTTGGTGTTGAATACCAGTCATCAAAAGAAAAACTTGTCATTGTAATATCAAAACGTTTGTATTTTTAATCAACGTAAAAATAACTTGCAATATATCTTGTTTTCTGAACATGAACAATAGAAACGAAAAACAATCGAATCAGACCAGAAGGTCAACTTATACCTTCATCTTTCCTAGCATTTGTGTTATCTGGTAGTGACGGTAATATCGAGTGCATTGTTCTTGAGATAGCTAGCTGCTAGGTTCTAGACAAACACTTGGTTAATAGATGTTATTCAAGGCTTGTATCTGATGATTTGTGACCATTTAATGTTTCAGTGTATATTCATACCTTTGAACATGTTGAAATAGTCCATGCAACGCAAAAATAACCAACTATATTATTGTCTTTCAATAATATATAATAATGAAAAAAGAAGGATTGAAAACTAATGTACATGGGTGGGAATAAAATATCATCATGACTATGGAACTATTGTTTTGAATAATAGACTGAGAAGAAATTAAAGAAATAAAATAGTACATGTATTTATATTTTTCTGTCAGGTATCAGAATTTTTAGGGGCGCTAGCTGTCAAATTCATGTTCTCCGATTTGACTCATATTTGACTCAAATTTCTTATGTTTGACTCAAATTCTCACATTTGATTGATAACAATGTTTAACATTTATCCAGATTATTAAAGATGAATAATTCAGTGTTTCTTACAGCATTTTTGACAAAATTGATCCATACTGGCTGCTAAAAACGATATATTATTTCACTATTTCACTTTTATTAATGATTGGACAAAAACAATCATATTTCATATTTTTATATATTTCGTAGCTACTGCCCCGTTAACATAGTTTAATTGACATGTTAGATGAAAGCTCTGTTTTCAATTTTTATTTTTGGTTTAGTTAAAGAAGATGGAGATGAACCCGCGAACGGAGAGTATGCTTCTGTTGTTAAATCCAAATCTAAAAAGGTACATTACAAAGGTAAGTCCCTTTCCTAAATATTCTGACTTTATTTACATGGCAATTTGTATTGCTTCCCAAATGTTTGTATTAGAGCGTCATTGGTAAGTCGTAAACATTTAGCTATGTAGATGAAACGATTATCCTGAATTTATAATATTGAAAGCGTAACGTGTACTGTGTAGGATGATGTTCTCGAAATGTATAAATGTAAAATCATTTATATTTCCTATAAAGTAGAACATCATAAGTTGATTATAATCGCAAACCCCTATTTTTATACCTATCTATTTTGCAAAACGTACATAAACAACCATACTCTAGTTTGTATTCAGAATGTGAAGCATTTGTTTTTATACCATTGTCTGTCCGTCCGTAATCAACAAGTCGGACAATAGCTCAAAAACGCTTGAAACTTTGGTGAACGCATTGTTAAAATCTATTGACGTGAGCGTCCTTTCGTTTAAACTTTTTATAAATTTTAGATATTAAAAAAAATGTATTTTCAGTTGATGTGTCATGGGGTTCAATTTATAAGAAAAAGGAGATTTTCCAGTTTTCGTCAATACATTGTAACTCAAAAATGTTATCAGCAGTTTTCATAAAATTTTTGATTTTTCGTTTCACGAGTTTTTTTATTTACAAAAAGGGGTGATTTCCAGTTTTCAGCCGATGGTGTGAACAGATATTATGAAACTTTGTTATATCTTTTAAGAAAATCTCCCTCTTGCCATGCATTTCTAATATATCATTGAGAAGTCATGGAACTTTATTCCTTGAAAGAGGGACGGGCGTATCACGTACCCATGGCGTAGCTGATTTTTATATCTTATATCTAAATTTCTGTGAGACCTGCAAGTAAGAATATTAAATATATTTATATTGTTGTTAATTACTTTAACTGATTTTCAATTCCGTCTATTATTTTTTGTATATACTAACCTTATTTTAAGTGTTTATGGTTTTATTTTCCCTTTTCTGTAACTATATAGATCTACAAATCCATTGTATACAATTATAAATAGGTGTGGTAAAACGGTTAAGAAAATAACTATCCATATTAAAAAAACGCCAAATGCACATAGATTGACATATAATTATGAGACATCATTAAAATTCCCAGCATACTACTTGTTGTACATGTTGTACTGCACACAATTTCATACCAGGCGGTTAAATCTCGACTGCCTCTTTTTTGAGAGCGTATATATATTTCATTTACCAGATTGTTGTATTTCAGAAGATACAATTGAAACAGAAAATAATGAATATGCAATTGTTGACAAATCAAATAAAGGTAAGTTATAAATATTTTGTTCTTTTTATAAATAAAGTTAACGTTTCTTTCCTATAATATGACGACGAATGCTGCAAATTAGTATGCAGTAATTTACATAAGCTCAAAAATTCGAATCCAAATACGATTTCTGGAGAGACGTGAAGATTTGTAAATGCCGACAATTGCAAGTTTTGTCTAATTTCAGTTTCATAAAGAAATTAAGCTGCTAGTCTATCTTTTAGTGCAAAGCCTTAAAATATAGCTCCTATCCGATGTTAAAAATGGTAGGTTCGAAAGATGAGGAATTGTCATCTTGATCGAGAAATGTACAATACATTGAAATACTAAAAAGCACCAACCATGTCCATTTACGATATCATTTTAAGTCACATGTGAATTATAGTGCCTGTTGGAGTTGATCAAGAAATCAGAAACACAAAAAAAATGCAATATTCAAATAGAGGCCAACCATAAAAAAGAAAATGCAGTTTGATTGCTAATGAGACAACTTTCCACAAGAGACCAAATGACGCAGAAATTAGCAACTATAGGTCACCGTACGGCCATGTTCACCCTCGATAACATTTATGTTGATAGTGCATATTAATTTTACTTGTACACTCATCAATTTGTACCCATCTTATATTATTAACATTTGACATATATTTTTGAAACAGATTACACAGAGAATGAAAGTGTTTATGCAAATCAAGATGACGAACAGTTGCTTCCTCATAAACCTTTAGAAGCACAGTCATCTGGGCGGGTTTGTATAAATTGACATATTTTATTTATTTTTTATAGAAAAAAAAATCATAAATCGAACTTGTAAAACATGATACTTTAACATACTTTGTAATATATGCGTTAACTACTCAAGCCAAATTTAAATAAGTCAAATGCGGAGTATTAAACATGTATACCAACTTCGATAGACCTAACACAATTTACTGCTACCTCATTAGCAATGGAACGATTTTTGGTTTGGGAGTAGAAATGTTTGTTGTTTTTCAATTCGTATAACATGTATAAAGAACAGGTCTAACGATTTATTGCTATCGGTTCAAATGCCACGTAATACATGTCTGATTCATTGTGATATTCTAAATTAAATTGCAACATCGTGGCTGATTTTTACAATCGGTATAACAGTTATCGATCAAAACACGTTGAATACTAAATGAAAAATTATCCTCTAATATCTGTTTTTGTACTGTTAAAAGGCACATACCATTTAATTGGCATGTTTTTAATACACTGTTCAATTCTAGATGGACAATGAATACATAGTTTGCTTTTACTGAACTGAAAATTATGATAAAAACAAAGTATGTAAAAGGCATGCATGTAAAATTTGGCAAAACCATGCATTTGAATATCCACGAAAAATGAAATTTTCCCAATTTCCACAAAAAACAAAAGTAAACGAATTCATAATACGTCAATGAATTAAAATATAATAGGCTTGTCCCTGTATGTTTTACTTATGAAAACTAATAAGTGATGCTGAGAGTTTCGTGAAATTACAATATAACCGGTGTCTATATGGAGTCGAATATATTCAATCCGAAGATGCATTCACTTTAAATTCTGGTAGTGTTGGTGTAATTAGTCATTTGACTAAATAAAATCTATGTTCTTCTTGAAATTGATTTTTAATTACTTTAACAAGTCTATTTACATTTTGTTTCTGAGTGTAACTAACATGAACATTGTTGGTGATAGAGATTTATGTTTATTATCTATATCTTCATTATTGTAACCTTATTAACTCATTGCTATTTCTCATGATATAGCAGTTATTTTATTCTATTTGTTTAATTTTTTGTACATATTAGACGAGGAAGTGTCATTATAAGTATACAAGCATAAATTCGACAAACGCAGTAGATAATTTTAAGTATTTCAAATTACATTTATAAGTGTCGACATTTACAAGGACTTATACTTTGATCTTATACGTGATTAACATTTTATTTTAAGAACACAAATCAGGATGGTTTGACATACATAGAAGTTTCCTTCACAAGTAACCAATCAGATCGACGTCCAATCATTGGAGCTGAATCTAAAACCGACTATGTTGACATAGATTTCACAAGGAAAGCGGACCCATTACCAGATGATTCTGATTAGTGTCCTTTTTAACACTTTTGTATTTAAGTAAATTGTTTAACAATATAGAATCATTGTACATAGTGTTTGAAGTACATCTCTTGACACTCGCAAATATATGTTAGAGTGTTGTCGGGTTGTAGTAAAATAAAGTAGTATAAGTAAAGTATTTATATAAGACCAAAAATAGAATACAGAACAATGAGGGGTTAAAATTTAAGAATACGTTCGGCAATTGAAGAGAAAAGAAACTTGAGGGAAAAAGAAAAGAAAAATGCTCCGTGTTGAAAAAAGTGTACTTTAACCTACAATTGATTTTCTTTTACAAATTGTGACTTGGATAGAGAGTTGTTTCATTGACACTCATACCATATCTATTTATATCAAGAAGAAACTAATAAAAAACAAACAAATAAACCCTATCCAAAACCTCAATGTCTTTTTTTCTCTGAAAAGTTAGATAATTCCGACCTATCAATTTATTCCTAGCAATTGCAGATGATAATATTGGTCATATGTCAGTCGTACTTTAGAATAATCGGCGACAGCGTGTACCGAATAGCAAATAAAAATCAGGCACAAAAAAAACTTTATGCTTCTGATATTATAAATGTACGTTTACATTTAGATTATTGTATTGCTTTTCTTTCAAATAAAAAAGATTCTGTTCAATGTGTATCTCTATAGTGTATATTGCTCTACTGTCCTAATGACTTCTGTTGAGTAACGCCAGGTTTGAACACAGGCTAAAATATGCATTTTTTAATGTGTCAGTTATGTCATTATTTTTCATTATTAATAAGGAGTTATGTTGCGAAAAGAAAAATTAAAACGTCCAAATTCACTTTATGGAGGAATGAATAACATGCATAAATGAACTATATATATATATATATATATGTGCTATTTTGTTTTAGGAATTGGTGTTTGTATATTATTACATTGATTATTATGTCATTGTTATTGATAAAATTTCTGTCCATTCATAAAACAGTAATACTATGATACATTATATGCTCATGATGCAGGTATTGTCAAGCTTTTTTTGTTTGTGGATTGGTATTACTCAATCTTTATCATCGTTATGTTTTGTACATTGTTGCTACGTATGGTTGTTAACGTCGTTGTTTTGTTGTTAATAATGGTATCTACTTTTTTTCTGAATTTTGACACTGGGTGTTTAATTTATAAAAATGAAATCAGTTTTCACACTTCTGATTTGATATGAAATATTTTACAGCACATGCTTATAAAAACCAACGTTTTTATTTGTATTGTTCAGTATATTTAAATTCAAATAAATTCATAACGATCCAAATATATACTTAAAGTGATAAAATTCAGGTTTTAATGTGAAAGAAGGAAGAATATTTCATGAAAAAAAATACCGATTTTAGTAAAAAGTCTAAATTTGAGAAATTTATCGGTACGTGAGTGCTTTGTATAATAAGTTGTCCACTTTTCGTTTGTTAAGTATTTTTTTTCATCTTTATATCCTTTAAATGACACTACCACGCATTCGTGGAACACCACCAGATATAGATCTATTTTTATTTTTGAAAGAGTGTTTTCATCAACATGGTACGCTATTGTACAACGGATATATATTTTAGGAAAGATTAAATACTTGTAAATGAAATCAACAAACATTTGTGAAAAATATATAATTTCTCCAGCAATTTTTTGTAAAGGTACATTATATTTAAAAGTTTTCTTATATGAACAACTATCAATATTTCTATATTAAACAGCATTCTGTTCAACTTTTGCAGATTCAATCACTTAGGCACCTGAAAAAATGTATACATCTGAAAAAATCTCTATGGAGATTAGTGTTGGACATTTGTGTACCTCACATTTGAGTACACTGTTGCATGTTTATTTTGTCCAATCAGTTTGCAGAAGATTTTTCAAGCCAATTACTCCTTTTGCGTTTACTCACTTCTCTACATGTAGGTCATACTTCATATAATTTTCATGATTTTGTAACCGTTTTTCTTACATGTAGTTTGTTTCATCGAACATGCATTCCTATCATGTTTTCGTCATTATAAAATATATTTTGTGTTAACATTATGAAATAACAAATTACGTTTCCCAATGTCATTATAAATTTGTTTTCTTATCCAATTTACTATTATTTCAAAATAAAATATGTCTAAACTAAATTAACTTGTTATTTGAATAAAAAAAAACTGGTGACAAATAGTATTATTATTTAATACGCCAGACGCGCATTTCGTCTACATAGGACTCATCAGTGACGCTCTATAGCATGCTACTTCTACATTGTTTATTATGTTATTCATCACAGAACAATGCTCATAACCTGACATATAGTTTCTCAACTAATCGTCTCATTGTCTATCTTAAACTTGTATATATTTGTTTTATATACATGTTATATCTTCTTGTACAAATAAAACGTTGAAATTCTTTAAAATTCTTACACATCGATAAAATAAAAATACATGCAATTTACAATGCCAATCGAGCTATTCACTTATAAGATATTAAACCCCTCACGGGGAGGATTGTGCCTGATATACTTAAAGAGAAACACTGAGGATATTCCACATGTGAAATCTTTGAAAATATAAAGCACACAGGTAGCTTTTTCCAACGAAACATTTGATGATAAGGACACATTAATAGAAAGCTATTTTTGCATTTTTTTGTGATCGGAATTTGGAATAAACAATAAATATTTTATTGGTTTATTTGAAATAACTAGTGCTTGGCACTTGATACCTAGTGAAGAAAAACAATAATATTTATTGTTTTTATTTATGATGTAATTTTGGAATTTATATTTTCCATTAAATTGGTATGTATTGAAGTTCGTGTAACTCTTAACATAATTACAGAAGTAACAGAGCCAATGAAAATCAGTTTAGGCAAATACACCACGCCTCCTAACATTTCGTTCTGTTGATATTGCATTGATAATAGTCTATCAGATACTAGTCTCTATGGTCACAGAAATGGCTAGACATTATAAGAAATATGCTAACAGAAAAAAACATAAACGAAGGCTGAAAAACAAAGCTGCAATGCAGCAAAGTAAGCTAGAATTTATGCTATCACAAGCTACAAAACAGGTTGTTTATCTTTCGCATAGAAAATTAACTGATGACGAGTATTTAGTTTTATCCAGAGGTTTGAAATTCGTTCCTTCACCGTCATTCAGAAGGACAAAGCAAGACTTATTATATGATTTTGATAAATTAGCGAGAAAAATGAGATGTCGTTACTTATATCATGGTTTCTTGAATGAAATTCATCCCTTCAGAGTTAAATCTGGCCATACGCCACCTTTAACCTGCAACACCCTTAAAAATTACCTGTTTAATACAAAGCACGAACTATCTTCATTGCAAATTCGAAAATTTCGAAACAATCTAAGTCTTTCACAGAGGTCCGGCATTTCTTCTCTGTTAAATGATGAATAATTAATCATTAAGAAAGCCGATAAAAGTAACAATGTTGTTATTTTAGATAAGGTCAATTACCTTCCTGAAGGCGATCGCCAATTTAATACACAACATTAACCAAATTGGAAAACTTTGACCTAAAAGCACTTAGATGTAATATTAATACATATGTCAAAGGCATGTACACCAAAGTTGCTATAGATTACCCCACATTTAATTACCTTAATAATGGTAATCAAATTGATTATGGGCCTGTATATATGCATATCTTACCAAAAATACACCGATTAAATGAATGGGAATTATTAGAAATAAAAAAAATACGGGTTTAACATTGATAACATAATGCCGCGATGTCGGCCGATCATATCTCAGATTGGTACTGTTGGACGCTATATCGATTTTTTTTACATGTAGTACCTATCGTACAAAAACTACACACTATGAGAAGGATACGTCGATCTAATATACAAGTTGGAAAGAATTAAGCCTATATAGGGGGAGGGTTGAAATCTCACAAACATGTTTAACCCCACAATTTTGCGCCTGTCCCAAGTCAGAAGCCTCTGGCCTTTGTTTGTTTTGTATTATTATTTTAATTTGTAGTTTCTTCTGTACAACTTGGAGTTTAGTATGGCGTTCATTATCACTAAACTAGTATATATTTGTTTAGATGCCAGTTAAAGGACGCGTCCGGGTGCGGTAATTTCTCGTTGCATTGAAGACCTGTTGGTGACCTTCTGCTGTTGTCTGTTCTATGGTCGGGTTGTTGTCTCTTTAGCACATTCCCCATTTCCCTTCTCAATTTTATCCATTCGTTTGATGTGTTTGAACTTTTGATTTTGCCATTTGATTTGGGACTTACCTTTTTGAATTTTCCTCGGAGTTCAGTATTTTCGTGTTTTTACTTTTTAGACCAAAAGTTTACCAATTCAGCAATTATATCTTTAAATGTCAGGATAAATATGGATTTTGTTATCAATAAATTAAACCAAACTAAATTTATGGTTTTAAACAAACGTATACGTATGATCCTACAATTTGTTGATACCTATATTTTGGCTTTACACTAGGTAACTTTTGTTTCTAACTATTTATGGCGAATCTGAACTAAATCGTGAGATCCGTGGTGTAGTGGTTAGTCCATCGGACTACTAACACAAAGGTTCCTGGTTCGATTTTCGTTTGGGATGAAAATTTCAGAAATCAATTTTCGGCTCTCCCTTGACATCATCTGCGAGTATGGTGTTGTGGAAACGATGATAATCCGTCGGAAGGGAACGATAAATGGCTGACCACTGTTAAGAGAGAGCCATATCTCTTGCACGTTAAAGACACCCTGGCTTGTAGATTTCGAAAAAGAGTAGGCTAATGCCGCTACAAGGCAGCCCTCGCACCCGAAAAGTGAAAAGGGATTAATATAAGTTGCAAAACTTGTTTCCCAATCCACTATAAAATAAATATGTTTAAAATGAACTAAATCGATTGGATGCTTGATTTGTACCTAATGATACGTGAGTCTTAGATACCTACTTTTTTATTCGTTGTATTTTGCTTTGAGGTAGTTTTCAGTAACTACGAGTTTTGTCAAACCTGTACTTTGTGTGTTTAGGGGCATTTTGTTGGTAGTGTTTGTGTTTGTTTCGATCTAATGAGATAAGCACCCTTTTCAATTGCTTTCTACTTATGTTGTACTGTTACAGAACTGTTCAAAGTACGGGGCGCCGATAAGCTGTTGTAACACCACCATCCATATATTCTTGATATTCCTATCCCAAAAGATAAAATCACAAATGTACTGAGCTACGAGAACAATTAAAAAAAGTCCCTAATCAAATGGCAAAATCAAAAGCTCAAACACATCAAACGAATGGATAACATCTGTCATGTTCCAGACTTGGTACAAACAATTTCCTATGCTGACAACTACGTGAACAAAACAAACAGACATAATAAGTAAAAAGTCAAAAATGGGGTACATCAATCAATAATGCGTCGTCTAATGAAGAGTTGTTTATTTACATCGTTATTGCATTGAGTATTGACAGAGCTTTACCATTTATTTTTTAATTAAAAACACTGATCTTATTAAAATTTTAGAGTTATCAATAAACTCATGATAGATACTATGTCAAAATTATGTGGTTTGAAATGTTTTAATCCGTGAAACATTATACTTTTAACTTGTAACCATGTCACAATGCATATTTTTTTGTAATGTGTTCATTTGCAAAAAACTACAAATATAAATAATCATAGGATTCCAGATTTGAGATTAAATGATATACACGTAGTGTATACTTCACACATTAACCTGTCATTCAATTTATTACTTGAAGGGTAAAAAATGATGATTTTTATAAATATGTGAATTTTCCCTTGCCCTGTCGTGTTGATAATAACTGATTTTTATTCCAACAAAGATTTAATATATATAAGCATGTAGATCCCTCACTACAATCAAATCGAGTTTGCAATTCAACAGGACCATTCAATAGAAGTCTTGGTAATTCGTTTGTGTATCCACTTTGCAACTTTATTTTTATTACTTGAAAACGTCTGCCACTCAAAACTTGAACGACAATGTTAGTACTTCGCATCCAGCAACCGATTGAATTAAAATTAAAGAGGAGTATAAATTGTTTCCTCGTTATTTAAATTTTCGTCACAAGAGACAGTTTCCGGATTCATTACATTAACACGAAATCTGAAGACGACAGTAAGTGTTATCTCAAACATAATGAAGACAAAAGCGGTCAAATTTATATTGTACTTAAGGATGTAATTAGGTGAAATTAAAAAGAAATAATATCTAGAACCAAAAGAGCATTCGTTAAAAAACAAAATAAGCTAAAAGTATTGATAGGTTAAAGAACTCCATTTTGAGATATTTGATTTTTTTTAATAACGTGCCGGAAATAGGCTGAATCGGACATTTACCCTATCATGCTTATATTCAGCTTTGCCATTATGTGAGTCTCAAATTGTAAAAAAAGAAATCAAGAATCTGCTTAAATTTAGAAAAATACCCTATTGAAGTCTTTAATGAAAAGAAAAGTGGATGTTATGGGGCAAAACCTTTTTCCTTATATTATAGGAAAAACACAAGGAGTCCGAACATTTGCCATATATTCCTCACCCTGACCTAGCGACTGAAGTATTTCACATGTATATACAAAAACGGATTTTTAATGATTTTGTTAAGTTGTGATTTGTATCCGTTAAGCGCAAGATAACCCGTCGACTATGTTCCATAGCTTTTTTTTACATGCATGTTAAAAATGTTTAAATAGGACACGTTCTGCCAGTAGTACTCAGACCATAAGATAGAAATTAGAACTGTACATGTATTTCGGATGAAGTGTATATCTCTATTCCAAAATATACCTACATGTAAACCATAATCTAAATAAAAAAAACAATAGCAAAACAAATTTGGAAATTGATACACGTCTCGGCCAGTCCAAAATGACATTTAAATGCATGCAAACTTTTTTCTAAAACACTTGAAACTTATGTCCATTCATCATGTTCATGTTATACTAGCTTTTTAAAATGACTCTGAAATCCTACAATGGGTGAGGTAAACAAAAACATTAGAGTTTCACAGTTTATCCTTAACATGTTGTATCTAACAATATAGAGTTAAACTCAATTCTTTTTTCAACTGGCAGCGTAACACAACCTTAATACAATACACTCGAATTAACTTTCTTGATGAACGTATGACCGCTGCATATATGTGTATATACATACAATTCATTATTCTTAATACATTTTTTGTTCTGACGTAAAATTTGAATCAACATATATTTTCAGGCAAGGAACATACAAAGGACAGGATGTATGATAATTTGAAGATCTAGCAGTCTTATATTAGTATTGTGTAGTTCATATCCTACATAATTCTCTTTCATCTTTTGAACTTGGTATATTTATTATCATAAAATGTTTATATTCTACTGAACAGAAAGAAATAACATTTTATTCATTTTACCTATTTTTCAAAATATAAGACTTTTAATACAAAATTGGCTGAACTTCAAAAGTAAACTAAAATCAGAGTTAGAATTAACTGAATATTTTTTTTATTATGTCTTGTATAGATCACGCCCCAGTGGTCATTTACATATAAGTCATGTTTGTAGGGAACTGCCATAAACGAAAACTTAATTTTAAGTTGGAAATAATACTGTCCGAGGAACTATTTATCAGCTTTAATTTAATTTTTAAATCTGATTTTTCTAACTGCAAATTGCAATCATGGACAAATTAATAATGCTCATCTAAACCTAAATAACATTGATATTTCCTGAGGGCATCGCCCGAGTGATATATGACTTTTCGGCGATGGTAAAATTACATGTTTCTCTAAGTCAACGGAAATTAATGTCTTATTACGCTGTTTTTACGTTCTTGTCTTCCTAAAACTAAATAATCATGGTACGTCTTCCTGACAAATAAAGTATCATGGTACTAACAGTTTCTTATATAAGATGTATCTTCGTATTGGCTTAAATCATGTAAATAGTGCATCAGTATTTTTTTTTAAATGAAAATCTTTTTATTTTCATTTTTAATTGTACGGCAAAAATCAGCTTCGACATGAATTTGACAATCCAATCGATATGTAAATCTGTTTCAACGTACATAAACTGGAATACCGTTGTGCGAGATAGTTTTGATGTTCAGATGTCAGCAGGATATACGAAACATCGAGTGGTATACTATCCAATTAACAATTTATTTATTAATTTAGTTATCAATATTTTATAACAATGAATTGAATAGAGTGTTACATAATATCGCTTGTCAAATGTATAAAGTAATTTGTTGAAAATCAGGATGAGATATTTAGTCCTGGACCAGTTCTTATGCACAACCTCGTGATCTATGTTCTAAAATTCTGCGATACTGCAAATTAAAAATTGTATGTTTTTAACACTGTGACGATCCATTAAATTTTGGCCAAAGATTCAAAAGTTAATTAACTTGTGATCAACAATTAGTAAACATGTTATATGAAATATTATTTGTCGATAATATGTTGTAGATTCGCAAAAAATTTAACACAAGTTTAAAGAGGTTTAAAATTAGTATATATGTATGCATTGGTTAGAAAATTTCCTCAACTTTATAATTAATAAAAAAAAGTGTTCTATATGACATTAAAGGTCCCGTTGCGTAAATACGTTGCGTTTATAGTCACTATGCTAAATCTACACCGGTATGTTTAAAATAATGAAATAGGTGTGTATCCTAAAACATAAGATACTCTCAGTGGTAAATATTTTTTATGTGAACAATCTTTATCTGGAGCGAAGACTTGCGATCTTACGATACGCAAACTGGTTTAAATTAAAACAATAGCAAAACAAATTTGGAAATTGATACACGTCTCGGCCAGTCCAAAATGACATTTAAATGCATGCAAACTTTTTTCTAAAACACTTGAAACTTATGTCCATTCATCATGTTCATGTTATACTAGCTTTTTAAAATGACTCTGAAATCCTACAATGGGTGAGGTAAACAAAAACATTAGAGTTTCACAGTTTATCCTTAACATGTTGTATCTAACAATATAGAGTTAAACTCAATTCTTTTTTCAACTGGCAGCGTAACACAACCTTAATACAATACACTCGAATTAACTTTCTTGATGAACGTATGACCGCTGCATATATGTGTATATACATACAATTCATTATTCTTAATACATTTTTTGTTCTGACGTAAAATTTGAATCAACATATATTTTCAGGCAAGGAACATACAAAGGACAGGATGTATGATAATTTGAAGATCTAGCAGTCTTATATTAGTATTGTGTAGTTCATATCCTACATAATTCTCTTTCATCTTTTGAACTTGGTATATTTATTATCATAAAATGTTTATATTCTACTGAACAGAAAGAAATAACATTTTATTCATTTTACCTATTTTTCAAAATATAAGACTTTTAATACAAAATTGGCTGAACTTCAAAAGTAAACTAAAATCAGAGTTAGAATTAACTGAATATTTTTTTTATTATGTCTTGTATAGATCACGCCCCAGTGGTCATTTACATATAAGTCATGTTTGTAGGGAACTGCCATAAACGAAAACTTAATTTTAAGTTGGAAATAATACTGTCCGAGGAACTATTTATCAGCTTTAATTTAATTTTTAAATCTGATTTTTCTAACTGCAAATTGCAATCATGGACAAATTAATAATGCTCATCTAAACCTAAATAACATTGATATTTCCTGAGGGCATCGCCCGAGTGATATATGACTTTT
This sequence comes from Mytilus galloprovincialis, assembly GCF_965363235.1. Lineage (NCBI taxonomy): Eukaryota > Metazoa > Mollusca > Bivalvia > Mytilida > Mytilidae > Mytilus > Mytilus galloprovincialis. The sequence continues at coordinate 62,619,143 of NC_134843.1, forward strand.
CGGCGATGGTAAAATTACATGTTTCTCTAAGTCAACGGAAATTAATGTCTTATTACGCTGTTTTTACGTTCTTGTCTTCCTAAAACTAAATAATCATGGTACGTCTTCCTGACAAATAAAGTATCATGGTACTAACAGTTTCTTATATAAGATGTATCTTCGTATTGGCTTAAATCATGTAAATAGTGCATCAGTATTTTTTTTTAAATGAAAATCTTTTTATTTTCATTTTTAATTGTACGGCAAAAATCAGCTTCGACATGAATTTGACAATCCAATCGATATGTTTCAACGTACATAAACTGGAATACCGTTGTGCGAGATAGTTTTGATGTTCAGATGTCAGCAGGATATACGAAACATCGAGTGGTATACTATCCAATTAACAATTTATTTATTAATTTAGTTATCAATATTTTATAACAATGAATTGAATAGAGTGTTACATAATATCGCTTGTCAAATGTATAAAGTAATTTGTTGAAAATCAGGATGAGATATTTAGTCCTGGACCAGTTCTTATGCACAACCTCGTGATCTATGTTCTAAAATTTTGCGATACTGCAAATTAAAAATTGTATGTTTTTAACACTGTGACGATCCATTAAATTTTGGCCAAAGATTCAAAAGTTAATTAACTTGTGATCAACAATTAGTAAACATGTTATATGAAATATTATTTGTCGATAATATGTTGTAGATTCGCAAAAAATTTAACACAAGTTTAAAGAGGTTTAAAATTAGTATATAATAATGTATGCATTGGTTAGAAAATTTCCTCAACTTTATAATTAATAAAAAAAAGTGTTCTATATGACATTAAAGGTCCCGTTGCGTAAATACGTTGCGTTTATAGTCACTATGCTAAATCTACACCGGTATGTTTAAAATAATGAAATAGGTGTGTATCCTAAAACATAAGATACTCTCAGTGGTAAATATTTTTTATGTGAACAATCTTTATCTGGAGCGAAGACTTGCGATCTTACGATACGCAAACTGGTTTAAATTAAAACAATAGCAAAACAAATTTGGAAATTGATACACGTCTCGGCCAGTCCAAAATGACATTTAAATGCATGCAAACTTTTTTCTAAAACACTTGAAACTTATGTCCATTCATCATGTTCATGTTATACTAGCTTTTTAAAATGACTCTGAAATCCTACAATGGGTGAGGTAAACAAAAACATTAGAGTTTCACAGTTTATCCTTAACATGTTGTATCTAACAATATAGAGTTAAACTCAATTCTTTTTTCAACTGGCAGCGTAACACAACCTTAATACAATACACTCGAATTAACTTTCTTGATGAACGTATGACCGCTGCATATATGTGTATATACATACAATTCATTATTCTTAATACATTTTTTGTTCTGACGTAAAATTTGAATCAACATATATTTTCAGGCAAGGAACATACAAAGGACAGGATGTATGATAATTTGAAGATCTAGCAGTCTTATATTAGTATTGTGTAGTTCATATCCTACATAATTCTCTTTCATCTTTTGAACTTGGTATATTTATTATCATAAAATGTTTATATTCTACTGAACAGAAAGAAATAACATTTTATTCATTTTACCTATTTTTCAAAATATAAGACTTTTAATACAAAATTGGCTGAACTTCAAAAGTAAACTAAAATCAGAGTTAGAATTAACTGAATATTTTTTTTATTATGTCTTGTATAGATCACGCCCCAGTGGTCATTTACATATAAGTCATGTTTGTAGGGAACTGCCATAAACGAAAACTTAATTTTAAGTTGGAAATAATACTGTCCGAGGAACTATTTATCAGCTTTAATTTAATTTTTAAATCTGATTTTTCTAACTGCAAATTGCAATCATGGACAAATTAATAATGCTCATCTAAACCTAAATAACATTGATATTTCCTGAGGGCATCGCCCGAGTGATATATGACTTTTCGGCGATGGTAAAATTACATGTTTCTCTAAGTCAACGGAAATTAATGTCTTATTACGCTGTTTTTACGTTCTTGTCTTCCTAAAACTAAATAATCATGGTACGTCTTCCTGACAAATAAAGTATCATGGTACTAACAGTTTCTTATATAAGATGTATCTTCGTATTGGCTTAAATCATGTAAATAGTGCATCAGTATTTTTTTTTAAATGAAAATCTTTTTATTTTCATTTTTAATTGTACGGCAAAAATCAGCTTCGACATGAATTTGACAATCCAATCGATATGTAAATCTGTTTCAACGTACATAAACTGGAATACCGTTGTGCGAGATAGTTTTGATGTTCAGATGTCAGCAGGATATACGAAACATCGAGTGGTATACTATCCAATTAACAATTTATTTATTAATTTAGTTATCAATATTTTATAACAATGAATTGAATAGAGTGTTACATAATATCGCTTGTCAAATGTATAAAGTAATTTGTTGAAAATCAGGATGAGATATTTAGTCCTGGACCAGTTCTTATGCACAACCTCGTGATCTATGTTCTAAAATTCTGCGATACTGCAAATTAAAAATTGTATGTTTTTAACACTGTGACGATCCATTAAATTTTGGCCAAAGATTCAAAAGTTAATTAACTTGTGATCAACAATTAGTACATGTAAACATGTTATATGAAATATTATTTGTCGATAATATGTTGTAGATTCGCAAAAAATTTAACACAAGTTTAAAGAGGTTTAAAATTAGTATATATGTATGCATTGGTTAGAAAATTTCCTCAACTTTATAATTAATAAAAAAAAGTGTTCTATATGACATTAAAGGTCCCGTTGCGTAAATACGTTGCGTTTATAGTCACTATGCTAAATCTACACCGGTATGTTTAAAATAATGAAATAGGTGTGTATCCTAAAACATAAGATACTCTCAGTGGTAAATATTTTTTATGTGAACAATCTTTATCTGGAGCGAAGACTTGCGATCTTACGATACGCAAACTGGTTTAAATTAAAACAGTGAACTAACATGATGTGCACAGGCTTTATCAAGTCGGAAGACAGTCGGATCGATGGAGCAGTTAGAATGATTATTTGTAAATATTGAAGTATATTTGATGCAATGAATACCAGAATAAAACATTTCGAAACACGAAGTTTGTGAGACCATGACGTTGTAATTTTATATATACTGGACTCCATTTTTCGAACTGAAATGAAAATAGAATTATACTGAGTATAGAGTTTAAACACAAAACATATAAACTCATTTTAAGTGTTGTGCTAACTTTCTTTTGTCCTATGTGAAACTCCTAATTAGCAGAGACATTATATTCTCAAAGTTACAAACAGTTGATCAGTATACCAGTATGTTGTGTTTTTTGTTTTGTTTTAGTTTTAGTTTTTGTTTTGTTTTTGCTTATTTTACTATTTGTATTTTATGTGTTTGCGAGGGTTATGTATGCAATTTCTTATGCATTGTGGTTGTTGTTTGCTCAATAGGAGACATAAAGATTGAAATACTACAGTACCATCCTATCGAGAACGTTAAAATTGGTTTATAGCAGTTTGGTCATATACTGTCTAGAATATATATTCACTGAATGTGAATGATGCATTTGTATTTCCATTTTCAACAAAGTGCAATGAAACATTTAAAACTCTTTACAATGGTTACCGTTGTGCCACAATACAATTTTTAGTAGGAAAAGTGGAACTTTGTTATTATTTTTATAAAATAGTAATCTTACTGTAAATTAATGTTGTCGAAAACTATGAATTTTTCTCAAAGGAAGACAAATATTAGGTACATGTAACTTATTTAAAGACAAATCGAGTAGGGGAATTTCGCATAGGTAACCAATTTACAGCAGAAATATGGGTTTAATGAATTCAACTCTTTCTTTTAGTTAAGTGCACATTGCATGAATGCCATTTTTTTAAAAACATATCAAAATCAGTAAAGAATTCACTTGGTAAACAGGGGTCTGGTCATTATCGTTTTATCACATATTGCTACCTTAATCAACATTCAAAGAAATTAATTTTAAAACTAATTCAAAAAGTGTAAAAATTGCAAAATAGAAAACCATAGTTTGTATGTTAACCTGAATGTCGAGAAACTTTTGCACTGAATGTGTTTAATTTGAGCTCGTCGAATATTTTGTTTAATGATAATGAAGGTCGGACTACACCAGATTAACACCAGGTTGGTCTTCTATAATCTACAATAATGAGCTTCTAAGTGTGATACAATATCATTGACAATTAAAACTAAGAGGTCAGAATGTTGTTTAAGTTTATAAAACGCATATTGGTTCTCCTTACTAAAATTTAATGTGCAATTAAATTACTATATTATATATAAATGTTTGTAAATATATGTTGTGTACAATTCATTTGAAATGTTTAACTCTTTACAATGGTTATATGAATAAAAATATTTCATTTTATTTTTGATAAATGCTTATGAATTAAAAGATTAATTCGATAAAGATAGCTATTATTGTTTTTATAGTTTTTGGTTACAGTACGAAATATTACCCTTACTGCTCCTTTCCAACAACCCGAAACAAGGACTGATTTAAAAGATGTGAAACATGCTCATGATAAATATTACCAGCTCCCAACAATCCTCTAAAGGAATAAAATCACTGATTCTAGGCCAAATAGTTTTATATGTTAAATTCTATAATTATTCAAGTATTCAACAAAAGTCTGTCTTAAGTTAAAATTAAGTAGCAGTCATTTCATGTCTAAACAATACCTTATCCGGACTTGTTCTGAACAAAATAACCATACCTTACACTGCAGCACACATTGGTTTTCAAGAAATTAGGTAGCATAAAAATAAGTACTTTTGATCTTAGCAGCAGGGCAAATATGCCTCCCTACTTTGATACATTTGTTTACTTATTTACGAAAAACGTCCAACAAGAGGTCTACGATGATTCTAAGTCCTTAAGTTACAAATTGATACCAAAATTACCAAACGACTTTACTTTTTGACAAAATATTAACTATAAATAGTATACTATTTTATCAAAATATGTATACACTTCTTGTATGTCATTTCCTGTAGATATCAAGTTGGAAATCTGGGAAGGTGTCCAACCTAAATCCGTATTCAGAGACAGGAACTGTGAAATGCCTGACATCTCGTCATGATAAATATGTTGATTTACCTGCTGAGAATGCTTTTGACAATATCATTTTGTTTGAATATCATATTACCTTGAGCATAATGAGTTACAATACAAACAATAAGCAATGCATAAGCTCTCATTTAATCATATGTACAAAGGATGATATCTTGATAAACCATAAGTCCTTCGTGCCTCATATTAGGGTGGCTAGTTAACGATTTTTATCGATTTGGGTTAACGGAATAACACACGGCTTTATTTGATATCATTGGAAAGAGGAGAACAAGCCGCCTTACGTTGTCTACAGTGGTCACGGTTTTCTTAAATTTGAGTCAAAGGTCAGAGCTAAAATTTCATGGAAAACGCAGAGTCGCGTTTAGACAGTTGGTCGCCCCTAAATATATGCCTTTATAGCAATTAAATTCGAAGGTTTCAAAGGATGGTAATTATAGTTAAAATTAAGTAGCAGTCATTTCATGTCTAAACAATACCTTATCCGGACTTGTTCTGAACAAAATAACCATACCTTACACTGCAGCACACATTGGTTTTCAAGAAATTAGGTAGCATAAAAATAAGTACGTCTGATCTTAGCAGCAGGGCAAATATGCCTCCCTACTTTGATACATTTGTTTACTTATTTAAGAAAAACGTCCAACAAGAGGTCTACGATGATTCTAAGTCCTTAAGTTACAAATTGATACCAAAATTACCAAACGACTTTACTTTTTGACAAAATATTAACTATAAATAGTATACTATTTTATCAAAATATGTATACACTTCTTGTATGTTGTTTCTGACCGTACCAGAGTTTGTATTTTAGCAGAGAAACAATAGATACTAAGAAAAGTCGTATATACCTTTGAGCCAATACTTCAGATCTCGATGAAGTCAATTGCATTATTTAAAAAGATTAATGCAATTGGCTTCAAATTGTTTTTAGAATTAAGCATTTTCAGAATTGATTTTGAAAAATGAAATGCTTCCATAAGTACAGCTATATTATTCAGCAATCAATGTACGTGAATATCGTCCAATATCCCCGTTAAATGCAAGAAAATGACAAATCCCCAACAGATTATCTGTAGATATCAAGTTGGAAATCTGGGAAGGTGTCCAACCAAAATCCGTATTCAGAGACAGGAACTGTGAAATGCCTGACATCTCGTCATGATAAATATGTTGATTTACCTGCTGAGAATGCTTTTGACAATATCATTTTGTTTGAATATCATATTACCTTGAGCATAATGAGTTACAATACAAACAATAAGCAATGCATAAGCTCTCATTTAATCATTTGTACAAAGGATGATATCTTGATAAACCATAAGTCCTTCGTGCCTCATATTAGGGTGGCTAGTTAACGATTTTTATCGATTTGGGTTAACGGAATAACACACGGCTTTATTTGATATCATTGGAAAGAGGAGAACAAGCCGCCTTACGTTGTCTACAGTGGTCACGGTTTTCTTAAATTTGAGTCAAAGGTCAGAGCTAAAATTTCATGGAAAACGCAGAGTCGCGTTTAGACAGTTGGTCGCCCCTAAATATATGCCTTTATAGCAATTAAATTCGAAGGTTTCAAAGGATGGTAATTATAGTTTCTATATTAAGGACTAATTTGATATTTAAGTTGCCAAATATGGTTCGGGATTAAGATTTGTACTTATAGGGTGCATGTTTACAATTTTCATTCACCTGTTAAACAATAGTGACCTTGACTGACTGAAATGTCCAAATTCGGATTTTTTTTCATAAGATTCGATGTAGATGATCTCTAGAGATCTTTTTTTTTTTTATATATATCAACATTTATAAGTCGCTCTTCCAAAATGTATTTTTTCAGTCTTTTGATAGAGGTGTTCGTAATGATATTCTTGGAAAAAATCCAGTTTTCTTTTGGTGAGTGTGGAAGCACATACAGTTGTTTCAAAACTGGTATTATGGATTAAATAAGCAGGTCTTAGTATATACTTGATGTATAGAAATTAGAAAGACTGCAAACGGTGAAAAAAAGGGAGGGTTTTCGTCAAAGGTTATGAAAACAAAATAACAATTAGAAACAAGTCAATCACTCCATCTACCACACTTATATACTTTATTGAGCATACATTGGCCTAAAGTTGACATGAAGTTTATCTACATCAAGAGGGTTCTAACAACGTCAATCTAAAATATAGATTCGTTATCCGCATATGAGCTTATATATACGTGCAATATAATTTTATCAGGTTGAAACAACATAGAAAAATTGTCTAAGCTGGCAGTAACTATTACGCGGTTTAATTGTCTTCTGTTGGTTAGAGAGTTAATTGCCGTTGTTCATTTTTAAATCGCAGAATTCGAGGAATACAGCATACATTCTGATGGTGGAGGCGGCATCACCGTAAAATATTTGTATATATTTATATTTAGAGGGTAGATGAATTGGATTATCATACTTTGTATATATATATCCATTGTGTTACGAAGTTCCCGTATGTCATATAATGATTTTTATTTACCTCAATTTCATGATTTAGTGACTGCTAAATAACTGTTTAGCTTTTTTTTCGTCATGTGAATGTCTCACTTGCGAGTTTGAATATTCGTTTGGTATCCTTCGCATCTCTTTTATCATGAGTTCTATGATAACTATATTTGGTTACTAATTTTTGGTAACCTTGCAAGTTCTACATGTCAGTCATATATGGTTCACCTAACCTCGAACTCATTTCATAGATCGGTGAACTAGGTTACGTTTTAGTGGTCAAATCCTTATCTCAGATACTATAAGTAGTGGGTCAAAACTTGAAACAGTATATCTTATATACATTGTATATGTTCCGGGTCAAATATATGTAGTGTATTGGATGGTAGCAGTTCATCTGACATCACCTCATTTGCATTGAACATTGATAATGTTAATTTCATGTAATACTTGCATCATATAATGTAAGGGGATGCGGACGTAAGCAGTTATTGCCAACTGTACGGTCTTCCGAATTGAGAAAAATCCATACCGTATAGTCGGCTATAAAATGCTCGGATATAAAGATTGAAACAATTTATTTGAGAAAACGTAAAAGGCATAATTTATAACAAAACAACTTGCAAAAAGAATTGAAAGACTTGAAGCAACGACAACCACTCAGATACCCTCGATCCTGACTTGGAACAGGCATATTTGTGGGAGATATTATGGACATAATTGTGCCAATCGTGATACAAGCATGAAAATTGGTATATGGGTAGACTAAATGATAATAATAAAAATTCAGCTGCTGGCCATCAAAAAATTTGTTTTTTTCAAGATGCCCACCGCTCATTTTGCAAATGGCGTAATATCCAATTGGTTACGTTTCGTAAATCTTTTGAAAGCTGTGTAATAGGTATTATCCTATGTAAGTTTTGATCAAACTTAAATAACAGTTCCCAAAGTACGAAAAAACAATACCTACATGATGAACAATTGTCGGTTCATCTGCATTTTCTACTAAGAAATTGTAAGATTAACCCAGCTTGTGTCATCAGTGAAAGAAGGATTACAGAAATACTGTAATACTATTAACTCGCGTAGTGTCATTATATATATATATATATGTGAATTCTTTTAAAAGAACTTCTAGGATAAGTTAAAAAGAAAATCTATTAAACCTTCGATTTTTCCATTCTCCACACTTTACATAATTGATTGAAAACCCGTCTTACAGAAATAATCTGCAATGCTTCTCTAAAAAAATGGTACCATACGCAACAAAATTGTTTCGGCATATTTTATCATAAAGGAGTCCGACAAAAAAACATGCTACATAAAAAAACAAGTGGTTCGGTTGCTGGGTTCTTATTAACAACATATTTGTTGAACGTGGAGGCAGAATTTTCCAATAGGCTGTCAGTATTTCTATAAGAACAAACTATGCCCCTTTAATGGAACTAGATAGTTATGAAACCACAGTAAGGCTTCTTCGTCCTCATCTTTAGAAATATATCTCGAATTTGACTACAGGATAGTTTTACTACTTAGTTTTTAAAACATTTTTTTAGACATCTTCGAATGCCCAAATTGTTCCTCTTCATAGGAAAATTAGTTGTTGAACAATTTTGCGTCTCATCTAGAGAATATAGGATGCATGTTAAACTGTCTGAACTGATGGTGGAGAATGACTAACCATTGTACAACTAGATTGTAAATATTTCTTACATCAATGACACAATTAACATTGTTTTACCAATAAAATAAAGAAGAAGTCGTTAATCATTTTCTACGTATAACACATACCTTTTTGATTGTATGATTATTTTATGCCCTCTGTAAGGTGGCTGGGGTGTCTAAATTAAAATTGATAGTTTTTTTTAATAATTTGTCAAAATGAAGTTTTCATTATGCTTTTTTCAAATATATAATAAAAAGTATGCGTCATCGGGCTTTTTTTCACGCTACAGGGTGTGCAAAATTGACCTATTTTGTATAGATTATGCATGGAAATCAAATTTTGTGTGATAAAAAGAAAAAATACATAATAGAGTTTTAAGATATAATGTGAGAAGATAGCTTTTATAACATGCTTTCAGATAAGAAAAAAAATAAAAAAACAGAATGTGTGTCCAAAGTACATGGATGCCCACTCGCACTATCATTTTCCATGTTTAATCGACTATGAAATTGGGGAAAAAATCCAATTTGGCATAAAAATTAGAAAGATCATATCATAGGGAACATGTGCACTAAGTTTCAAGTTGATTGGACTTCAATTTCATCAAAAACTACCTTGACCAAAAACTTTAACCTGAAGCGGGAAAGACGGACGCACGGACGAACAGACGGTCGCATTATTTTAGATTAAAATAGATAAATTCACAACACTTTCCATTGTGCAAAATTGTCAGATTACTGCTTATAATAAAACAGTGGAAACTACGTAGAAAGTATAATAAATTTATTGTTAAAAGTAAAGCAAATCTACCGATAATTATTCACCTGTTGAATATCAAAGTAAACACGCGTGAACTAGTAGAAGAAATCACAACATCGATAATTGACTCTATAAATAGATGGGGGTTCCCCAATCATAAACTTACCTTTTTATAAAACAATAATGGCTGATCAAAAACTTCACATCTGTACAGTCAATGCTAAGGGACTTCAGCAAACTGAAAAGAGAAAACGATTAATTGAATGGACAAAACAACAAAAATGTGATATTCTTCTAATACAAGAAACACACTTTACTGACAACTTAGAAGAATCTTTAAAAAAAGAGTTTGAAGGTGAATTAATCACCAGTAATGGTCAGAGCAATGCTAGAGGGGTATCTAAATGGTTAAAAAGTAGGCTTAACTACAAATTTATCGACTATTATAAAGATAAAGATGGACGATTCCTTCTGATAAATATAGGAGATTTTAACGATATTTTATCTGAAAAAGATACAAAAAATAAAAATAGAAGAATAAAATTTGATAAACCAGTCTGCGGACTTAAAACTTTAATTAAATCTTTAAAATTAACAGATATATGGCGTGAAAAAAACAGAGATAAAACTCAGTTCACATGGTGTAAAAGAAATAAAACAGAGGCCACAAGAATTGATTACTTGCTTGTTAGTACTGAAATTAAAAAAAAATGCTCCTCTTGTGATATCAGACCAATTGTTATTCAATACACTGACCATAATAGTGTATCTTTAAAATTACAAATATCAAGAAATAATAAAGGACGTGGATTCTGGAAATTAAACAGTAGTGTCTTAAATGATGAAATTTACCTAAAAATAAAATACAATCTCATTAACAACTATAAAATTAAAGCAAGTGATTCAAAAAATCTAGCTCTTTTATGGGACACTTTTAAAATAGAGGTTCGAGACTGTACAATTCAGTTCTGTAAATTGAAAGCCTTAAACAAAAAAGATTCAATCAATGTATTAGAAAATCAACTTATACAACTAAACAATGAAATTCATAAAAATAACATCAGAGTTAATGAAACAAATACCTACTTGATTGAAAAAATAGAGAAAGTAGAACAAGAGTTAGGAAATTTATATAATGAAAAAGTAAAAGGCAATCAAATTAGTTCAAGGGTAAAATGGATTGAAGAGGGAGAAAAACATACTTCTTACTTCTTAGGTCTTGAAAAAGCCAGGCATTGGAAAAAAACCATTACTAGATTATATGATGTAAACAATAATATAATTACTGATCAAGAAAAAATACTTAACCTTGAAGTTAACTATTATAAAAATTTATATTCCTCTACTAAACCAGATAGGGAAGATACCATAAAGTACTTTAACGATATTAAAAAATGTCCAAAATTAAGTGATAGTGAAAGTGATATATGTGAAGGAAAAATCACAGTGCAGGAATGCACAGATGCAATATTCAAAATGAAACTAAATAAAGCTCCTGGTCTAGATGGACTTAATGTTGAATTTTACAGAAAATTTTGGGAAAAAATAAAAGATTTTATTGTACCAGTATTCAACTTTTGCCATAAAAAAAGAGAATTGTCAACTTCACAAAAAATCGGAGCAATATCATTAATATATATAAAAAGAAGATCCACTTTCTTTAAATAATTATCGTCCAATAACTCTGTTAAACTATGATGTAAAATTGTTAGCTTATGCACTTGCTCAAAGATTAAAACAAGTTTTACCAAAAATAATTCATACTGACCAAAAAGGTTATATAAAAAATAGATACATAGGCTTCAATATAAGGCAAATACAAGATATTATTGATTACTCAGAGAAATTTAAAGTAGATGGAGCCATACTTTTTGTTGATTTTTCCAAGGCATTTGACTCCCTTGAATGGAACTTTATGTCAGAAACTTTAGTAAAATTTGGCTTTAAAAGTAGTTTTATAAGATGGATTCAAACAATGTACACGGACATAAAAGGTTGTATACTGAACAATGGATGGGTGTCCAGCAGTTTTAATATTTTTCGCGGAATACGACAAGGATGTCCAATTTCTTCGTTAGCCTTCGTATTAGTAGTTGAAATTATGGAAATTAAACTAAGACAAGATAATAATCTCAAAGGCTTAGAGGTGAAATTAGATGGTAGAAACTGCTCACTAAAAATATGTCAACTTGCAGATGATACAACACTATTTCTTAAATCACCAAAAGATGTAAGTTTAGCAATGAACATAATTGAAACTTTTGGAAGTTTATCAGGATTACAACTTAACCGAAATAAAACAGAAGGATTTTGGTTAGGAAAACTTAAACATAGCAGAGATAAATTTGAAAGCATAAATTGGAAAACAGATAACATTAAAAGTCTTGGTTTTCACTTTGGTTATAACAATCAAGACTGTCAAAAACTAAACACTGATAAACAGCTTAAAAAATGTGAAAAAATTATATCAAATTGGATGAAAAGAAATTTAACATTAATAGGTAAAATAATAGTAGTAAAATCACTAATACTTCCAAATTTAACTTATATTGCATCAAATATGTACATCCCAAGGGAAATAATACAAAAGTTTAAAACTCTAGTATATAATTTTATATGGAATGGAAAAAAATATAAAATTAAACGTGCAACCCTTTGTAAAGACTTTTTAGAAGGTGGGTTAAAAATGATCGATATAGATTTGTATCTCAAAGCACTTCAATTACGCTGGATTTTAAAACTTAAACTAAATTCTGGTGAAAATTGGTCAATCATACCCCAAGTTTACTTAAACAAATTTGGTAAAAACCTTTTGATATTTCAAATGAACATTAAAAATGTTTATATGTTAGACAAAAAAATATTTAAATCCCTTCCTGAGTTCTATCAGCAATTGATTAAAACTTGGATTAATGTTAAGGGGGGGCAGACAAAGACCCCACAAACATTTCTAGACATAAGAAAGCAGATTTTATGGGGTAATCATAACATACAAACAAAAGGAAAACACTTATTATTTACTAAATGGATTGAACAGAATATTTTGTATGTAAATGACATACTTGATGAAAAAGGTTATATATCAGAAAATAAAATATTAACCAAATTAAAAGATAAATGCGATTGGATTCGAGAATTATCCTTATTAAAGAAAGCTATTCCAAAACATTGGCAGAATATTTTAAAGCAAGAAAGCTCATTTAAAACAAAAGTAAATATAAAGAATACAAAAAATTTGCAAATACTACTCAATCATAATATTCATCCAGAAATGAGTAATAAAGAAATATATTCAATACTATTTGTCCCCCATAAACAAGAAAAACCTGTAGGTTTTCTAAAGTGGGAAAGAATCTTTGAAGAAAATTTAAATATAAAATTTAAAAGCACTCTTGATTTTATATTTAATTACCTAGATAACAACAAATTTAAAATGTTTAAATGGAAATTACTCCACTTCATCCTTCCATGCAATGAATTGCTAGTTCAGTGGAAAGTATTAGAACACAATTCTTGTAAATTTTGCAAAGAAACTGATAACTATAAACATTTTTTTATTACATGCCCGTATAATAATAACTACTGGCAAGAAATAAATAAGCTTTTACTTTATCTTCAAATAGATGGACACATTCTAAAGATAGAAAATTTAATAACTGGCTATAAAATAGCAGATATAAAATATTCTGATATAAATACCCTGATAACAGTTATATTTTTCTCCATATATAAGGCACATTTTGTTTCAAACAAAAAAGAAACAAAGATAGAAATCTATAAAATTTTCAAAAAGGAAATAAACGACATAATAAAATTAAATGCGATAAGAAACATTGAAACCGGGAAAATGTTAATAAAGACGTCAACATATTGTAACCTGTAAGTAAAAGTATTACTGGTTGACAAATTAACATATGCTAATTTCCTTGGCCTAGTCTAAATAATATACCACGAGGTGCCACAAAAAAAAACGCATCGCAAATAACCTTTTGATTTGAGTTTAACATTATTCACTTACCTATATGTTTATTTTCATAAATAAACATGATCAAGAATGTAAGCTAGGAAAAATAAATCCTTAATATCACAATATAAAAGAATAAGTTAGGCTAACTCCAATAGGTCTACACTATTAATACACAGGTTACCTGTGAGAAAGTAAACACACTTAATATAATAACAAAACGGTACGGTATAGAACCGTAACTTTTCCCGATTTGTAAACAGACACAGACAAACAAAAATTAAAAATGAATGAATCTATTTGTATTGATGTTTATTTACATAATGTATTATGTTTAATTGTAAAATACTAACATTAATATACTATTTTATTATATATTCTCCCTGGATGTATAATAATTGATATACAGGGATACTTAGCCTAATGCTGTAAGCTAGGTAAATTGTTAAACAGCATTTAGTGCAATAAAGATGATTTATCAGAATGAAATTTTGTGTGATAAAAAGAAAGATATATCATAGAGTTTAAGATATAATGTGAGAAGATAGCTCTAATAACATGCGTTCAGATAAGAAAAAAAAATAAAAAATGGTGTCACTGAATTTGTTTTCTTGCTACAGATAAAAATAGATAAATTCACAATACTTTCCATTATAAACATTGCAGTAACTTTATCTGTTATAGAGTTATCTCAACTTATTTGGCAAAGTGGAATTTTTTTTTAAATACCATAGCACAAATAAGGTGTTTTTGAGAAATTACAGTCGTAATTATGATAAAACACACAATTTTCTATATTTACACCAAAAGTCCTACACAGAAATTACATACTACTCTCAAAATGTGATCTAGACCAACGTAATCTGCTACTTCAAAATGGAGGAGGACACCCGAGCCACCTTAATGGTTGTTAGATTGTAAAACGTGAATACAATACTGACACAATATCATACCTGCAAGTCTGTATCACATATACATTGTACTTCATTAACCTTTAGGCGTGAATGAATATTTTTAAGTCTTAATTTAATGTTGGGCAGAGCTATACTTTTCAAGTTCTCTCTAAAGCTGTTTCACCAAAACGTCTCATCCCAAAGTAGACACATATGCATAGTTCCGAAGAGACTAAGGTTAAATTTTATTGAATGACCGACTAACAATAAACAGTAACTTTCAACGATGTACATAAAAAGGTATCACCATCCTAATTCCAGGTCTATCAACTTAAATATAGTTCTATTAAAGTGAATAAGCCATCATCATGATTATACATGAAAGGATTATATCATTGAAAAGGTTATTGAAACAGTAATGCAAATCATTATTTTTGGAAACATTTTATGGTCGGGGTTGTTGTCTCTTTGACTTATTCCCCATTTCCATTCTCAATTTTATTACATAATTTTAATCGTTTTTCCCTTTAACTGTTAAATACAATGTACATCTTTGTTGTTTTTTGTCGAGCCTGCGACTTTTGTCGCAGAAAGCTCGACATAGAGATAGTGATACCGCGGCGGTGGCGGCGGCGGTGTTAGCTAGCTTCTTAAAAACTTTATAATTAGTATATAGATGCCTTATGTTATGCAGTTTCCGTCTGTGATATGTCCATTGTCCTTGACCTCCTTTTCATGGTTCAGTGACTACTTGAAAAAGAAAAGATTTTTATAATGTTAATTTCTCTCTTGTTCTGATTAATAGGATAACTATATTTGGTATGTGCGTACCTTGTCCGTCAGACAGTTTACACTTGACCTTTTCCTCATTTCATGGATCAGTGAACAAAGTGAAGTTTTGGTGGTCAGGTCCATATCTCAGATACTATAAGCAATAAGTCTACTATATTTTGTGTATTGAAGGATTGTAAGGTGTATATTTGCACATGTCCAACCAGCAGGTGACATCTGACCTTGAATTGATTTTCATGGTTAATTGGTTATAGTTAAGGTTTTGTATTTTGGTCTGTTTTTCTGATACTGTATGCAATAGGTCTACTATATTTGGTGTATGGAAATATTTTTTAATGTTCATGTCAGTGTTGCAGGTTTTATTTGACCTTGACCTCATTTTCACGGTTCATTGCTCAGTGTTAAGTTTTTGTTTTTTGGTCTTTTTTTCTGAAACTATAAGCAATAGGTCAACTTTATTTGTTGTATGGAAGGATTGTAAGGTGTATATGTCTGTCTGGATGGTATCAACTGACCTTAACCTCATTTTCATGATGCATTGGTCAATGTTAAGTTTTCATTGTTTAGGTTGTTTCTTAGATACTACAAGCAATAGTCAACTATGTTTAATACATAGACTGGTTGTAAGGTGTACATGTCTGTCTGTTATGGTTATCTGACCTTGACTCCATTTTTTGGTTCATTAGTCAATGTTTACTTTTCTTGGTTAAGTCTGTTTCAGCGTGTGTACTCTTGTTTTCCTTGTTAGTGTTATCTAACTATAACATACAATATAGGAACTTAAACAAGATCGTCACATATATTTACTAAGCATTGAAGTCTTATCTGTTTGTATTTACTAGATATAAAACGGGCCTTTTCCCCTGAATTACTTGTGTTTCTAAGATTTATGTGGTCAATAAATAAAGGCAACAACGTTACAGTAAATTACTATCAACAAGACTTATAACACGAAATTTTAAATGCATATGATGTACTATCCATTAAAATATGTACACATGTTTCAGATAAATAACAAGACCAAAACTGGGTCTAGACGAACATTTGCCGCTTACAAACTCTCAGCAAACAGGAGGTAGCTACAGGCAAAACGAAAGTTGCTTACTCGCTACAACTCAACATTATAAAACTGCAGACTTAATAATAAACTATTCCCTTGCAATTTCAGACTATCTACGATCAGGAAGTGACTACACGGTTGATGCAACAAAAAAAAAATGCTTTCTTGCTACAACTTAACACTTTCCAGCTGTCGACAAAATATTAAATCATCCTCTTTCATAAAAGCAACAGAACTTCTTGATGATTATTTTTGTTTCTGTTTGACAGACTGATCATGCTGATGGAGTCGAGCGGTTAATAGACACAAACCGACGACAACCACTGGAAACAAGGCTCCTAACTTGGGACAGTCCATTTATAAAAGTTGCAGGATTTATGATATTTAAAGTCCCCCTCTAAACCTTTGTTTGAACAGTACAACATAAGAACAAACAATCAAAATCAATTGAAAAGGGCTCAAATCATCAGATCTAAACAAAGCAGAAACACATTTAACAAACCATACACCAGACGTTGCAGTGATTTTATACATCCCACACAGCAAACAAAAGGCACAACGTACAGATTTGAAAGTACAAATGTACTTGAAGTTAATGACAATGTCATGTTGTAAAATGCGAGAACTTTTTTAGCTTTTTCTTCTTTTTATGTCGTGTTTGGTATTAAATGTCATTATTTCTTATGAGTAATTAAGTTACAATATGTTTACTACGCTAGAAGTGCATTTTGTTCGATCTACGACAAGATTTTGAACTATTTTCAAATAATGTTATAAGAGACATCCATAAGTGGTGTAAGCGTTACTAGGAAATATTTATAGATTAAGATTATGTCGTGAGAATACTTTTTGATAACAACGGTCATCAATGTAATTTATTTGTCAACACCCAAACTGTATATAGAGTGAATAATTTCAAGTAACAGTTAATTTAATCTTCCTTTGATAATTTCATTGTTTGAAAACTATTTGTTTACAAGTACCTTTTTCTATTTTCATTGGTCAAAAAGTGTCAATGATCATGTTTTATAAACGAAAAGAGGGTAGCGAACAAAGAGAGAACCATGTGACACACCAGTTTGCCCAGCTCTCGATCTACGAGCAGCGGCGGGTTAATGTATGTCGCAATGATTACTGTTTTGTAAATATGCTTTATTATATTTATGAACTGTGATTGTATATATGTTGGATGAAAAAAATAAGTATGTGAATGTTCATGTCTCGTGTATTGATTGACAGTAACTTTCCAGTATGGACTCTCTGTCATCTGAAACGGGTCTAAATCGTTTGGATTGTAAAACACAGTTATATATCTATGATGGACTAGAGTTAACAAAAACAAAACAAACACTAGGATTTTCTATTCACGTCAAATAATGAAGATTTTCTAAACACGTCAATAGCCAGTTAAAAGCCAACTCTCAAATAAATTGTTTGAACTATTCATGGTTTTTCATAATTTATAACTGTAATTTAAATGACAAAAAAAAAAACACATGATAAGCTTCAGATAACATCAGCTAAGACCACCAATTGTGAACTTGTTAAGTAATGTCGTCAAAAATATATTAACAGACACCTACATTTAGGACACACTCAACCTGAACATTAGTAAGTTGAAGAAATGAATTGCTAAATGAATGCACAAGTCATAAATTAAATAAAAGATTTTATTGTAATTCGCACTTCAAATCTAAAATATGATAATGTAAATAGTTTCGTTGTGCGTCCTATAGAATAAAGAAAAAAAGCGTTATATTATTGGTTGAATTTCCATTGTTTCGAACTCTTTTATCAATCACAATTCTTTTAAAAATAATACCGAAATTCATGATGTTCTAAACGGTGAAGTAACACAGGAGATCCGTGTTGTTCAATTCTAAATATGTGTTAACCTTCCTAGTATATAGTGATATTTAAATAAATAAAATGATATAAAGTGTATATCAATGATACATCAACCCAACTACATGAATATTCAAACCGCATCTAGAAGTCAACAAACATTCTTAAAGAATTACTTTACCAGCAAAACGCATGACCGAATGTATTTTAGAAAAAATATTATTTTCACTGGATCCGCCGTTTTGTTCTTTAAAATATTCAAAATCCATTACAAAATGTATTAGTATCAGATTCATAACAGTGTTGGCAGCCGTGAAACTTTTGTTTATAACAGTACTGAATAATTTACACATAATTTGTTTGTCATTAGCAGTGATTTTATGCTCACTCAATCTATCAGAGGCATTCCAGTGGGGATTTGAATAATCACTTGTTACACATTTCGATACATAAAATAATACTTTCTTTTCACAAAACTTTTTGGAATTTGTTTTTAATATTTTTAATACCACGACATACAACAGTTTCATTTAAAAAAAAAAGAAGAGTTTATTCATTGTTAAAAAACCCTGCTAAGTTGATGGGGTTACTCTCACAAAATATCTTATTGATTAAGAGAACAGATACTTCTACGTTGTGATCGTTTAACAGTGGCCTACTATTTATCCAATGCATATATATGTGGGTTTTGTTTGTGAAGAGTTCCTGATAATTGAAAAAATCATTTGATTTTTTGTTTAATGCCATAAATCGATTCATTCATTCATATAATTGTCAGTTTGCCTTGGCTATTTAAGTCCATAACAACTTCTCACGAATTTGGTATTTTTCTTACAAAACTTGTATTCTTGTGATGTATTCTTTTGTTGAAGAATGAATGTTGCCCCTTTTTTAATTGTTTTCCGGTTGTTTTCTTTTTGTGTGTCTCATCATGGAAGTCTCATTGACATATAAGACAACCTGATTACCCCTTTCGTCACATTTAAAAACATACGAGATGGCATCAATAGCAATTCATGAAACAAAATAACTAAATTAAACTTACAACAGAAGAAAGATGATGAATTTCTTATGGTCTACTTAATATCGAAGTCACAATGTGGTCTTTGTAAAAATGTTGTAAATTAATAAAAAGAAAACAAAAAACAAAATAATTTGAATTTTTATATTGGAAAAGGTAGCGTTGTGTAAATCATAACAATTATTTAATTTCAAATGAATATAAAACGGTAGCAAATGTTGACTTTTGACCGCATTTTAAAATCAATTTTCTAGTTGTATTCTTGTTGGAAGATGCACTGTGTAGTTTATATTCTTGTATTGTTTTATAATGCCAAATAAATCCAATGTAGAATGGAAATGAGGAATGTTTCAATTAGACAACAACCCGACCAAAGAGTAAACAAAGCAGCCGAAGGCCACCAATGGGTCTTCAACAAAGCGAGAAAATCCCGCACTCAAATGCACAATTTCACTGACCCATAAACAAAAATGTGTACTAGTTCAATAAAAATGGACGTCATACTTAACTATTAAACAAATAAATGAACTAAAATCAATAAACATACAAGACTATTGAAGACCAGAGGCTCTTGACTTGGGACCGGCGCAACAAATGCGGCCTGTATGATTTTGAAAAAAGAAAAAAAAATTAAAATAGTGGTCATTTTTATGATGCAAGTCTTGGTTTTAAATTATTTACAGGTAATCTTAAGGAGTCAGTAAAAAATAGTCACTCTATGAAAGACTGTAAATCCACCAACAACAAAACAAAACGAAAAGACGGACTACAATGCACAGAATATTATATACATGTTTTATTTGCGATCATAAAATGTACGAAGTCGTCCTTAACTATGTAAATTGGGTCGATTTAAAAATAATAAGTTGAGTACGTTTCTGTTGCCAAGGGTTTTTCACAAGTATAATAGTTACCAGAACATTTCAAGTTTCCTATATACACCAAACTATACATTTTATCAATACAATAACGTAAATGCAAATTTCACAAGGCCTAATCCAAATAGCTTTTTTACTATCCAATAAGTTGCAAGTACGAAAAAGACAGGACAAATGTATATTTTGTCTTTATGTTTTGTATTTGCACACCTATTGAAAGTGGATAATACATTAGTTCTAAAATAAAATTTTAGATCAGATAAAAGTTAAAAGATGATTCCACAACCGTAAATTTTAAATCGCTTTGACGTCCGAAAAAAGATTATTATCAACACATGCATTGTAACTTTTAAAGCCAGTTAAGAATTGTTTTCCCTAAAAATACGTGCGATATCGTATTATGAAAGTTGATTGTCAAAACACAACAAAACACAAGTGAAGAACGTTTTAGTATTCAATATAAATCAAAACACAAAGGTTATTTCTGATTAGTTTTTCGAATTATTTCGTTTAAGCGTTGAGAACCTTTGGTGACCCCACAGTTTAAATGTCTATAATAATTCGCGAGCAGTGGGCGTTACAGACGAACGTTCACATAATCTTTCCCAGTCAATGGGAGATTTTAGCGCGTCATTAAATGCATGGTTGTACCTATACTGTTACGAATTTCTTTCTTATGTTCTAATTTCACACGATATTGTAATTGCATGTGACTTTTGTTTATTGTATAGGCGCCAGATTCATTGAATGACATTCGTGTCCGTTCAGCCATTCTGTGTTAACATGAATTATCATTGATATGGTCATAACTGTAAATAAACTGTCTACAAAACTTTGAAAAATGAATGCTTTTCTACCTCAGGAATAGATTACCTTACATGTAGCTGGATTTGGCAAACTTATTAGAAATGTTGGGTCCTAAAACCATTCAACTTCTTACTTTATTTGGCCTTTTAAATTTTTTTAATTCGGGCGTCACTGGCGAGTCTTTTGTAGACGAAACGCGCGTCTGGTGCAAATACAAAACTTCAATCCTGGTAAATATAATGAGTTTATTTGCCATATAACTGTCCACCATAAATATAATGTTTGTGTATTTCTTTCAATTTAAATGTATCTTATATAAAAAAAAATCATAAGTTAAAAATTGAAAAAATAAACATAAAAAAGGAACAAGTATTTCTGGTCAAACACAAACTTTGAAAAAATTCATCATTTCTACACGCTTCCTTCTTGGTATTTAAATGAAGACGGAAGTATTTCTTACCCAATAGACGATTCAGCATCTGTTTTAAAATCGGAAAAGCGATTTCATAAATGTGAGATATAAGTTTGATTACTTTATCTGTCGTCACAAGTGGCGATGTCCGACTTCGTACACATTTCCATGTAATCTGAGGACGACAGTTAGTGTTTATTAAAACCATAATGGAGTTAATTCACATTTTCCTACATTTAAGCGTTCATTTTCTTTCTATTCTGCTGGCTTCTGGTGAGTAAATAAGCAAAAATGATGACTATCGGACGTTACATGGATTTTTTCAAAGCTTTATTCTAAAATACGTTTTTATGCATAAATCATGACAATATAAAATGCATATATCGTATTGTAAGTAATATAACATGTATATGTATTTCAAGATTATTTCAGAGAACGATAGAGGAACAATGGCATTTTTCGTTCAATATTTATAGACTATTAATGCATATGTTTAGATCATCAAGGCTTAATGTAATGCAAGTATTATTGTTTTGCCAAAATAATTAAATGATCCGTGCAAGAGGACATGCAAATTAATAAGATTTAAAATTTAAATAAACCCGTTGCAAAACTGAAGCAATTTTCGTGCGTTTGCAGTAGAAATATATATCTCTTTATTCTCATAAACCAAAGTACAATGGTATAGAGACATATACAAATAAATTAACATAGTATAAATTTTAAATACAAATGTAAATTAAAAACCAATTTTTCAGAGTTGTAACAATTGAAGGTCTTTCCACCTCGATAATAAGAACGAAATTTAAAAAACGATGTTAGAAAATGTCACTCCGTTTTGATGTTATGTGGTAAATCAAACTGATATAAAAAAAATAAGATTAATAGGTTTATCCAGAAGACTTTATTGATTTATAATGAACCAGAAAGAATTTTTAGCAAAGGTCAAAATCTAGAACCTCAAATTTTGAGGTCATAGGTCAGTGATCTCAAATCAATAGACCCCAGGTCAATCACTTGTAAGGTTGTGGAGAAATACTGATTTCAAATACAAAAAGGGAGAACACTCCTATAAGGGTTAACCAAAATTTTTCGACTTAAAAAGGTTGTAGTTGCGCCTTTTTGTAAAAAGTTAGTTTGCACACACATCATATTATTTACTGTCACAGTTCTTTGGAATAACGAAAACAAGCAAAATTCTAAATCTATTACATGACCTTTACCTTTGACCTTGACCTCAATTTCCTTCAAATGGACCAATGACTTCATATCAAAGGACTGTAGGCCTCTACGACTTATAACGTATGAATTTATCCAACAAATCGCCTATCTTAAATTTTCAAAGGGAAATAACTCCCATTAGATGACTTTTGATCACTCTAGTCAAAATTAACCAAATCATTTTTAAGAGTAGACAAACAATTTGGTGAAAACAGTTTGCTAAAATATTTTACGGTTTTAGAGATATAGCGATAACAAGAAAAGGGAACGCGGGGAGATAACTCCTATAAAAAGAAGTGATCGGTCACACAGGGTGAGTTTTGAGAACCCCATTACTGTACAACATCATTGGCCAAAAATCCATTCGATATGTTGTAAGACAAAAAAGTATCTCAGACGGCAGAAGAAAAAAATAATAATAATCAGAAGAAAAACAAAAGGTCTTTTCACGAAAAGTGGAAAGACATAAATAGAGACATACAATGATTACCCAGGAGATTCTAGGCATTTAATAATAATTCTGATAAACTTGCACAGATTGTTTAGTTCAGACGGGTTGCTATTATTCTTTAGACCTTGAAATTTTAAAATATTTGGTCTGTTTATAAAATTATGCTTTAGTAGCAGTTGTCTACTATCGTCTATTGCCAAGCATTCTAAAATATAATGGAAAACGTCGCCAATGTCACTGGAATTGCACAAAGTTCAAATACGATTTTCTCTATGATGTTTTGCCATCTACCAATTTCGATAGGAATTTTTGTGTTCAACGTTCTAAATCTACAAAAAGAACCAATATTTTTGTCATCTAAATTATCAAAGTAGGTTTCGAAATTTATACTGTTTTTGAATAATTTATAATTTAGAGCTTTTGGAGAATTCTGTACATTAGCATACCATGTCTGTCTGAACTGGTCAGTTAATCTTAATTTAACAGTATCATACAACCAGTTTTTACTTATAAAATATTTAGAGTTCCATATATTTGATAGCCCACAATTATCAAGCACAGATTTTACATTCTTACACCAAGCTATATTTCCATTATAACTACCAGTAACAAGATTGTATAGAATAACAGGAAGTTTCTTATTACCCAAGTAACAATCTTTTCCCAATAAGTAATAGTACGTATTTTAATAAAAAATATCCAGTGGGAATCGGCCAAGTTCTCTATATATCACATAATCATGCGTGTATTTTTAAAGATTAAGCAGTAATTTACAAAATTTTAAATGAAGACGTTCTATAACAGAGGTGTTACTTATTCCACAGACTTCACACCCGTATAATAATATAGGCTTAACTACTTTGTCAAATAATTCTAGTTGACATTTAATATTCAAATTATGTAATCCCCCCTTTTTTAGAATATCGTACATAGCCCTTGTTGATTTATCAGCCTGTGCCTGTATTGCTTTTGTGAAACTTCCTTTTCTAGAAAATAATACACCAAGATATGTAAGTTCTTCAACAATAACTCACACAATATCAGCATATTTAAAACTAACATTTTGTAGTGGTCTACCGTTAGAAAATTTTTTTTTTTTTTTTAGGGACATTGACTTTTAATTTCCATGTATCACAACATTCTTTTAAAGCGTCTAATTGTTTTTGTAGATCTGCTTGTGTTTCTGACATAAGTACGGTGTCGTCTGCGTACAATACAACAAACATTTTTGAATAAATACTTAGTTCGTTCTCTATTTGATCTGATAAAGATTTCAAACCATTTGTATTTTGCATGAACCTAGTTTATCAGATGCAAAACGTGCTACACGTGATTTTAAAAGGACACAAAGTATACGTTTACATATTTACAACTCTCTTCAACTTTGATTGATCATTGCTAGATCCTTGAATTTGCAAAAAACTTTTATGCATGTACATAACGCGAATCTCGGCATAAAATTGAAAATTGAAATAAAATTGAAAAGGGAAATAGTCGATATAATTAGGAAACCAAAAAAAAAAAGAAAAGGTTTCAAGATGAATTGATTTCACAAATAAGAAACCGGTTAATCATTTTAAAAAACTAAAGCTGATCGTTTAAAAAAGGCGTCGAGATTAAGTAGAATGAGCTTCTCTGTATCATGTCGAGCATACAACATCCCTTGTAAATTGACGTACACAGATAAGGGTAACTTGTGAATATTTCTTCGGAAGCGCATATTGCTATTTTTTCGTCAACATCATATTTGTTGCTGGTATTCAAAATGTCTCATCTGCACGAATGCTTCCCTCAACTAGTTGTACAGTTTCATAACTCTCTTTTTTTTTTTCAGGTAAGCCAGATCCACCTAAAGATATCCGAATAGATGTGGTCGGTAATACAGCTAAAATCTCGTGGATAATTCCTTCTAACCAAGATGTAACTTGGTCTCGAGTTTATGTTTACGATTCACAAAACAAAAGAGATAAATTTAAAGACGTAAAATTTCCGAAATCTACATTTGATAAAGTCGATCTAAAGATGTGTATGGAATATAATGTCAGCATACTATATCTTAGCACACGCTGGCTAGGAAATTCTGATATTACCACAAAAACATTTTGGATGACTGGTGAGTTTATTTTCTCAAATTTTACATACTGTGAATTCGTTTTTATTCATGGTATAATATGTTTTGTGAGTTTCGTCGGTCACAGCAAACGAAAAAGTTAGGAGTTCAACGAAGAATTATCCCGGAAACGTGTATTTTGTGGGATATGTATTTCGAGTTATGTAGCGCAATTTTTGTAAAGTGTTGACCTGAAATAAAATGGTATCATAAAACGTGCTTCTGAAAGAAATCAAAAAGTATTTTGAATAAATGAATTATAAAATCTGTAGAATATCAGCGAGAATTAATTTTTTTTAATTGATTAAAATAGTTCTTGGGAAATTACTGAAAGTTGTTAATTCCCGTGTCATCATTTGGTTTACTAGTGATTACAAATCAATAGGATTAAAAACGATACGGGACATTGTCCGTAGGTAATGATAAAACTTTGACTTATAAAGGTAAGACGTTACGCACGTTATTGCGGCAATACGTAATAATTATACTCCGAGGGAAAGGTGTGTCTGGATAAGTCACCCCGTCGCCCGGAGGCCGTAGGTGTTTCTTATCCAGACACGCCATATCCCGATGTGTATAACTAACTTACACACACTTCTAAAGTCTATATTGTAATCATTGATTATTAAATGAAAGAAAAACCTGATAGCATATATTTTATTGACAATATCAAACCATGATTTATAAGATTTTTGTATTACATGAAACCCCACTAGTAACCTTTTTTGGTTATCTTCGTTCAAACTTTGACAAGTGAGTATATTTTACGAATGTCAAGGTTGTTTTGCATATTCCAATTAAATCCTCAAGGGTTAATACGGATCATCAGGTCAAAGTTGACCGTATCGCGTATTCATATTACAAACAAAAAAAAAACGTCATGCTCCTTGTATGCAGTTGTCAATATGGAAGGGTATGAGACGGGCGACATTTTTTGGCAAGCGTTGGATTTGGTCATGTTGGTAGAAGAGACTAAAGATAGAGGCAATATTATAACCCAAAGTACTTACCTGTATCATTTAAATAAAGGTAATCATAACCATATTTTTTATCTTACGGTTTTATAGTAAAAAAAGACCCCCTCTTCTAGAGAATAAATAAACATTCATATTCGGATCTACAAAGGAATAAGTGTGTCTGCAATAGTAACCCGACTACCAGGCACACTCAGCATACAAAGATATAGATTTAATATTTTGTAACTCTCTCTTTTGGGGAGAGGGCCGGGCTGATCCAGCTGGGAGTTCTCAACTAACCAGAAAGGGGGTGGGGTTCCAATCAGTATATTGATCTTTTAAAACGGTTCCAACCCGCGGAACCCAGCTAACACATAATATTTTCATATTATTATTGACTGGTTATATATATAGTTATCAAAGGTACCACGATTATAATTAAGTACGCCAGACGCGCGTTTCGTACACATAAGACTCATCAGTGACGATCATATCAAAATATTTATAAAGCCAAACAAGTACAAAGTTGAAGAGCATTGAGGATCCAAAATTCCAAAAAATTGTGCCAAATACGGCTAAGGTAATCTATGCCTGGAATAAGAAATCCTTAGTTTTTCGAAAAATTCAAACTTTTGTTAACGGGAAATTTATAAAAATGACCACATTATTGATATTCATGTCAACACCGAAGTGTTGACTACTGGGCTGGTGATACCCTCGGGGACGATACGTCCACCAGCAATGGCATCGACCCAGTGGTGTAAATAGTTATCAAAGGTACCACGATTATAATTAAGTACGCCAGACGCGCGTTTCGTACACATAAGACTCATCAGTGACGATCATATCAAAATATTTATAAAGCCAAACAAGTACAAAGTTGAAGAGCATTGAGGATCCAAAATTCCAAAAATTGTGCCAAATACGGCTAAGGTAATCTATGCCTGGAATAAGAAATCCTTAGTTTTTCGAAAAATTCAAACTTTTGTTAACGGGAAATTTATAAAAATGACCACATTATTGATATTCATGTCAACACCGAAGTGTTGACTACTGGGCTGGTGATACCCTCGGGGACGATACGTCCACCAGCAATGGCATCGACCCAGTGGTGTAAATAGTTATCAAAGGTACCAGGATTATAATTTAGTACGCCAGGCGCGCGTTTCGTCTACATAAGACTCATCAGTGACGATCATATCAAAATATTTAGAAAGCAAAACAAGTACAAAATTGAAGAGCATTGAGGTATGTTTGTCAAAAATATTTACAAATGAATATTTTTTAGACATTTTTTAACATCAGAAATTATGCATGAATGATATTTTAACAATAATATTTTATCCCAAAGTCGTCCCCGAGGGTATCACCAGCCCAGTAGTCAGCACTTCGGTGTTGACATGAATATCAATTATATGGTCATTTTTATAAGTTTCCTGTTTACAAAACTTTGATTTTTTCGAAAAACTAAGGGTTTTCTTACCCCAAGGAGTAGATTACCTTAGCCGTATTTGGCATAACTTTTTGGAATTTTGGGTACTCAATGCTCTTCCACTTTGTATTTGTTTGGCTTTTTAACTGTTTTGATCTGAGCGTCACTGATGAGTCTTATGTTGACGAAACGCGCGTCTGGCGTATTAAGTTATAATCCTGGTACCTTTGATAACTATTTGATTACTAATTTAAAAACATTTTTGTAAATATTTTTTAGTAAGAAATAAATAAATATTCTTTGCTGATGTTTTTAAATCAAGGCAACAGTAGTATACCGCTGTTCAAAACTCATAAATCCATGGACAAAAAACAAAATCGGGGTAACAAACTAAAACTGAGGGAAGCGCATTAAATATAAGAGAACAACGACACAACATTAAAATGTAACACACACATAAACGGACTAAGCTTTAGACAAAATCCTATGAGAATAACAAATATAACATTAAAACCAAATACATGAATTTGGGATAGATAAGTACCGTGACACGTCTTATAGGTTGCACTTTGTAAATACAGCTGTTTCTGACAACACGCCTCTTTTGGGGAGAAATAGAATATTCATAGAAAATTAATTTTGTTTACATACTGGTTCCCAGTTATGCTCTCTGTGTTCCATATCGCAGAGACAGAACTGGGGAATGTTACCAGTAAATAAACACGTGCATATTGTTTACATTGAAATCTGTGGTAACCTTTCATTCGAGGTAGGGGTAGTTAAGAAAATAAGTGTAAGTTTCAACTCTGAGAAGTTCGGGGCATATAAACGTTGAAAATATGCCGCACAGCCCTATATTTTGACCTTTGAAAAAAATTGTGGTGCAAATGAACTTTCAATTCTAGGATAAGATTTTTTTCAAAACTTCATAGTAAAAGTGGTACAGTTTTAGCCGTAAAAGGAGTTCCTATGGGAAATTGCATTGTCAATATTTACAGAAATGCAACCTATATAGGGTGAAAAAGGGGAACATTCAGGATTTAACCAAATTTGCTTTATTTCACAGATTTTAAAGAAATTAACTCAAATATGAAGTTTTATAAATATTTAATGAAGATTGATAGAATCCTGGGCCTTAGATATGATGACTCAGCATAAATTCACAGATTACAGTATGCATAGTTTACTTAAAGTCCTGGATACAAAATTAATTCATAACATTTGCATATTTGTAAGTTAAATTGTTAAAAAGTGCTTATATTTACTCTTCGCAGTCATTGAAACTCATAGATCCTTCCTGAATATTATTTATGGAGTATTTGTGTCCTTTCGATAACCCAAATTAAGCCGCAACACCTAATTCTTCTTTTTTGTCACCACGGCATAACAAATACAAGCTAGAAAAACAAAAATATCTCAAGAAAACTTACAATAGTGTGTATTATCCTGAATATGTACTAAATATTTCAAATTGCTAGAAACAGCATAATGAGTTAGGAAATTTGAGGCCCCAGGGGCAAAAAACATAGAAAATTGCCTACCCCCTGGGTCATAAAACAAATAATTTAACTTGTAAATGCTATGATTTTCTGATTTTTAAGTTCTTGATATAGAAACAATAACTATGTTTGGAAGTTATGCAAAATTCAGATGTTAGCAGTCATCTCTACAACATTTTAAGTGAATTTATATCTCAGACTGGTGTGGCGAAATCAGTCTAACACGGAATCCTTTTATATCTTTAATCCAATAACTAACAGTTATTTACAGTATGTACAGTTTGTAAAAGTTGATAAATACCACATTGGAATAATCCGTCTTTTCTTTCTAGTTCAACTGATATTACTTCTTTACTTCTATTACTACTATTTTAACAATGATAATTATCCATAAATACCCTTAACTTATATACTAAAATCATAAGAACATTCCAAATCTAGAACAAACTATAATTAACTAGAGAAATGATAAATAATCTATTTTTAGTAACAGGGTAAATTCCGGAATTTGCCAACACTTTCTTGAACATAAATATACACAAGTACTCTCACTATCCATCTAGAATATTCTAGTATGATTCATTTACTATAATTAAAATAAAAATGTAATTTCATATACACAATGTCAAAATAAACATGATAAAAGTCCAATGTCTTTATAATTGCGTACTTTCGCAACACTCCAGAGGCCAAAGAAAGTCTATCATGATTCCAACTGTTCTTGTATCTTCTTCATTGCTGTTCGGGCTGCTTGTCTTTGTGTTCTCTCTCGTGTAGTACTAGTATTGTCATTTATCAACTCAGTATCCTTTTCCGTATCTGGGTTTTTAAGTCCTCATCTAACTCTTCACATTCTATAGGATAAAGCATATTCAGAGCTCTGTTTAATCTCTTTTTATTAGGTAGCATAACTTTTCCAAATCTTATTTGACCATCTCGACTAACTACTAATTGACATATACGGCCAATTTTCCAACTTCCTCGTGGAAGGTTTTCCTTAATTAACACTATGTCACCAACCTTAGCTGGAGTTTTGCTCTGAATTCTTCCACTCCTTAGTTTGTTGGCAGTTCTTTCACGTAGACTAAGGAGATACTCATCTCTCCATGTTTTCCAAAACATATTTAGATGTTTCTGTCCTTTGTTCCATGTCAATATCAATTTTTTAGCACTACTGGTTTGCGGTAAATATTCTGGATCTGTAGAATCTTCTTCGTTATGATCTGGAAATCCTGTTTTAGCATTCAGAGTAAGAAAGTGTGCTGGTGTAAGAATAATATTGGAATTTATGTCATCTCCTATATAAACAAGTGGTCTAGAATTCACCACTGCTTCAGATTCAGCTAAGAGAGTTCTAAATTGTTCATTTGTTAGACATAACTTTCCAATTGTTTTCCGTAAACATCGTTTCACAATACCAATTAATCTTTCATAAAATCCACCCATCCAAGGTGCCAACTCAACAATGAATTGCCACTGAATTCCTTCATTTGCCATGTATGTTTGCACATCTGAATCGACTGTTACACCATTCCATGCTTCTAAGGTTTTGCTAGCTAACTTGAACTGGGATCCGTTATCTGAAATTATTTGTTTTGAGTTACCCCAGCGAGCAATGAACCTTCGAAAGCCTAGTAAGAATTCCTCTGCTGACATGTCTTGCATTAATTCCATATGTATGGCTCGAACCACTAGACATGTATATAAGCAAACCCATACTTTTTTGCTTCCAGTGTCTGATTTCACAAAAATTGGTCCAAAATAGTCTACTCCTATATATGTAAATGGGGCTGACTCGTTCACTCGTTTCTTTGGTAGTGGAGGCATTAATGGCATTTTATATGGTCCGCCTTCACACCGTTTGCAGATTGTACATCTTCTCAAAACTCTTTTTACTTCTGAACGTCCTTGTGGTATCCAATACGTTTGACGCATCGCTGATAAAGTTTGTGAGACACCAACATGAAAGTTTTTTCTGTGCATGCTTTCAATTAACAGTTCAGTAACTTTGTTTTTCTTTGGAAGTAATATTGGTGTTTTTGCCCCTTCTGACAGTTGAGCAGCTCCTAATCTACCAACACACCTGATCACATTTTCCTGGTCTAAAATGAGCCCTAACTGACTTACTAAGTTGTGTCTTTTATTTTCTTTAATTGCTATCATCACTTCACCAAAACATTGTTTTTGAACAGATTTTATCCACAATAACTTTGCGTGTTCTAGCTCTGCATCTGTTAGAGGACCAGATATCGTCTCTTTATTTAATTGTTTAACAAATCTCAATACCCAAGCTGATACTCTGATCAAGCGGATAAATGAGGAAAATCTGCTACAATCAATGTCTAACAGATACCCAACACTAGATTTCGAATTTTCAACACTGTTTGTTTCTCCGTCAGGACCCTCTCCAGCAAGCAATTTTGCTTCATGTAATACTTTAGATACCTTGTATTCTGATTCAATCGAATTTTGATTGTCAACACTTATATTGTGAGGATCCCAACTAGGCCACTCAGTTCTGTGTTTAGTTAACCAAGAGGGACCATGCCACCATTGGCTGTTTTTCTTTAACAGTGATACTGTTGTGCCTCTGCTTGCAATATCAGCTGGATTTTCCTTCGTATAGACGTACTGAAATTGAATGTCTTGTTGCTGCCTAATCTCCTTTATTCTATTATCAACAAATGTTGCTAGAGGTTTTTTCGATCCTATCCAGTGTAAAACACATTGAGAATCTGTCCACAAAATCGTCTCACAGATAGGAAGTTTTAATTGCTTCTTAACAAAGTCAATGCAACGGACACCAATGACAACTGCTAATAACTCAAGTCGTGGTAAAGTTATTTTCTTATTTGGTACCAAGCGTGTCTTGGAAAACAGTAAATCATTTTTACATAAGTTGTCTTCCCTGAGTTGATGTAGATAAACAGCAGAAGCATAGGCTTTGGTTGAAGCATCGCAAAAGCATAGTAATCTGAACGTAACTGTACCTGGTAGCCCAATAGCTTTAGGAATATGATATTCCTGAATTTCATTTAAATCAAAAGAGATTTCTTTCCATTGCTGAATATCTTCCTCTGTCAGTTGTTCATCCCATTCCATTTTCTTGTTCCACAACATTTGGAGGAAAAGCTTGGTTCTTAAAGTCACAGGTGTAAAAAATCTAAGTGGATCAAACACAGAAGCCACTCTCTGTAATACTTCTCTTTTGGTGATTGGAGACATGTTATCATTTGTTGCACTGTATACTGTTAATGTATCATTTCTTGCACTGTTCACTGTTAATGTATCATCTTTTATTGTCCAAGTTAATCCAAGAACCTTTAATTTTTCTCTATTCGCCTGATCTTCCTTGGGAATGCATTCTAAAAATTTCTGTGAATTTGATGCCCATTCTCTTAAGTTCATTGATTCCTCCCTGAATATTTGTTTTGCCTCTTTATATAATGTAACTGCATTCTCTGTCGAATCTACTCCAGTAATTACATTATCCACATAAATGTTTTCTCTAATATTTGCTGCTGTTGCATTTTTGTATGTGTCAAGGTGGTAGTCCAAAGTTGCTGCAAGTAGGAAAGGACTTGATATAACTCCAAATGGCACTCTGCAAAATCTGTAAACTTGTACATTGTTTTCTACAGTTGGATGATTAATGTTTCTTAGCCAAAAAAATCTAGTTGCATCTCTGTCATTTTTTGTAGTTCAATTTGGAGAAATGCCTTTTCAATATCAGCAACTACTGCAATTTTGTTCATTCGAAAACGCAACAAGAGTCCACATAAATCTTGTAACATTACAGGTCCTCTGTGCAGGCAATCATTCAAACTTTTATTCTCTTGTTTTGATTTGGCAGACGCATCATAAACTATCCTTACTTTAGTTGTAGGTTTGGATGGGTCAACTACTGCATGATGTGGTATGTAATGCTTGATTCCGGTATCCTTACTACATTGGTTTGACACCTTTTCTATGATGCCTTTTTTGCACTGGTCTTGAATAATCTCATCATACTTGTTTAATAGGTCAGCATTGTTCTTCATTTTCTGAAAAAGTGACTTAATCTTCCGTATGCAAGTTCCCTATTTTCAGGAAGTTCCGGTAATTTTTCTTTCCATGGCCAGGCTACTTGATATCTTCCATTTTCCATTTTGAGTGAGGTGACAAAGTTACTCAAAGTATTTTCGTCGTCTGATGTATATGGACAATCTTGTATTCCAATAGTTTCCAATTTCCAGAAATCTTCAATGGAAGGCTTGATTTGTAGACATGTGTCAATTGTAGAGTGAAGACAGCATTCTGTTATAGATAATAAGCCATTTACTGTCATGGTCATTTTGTTCTCTCTTTCTTCATCACTTAATTGTGACCTTCCTGTAAGGATCCATCCTAGCTTAGAGCCAAGTAGATAAAGCCCTTGTTGAATTTCTATTTTCTGTGGCAATATGATATCCAAATAATAATCATTTCCGATAAGAATCTCTATTGTTGAACTTTCTAAGCAACTGGGCAGTGTGTCAGCAAGTTGCAGAGTGTTACATAAGTATTTCACATTTTCACATACATCCATTTGTAAAGGTCTTCTTAGTATTGATCCTGTTATCTTAGGAACAACATTAGCATCAATAAGCATACAAACTCCATCTTTTAGTCTGATCTTTAATGACACCTTTTGCGTTCTTAATGTTTTTGGCTTATCTGCACCAAATGTTACAAGAGTTATCTCCTCCGTAGCTTTCTTCTTCAAGTTTAATCTCTTGGCCAAATTTTCTGTTATATATGTTCGCTGAGATCCGGAGTCCATTAATAGTCTTACTACTTCTGTTTCATTAACTTCTGTATTTGACACAGTTGTTTGAGCTGTCTGCATCAAAACTATATCTCCGGAGGACAACAAGCTGTTCTCTGGTACGTTCTCTTCACTTGAAGCTATTTCACACATTTCATCAGCTAGATGTGAAACTTCTTTCTGTTGAGAGGGAATTTTCTTTGGGCATAGACTTCTATGGTGACCCTTTTTCTGTTTGCAATGATAGCATACTTTTTCAAATTTACAGTCTCTAATAACATGTCCTGGTTTCAAGCATGTATAACAACTACCCTTGATTTTCTGCTTCCTGTCTTCAATTGTACTGAACTTTCTGCACTCATCACTCCAATGGTGTCCATCACAATATCGGCAAACCATTGAATTTCCACTGCCTAAGTTTTTTCCAAATGGCTTTATTGTCATCAGAGCTTCTGCAGATAAGTGTTTTCTTGGTTGAAAATTACTGCTGTTTGACTGGATTTTAGACTGCTGTTTTTCTTCAGAACTGGGACCAGTATGTGTTTCCTTAGACTGACTTTCTGCAGCTTCCCTAGCAGTTATGTAAGTATTGAAAAACTGTCTTAACTTCCCTACTGTCCATCTTTCATTGTTACCTTTCTGTATTTCAAGTTGAATAAGGACTTCCTTTGGTAGCTTAGATGTTATCATCGAGATGAATACATCTTGGGTTACATCTTGATGCATTGCGTCCAAACTACGTAAGTGTCGTTCCAAGTCATCATAAAGTCTACGTAAATGTGTAGTTTGATTTGAAGCTGACTGAAGGTTTATTAAATCTGAATAGTGCTTGTTGACAACAGATTGAACATTTCCAAATCTTTCCTTTAGTATTGAAATTGCTACATCGTAATTTTCATGGGAGAGCGTTAAGCCAGATATAGCAGAATTAGCTGTTCCAAAAAGTTTGCTTTTCAAGTAATTTAATTTCTCTATTTTTGTCAAGCTCTGATTTGTGTGCACTGCTGCTTCAAATGAATCCCAAAATTCTGTCCATTTTAACTTATCTCCATTGTACGAAACTAGGTCTAATTTAGGAAGTTTAACTGCACTTACTGTTGAAGGTTGACTTTTCCTCTGTAATTCTTGGAGTTGTAACTGTTGAAACTGTAATATCTGTTCTTGCATTTGTGTCTGTAATTGTAATAAATGCTCCACCTTGTGGTCCGTGGCCGATTCTGTTTTCGTAGTATCTGTAATTTTATCCTGAATTTCTTCCTCGAATATTTTTAATTCGTCTAAGCGCTGTGTTACACCGTCAAGCAATTTAAAATATATTTCACTTGCCTTTGTAAATTTTACAATTTCACCTTCTTTATCTTCTTTTTCCTCTAATATGAGTGAAATTTCTTTCATACTATCTTCAAGTTTTGCTGCAAAATCCTTTAATCGTCTCTCTGCTGATAAAACTTGCCTTAATTGTGTTGTCACACTTTCATCTTGAATCCCTTGTGCTATTATATCTCCACTTTTATCTAATTCTTTAGCTAACAAATTATTGTACCTTGTACAGAGTCCTTTCAAATATGAGACTGCCATCTTTTCTGTGGTTACTTCTTTTCCGTGTTCTTTATAAATTTCTTTTTCTGTAACTCCCGGGTTCCGGCACCATACAATGTGGCGAAATCAGTCTAACACGGAATCCTTTTATATCTTTAATCCAATAACTAACAGTTATTTACAGTATGTACAGTTTGTAAAAGTTGATAAATACCACATTGGAATAATCCGTCTTTTCTTTCTAGTTCAACTGATATTACTTCTTTACTTCTATTACTACTATTTTAACAATGATAATTATCCATAAAAACCCTTAACTTATATACTAAAATCATAAGAACATTCCAAATCTAGAACAAACTATAATTAACTAGAGAAATGATAAATAATCTATTTTTAGTAACAGGGTAAATTCCGGAATTTGCCAACACTTTCTTGAACATAAATATACACAAGTACTTTCACTATCCATCTAGAATGTTCTAGTATGATTCATTTACTATAATTAAAATAAAAATGTAATTTCATATACACAATGTCAAAATAAACATGATAAAAGTCCAATGTCTTTATAATTGCGTACTTTCGCAACAACTGGTATCTGCATACATACAACTATTGCAAATATGGCTTTGTTTGAACACTTCTAGTATATATAGTAGCTAAATTGTGTCAGATATATGGTTACAGATGATACTGTTGTGACAAGCATTCTAAATTGACCATTTGAGGCAGAAAATGTGTTCTTTAATTGACAAATAGGCATACAGTAAGATGTGGACTGGAGACAGAGGCTGGATTGGATACTTTATATAATCTTGAATGTTGTGATGATTGACTGCTAAACATTACATTTATAATATTCTGATATGCTTTCAATATGTTATCAAAACAGTTTTTAACAGGTTCTAGGCATTTTTTATCAGAAAATATGTAAATAGGGTAAGCTGGCAATAATTAAAGTCTTGTTTTCAAATTCTTTAAAAAATTGCAACAGGGAAGGGGGTATAAAATGTATAGTATAGAAAAACTTAGAGTATACACAGTGATTTCTTTAAGACTATAATTCTGATAAATGAGTCATAATGTGAGAAAAACTGATTTTAGAGAGTTTTCTATTTGAATAAATGTCTGTATAGGTTGCACTTTGTAAATACAGCTGTTTCTGACAACACGCCTCTTTTGGGGAGAAATAGAATATTCATAGAAAATTAATTTTGTTTACATACTGGTTCCCAGTTATGCTCTCTGTGTTCCATATCGCAGAGACAGAACTGGGGAATGTTACCAGTAAATAAACACGTGCATATTGTTTACATTGAAATCTGTGGTAACCTTTCATTCGAGGTAGGGGTAGTTAAGAAAATAAGTGTAAGTTTCAACTCTGAGAAGTTCGGGGCATATAAACGTTGAAAATATGCCGCACAGTCCTATATTTTGACCTTTGAAAAAAATTGTGGTGCAAATGAACTTTCAATTCTAGGATAAGATTTTTTTCAAAACTTCATAGTAAAAGTGGTACAGTTTTAGCCGTAAAAGGAGTTCCTATGGGAAATTGCATTGTCAATATTTACAGAAATGCAACCTATAGTAATGTGAATTCACACTCAAAAATAAGAGAAAACAAACGACACAACGGAAACACAACGTTAAAATGTAACACACACATAAACGAACTATAATATAACAATGACCATATTCCTGACTTGGTAAAGGACATTTTTAAAGGAAAAAATGGTGGGTTGAACCTGGTCTTGTGGCATGCCAAACCTCCCTCTGTTATGGCCATGTGAAATATAACATGAAAATGACAACAGAACATTACAGGACTACAATATAAATAAATAGGAGAACATAATTGACAAAGAAACACACGAATAATAGCTAACAAAAGGCAACAAGTTTAAAATTTTAATACGCCAGAAGTGCATTTTGTCCACACAAGACTTAAATACTAGTGACGCCCAGATACAAAAGTTTGAAAGCCGAAACAAGTACAAAGTTGAACAGCATCGAGGACCAACAGTTCAAAAAAGTTGTGCCAAAAACGACCAGGGTTTTCTGTTAGGTACCAGAACATCCCTATTATTTAGAATAATTTATACTTTTGCAAACAGTAAATTTTATAAAATGACTATACAAAAGATATATGAAAAAACTGAAGTATTAACTAATTACAGGAAACAACCGAAATACACTACATAACCCGACGAAATGCAGCACATCCGAATAAGTTTAAATCTCAACGCCAAGTAACGTCATATTTGAAATTGTAAAAAATGACAAAAAATTACGTCACATTAGAATTTGTAAAACAGATCATCAAAAAATGAAAAATGACGTCACATTTGAATGAATAAGATAGAATAAGGATTGATTTAAGATTATATTTGAACTAAATACTGATATTACATTTAATATCAATGCACATTTCAATACTTTTTAATAGCAAACTAAGGTAGCAATTAACTATATTATATGTCCGGTTTGTTTTGAATCTAACTTCAAACGTAAACCATCGTACAGATTACGTTGAACAAAATGAAATCTAATTAATGAAGGCGGTGATTAATTTTCTTTACACATGAATATAATAGAAAAGACGTGAACACATTTGACAAAATCCGATGAGAATTACAAATATAACATTAAACATTTAAACTAAATGCATGACTTTGGGATAGATAAGTACCGTAAAACGTCTTATAGTAATGCGAATTCACACTCAGCTAAACAGTCACAATCGGTAATAAGTCACGTTTGGTAATTAAAAGATTAGACGACGTAATGCCAAACCACAATCTACCATGTAGTAAAAATGTCCTTAGTTTGGTCAAAGACACATCGTATGGATCCACCAATTCGTGATGGTGTCCATAAAATTTACGGAGTGTCAATTTTAATCTTTCCTCCTCATAACTTTGTTGGAGCAGTTTCTGCGTAAGGAGCACACTCCTGTATATAAAGTCCGTATAGTGTGAACAAGCACGAGAATAACGTATCAATTGTGATATGTAAACACCATACGAAGGGGCAGAAGGTATGTTACTGCTGAGAAATAGGAAATTGATAATTGGGAAGTTGAAATCGTCCCGTTTATCATAGATTTTCGTGTGAAGTCGTCAATCTGCGGTAATATTGAGGAAAAGATCAAGGTTTGAAGCAGTCCTTCTAGACAAATTTATAAATGAGAACAATTGTGCATGTCCAGGAGAAATTCCTTTGAAATATTCAATCAATACTAGAACACACCCGTGAACTCGCCCGTGAAATCGCTGGTTCGTGACTGAATTAAAGTATATAACTATGTGCATGTAAGCCTTATTTTAGCCTGGATATTTAGTATTGATATCATTGTCATCTGATAAAGTCATGCTGATTATAAGATGCACAGTTTTCACTACTTTCAAAATCTTTCTGTTTGAAACCGTCGACCTGGAACTTATCAATTATTGGTAATATTAATTATTTGAAAAACATTAGGGCCTGGAATGGAGTAATTTTTTATCAACAGCATTGTCCAATTTTAGTTATAAATAAGGTTGAATTCTTTGTTTCTCTGTTTTGCGAGTTGGAAACTGTACCTATACGCCTTACTTAAGTCTAGATTTTTAGTATTCGTATTGTCATCTTTTAAAGTCATACTGATTAAAATACTACAATAGGAAACAATGTGACAATGATAAAATTTAGTAATGTCATCCATGTGATTATGACCCGTGTATATAGCAAATCCTAAATACACCGTTTGGTGGTGCGCCTGTCAGATGCGGAACGTACAGATAAGGTATAGGTAACATGTGAATATACTATTGGGATCGGTATCGGATTCGACCCGGAACTTGTTAATTATTGGCAATAGTAATTATGGGGAAAACAAAAGGGTCTGAAGTGGTGTAATTTTTAATCAACACCATTGTCCTATATTAGCTATACATAAAGTTGAATTCTTTAAATTGTCGTTTTTACCCCATGACGGCTGACAAATTGGACCTCATCATTTTAGTATTATAGATATGATGGACATTTGTATATTACATTTAATATATATATTTGTAAAATGTGTAAAAGAAATATATATAACACATTTTTGATTGATATCTGTGTAAAGCATAGTTTTGATGTATAATAAAATATCTTTCTGAAGTAACATCAATTTAATTTTCTTGTCAGTTTACCTGAATCCACAGACCAAAATGGGTTAACTTACGGAACTTTTTTAATTGAGGTCCAAAGTTAGGGAAGAGTGACCTTACCATCCCCATTCCGTCCTTAATAAAAAAAAATCCCACCGGAAAAGCTTGCTTGCCCACTAGGTACAACTGAGAGGCACTAGCCCAAGGTTACCTGGGCCTCAAGACCCAAGTGGTGTAAGTTACGGAACTTTTTTTTATTAAGGTCCAAAGTTTTGGGTAGGAAGAGCCTACCGTCCCCCTCCTGTTCTTCATAAGATTATTCCTACGGCAAAGCTTTTTTGCCCCCTAGGAAAAAATGATAGGCACTTGCCCAAGGTTGTCTGGGCTCAAAGACCCAGGTGGGTTAAGTTACAGAACTTTTATAATTGAGGTCCAAAGTTGGGGTAAGGTGACTCTACCATCCCCCTTCTTTGCTTCATACAATATCCCCTACGGCAAAGCTAGTTTGCCCCCTAGGTACAAATTATAGCCACTGGCTCAAGTTTACCTGAATCCACAGACCCAAATGGGTTAAGTTACGGAACTTTTTTAATTGAGGTCCAAAGTTAGGGAAGGGTGACCTTACCATCCCCATTCTGTCCTTAATATAATTTTTTTACCGGAAAAGCTTGCTTGCCCACTAGGTACAACTGAGAAGCACTTGCCCAAGATTACCTGGGCCTCAAGACCCAAGTGGATAAAGTTACGGAACTTTTTTAATTAAGGTCCAAAGTTTTGGGTAGGAAGACCCTACCATACCCCTCCTGTTCTTCATAAGATTATCCCTACGGCAAAGTTTATTTGCCCACTAGGTACAAATAATAGGCAGGTGCCCAAGGCTGCCTGCGGCCAAAGACACAGGTTGATTAAGTTACGGAACATTTTAAATTGAAATCAAAAGTTGGTGTAGGGTGACCCTACCATCCCCCTTTTTTCCTTCATAAAATTTTCCATACAGCAAAGCTTTTTGCCTAAAAGGTACAAATGATAGGCACTTGCCTAAGGTTGCCTGGACCCAAAGACCCAGGCGGGTAATGCTACGGAACATTTTTAATTGAGTTCAAAAGTTGGGGCACGGTGACCCTTATATTCTCTTTTTTTAAATCATAAAAAAACAACTGCAATACTTTTGTCCCCACTAGGAACAATTGAAAGGCACTTGCCTCAAGTTGCCTGGACCCAAAGACCCAGGTGGGTAAAGTAACAAACTATTTATAATTGAGGTCAAAAGTTGGGGCAGGGTGGCCCTTCCTTCCGCCTTTTTTTAATTCATAAAAAAAATCCCTACGGTAAAGCTTTTGCTCACAAGGTAGAAATAATAGGCACTTGCCCAAGGTTGCCTGGGCCCAAATACTTTTCTAATTGAGGTCCAAAGTTAGGGTAAGGTGACACTACCATCCCTCTCCTTTTCTTTGTAAAATTTTCCCTTCGGCAAAACTTATTTGTCCACTAGAAACAGATGATACGAACTTGCTCTAGGTTGCCTTGGCCCTAAGACCCAGGTGGGTAAAGTTACGGAACTTTTATAGTTGAGGTCCTAAATTTAAGTAGGGTGACCCTACCATCACCCTTCCCTCCTTCATAAAATTTCCCTTACGGCAAAGCTTTTTTGCTCCCTAGGTACAAGTCTGAGGCTCTTGACCAAGGTTGCCTTGGCCCAAAGACCTAAGTGGGTAAAATTACGGAACTTTTTAAATTGAGGTCCAAAGTTGGGGTAGGGTGACCCCACCACCCCCTTCTTTAATTCATAGCAAATTCCCTACGGAAAAGCTTTTGTCCACACTAGTGAAACTCGATAGGCAATTTCCTAAGGTTGCCTGGACCCAAAGACCCAGGTGGGTAAAGTTACGAACTTTTTTTCGGGGGGGGGGGGGTCTAAAGTTTGGGTCGGGTGACCCTTAAAGCTAAAAGCTCGCATACACCTTGTTTCCTAGCCTCGTACAAATACAGCTGATATTTAAAGACACTAAACAGTTATTGTCTATATATTTTCAACTGCAACCAATTTAAGAAAGCTTTAACATTGCAAGCAGTTCAATGTGAAATAAAATCTTTATACAGCACAGAAAAATTAATTGCTGTTAAAAATAAAAGAGAAGATATGTTTGACAAGAGCTGAAATGCTTTTGCCATCTATTCAGCGAATGATCAGCTATTATTTACATAATATATGTGTACATAAAATAGTAGAAATAGAATTGTCCTTAATGTATTTCCTCTTATATGAGAAAGAACTACATATTTCAAGTGTGCAAATAAATAACCAAAACAAACAAAACAATTTTTAATTTCTTTGAAATTCATCTGATTATTTATCTTTTAATAAATGTTATCTTATTTTTCTAATTTTTTTTATTATCTGAATTAAAAAATGTACAAAATTACTTAAAACATATTATATCTTTATACTTTACTACTAAAACAACACAATTGCAAATTATATATTTTTCGTAACCTGTGCATTTGTTATATAAGTTAATTATATGTTTGATAATCTTCCTGGTAAGCTTCTTTTTGATAATACTGACATGGTTAATAATTTTTTTTAGGTATGTATAATACTTACAAAATCTTACAGCTGTATAAATATTTTATTTGCTAATGTTATCAAGGCCGGGATAAGGTACCGGTACTTGATGTTTCCAACTAACAAATGTAAAGATTTCAATAAAATATGATAAATCGGAAAAAAAAACTGTCAGACGACTTCTTATAGGAGTTTGCCCTTAAATGACAAATTTTACCATTTTTTCATTTTTGCCTATTATCATGAAAACTGTACTGGATGCAGACGAACATTAAGTTGCAAAAATTATCATCAAGACAAGTTCTACAAATTAGTTTGATTGTCAAAATAGTCAGGCTACTGCTTATGAGAGTTTAATGATGGTTTTTACAAAATTTTGCGTTTTTGCCTTATTTCCTAAAATTTATAATAGAAAGGTAAACACTTAAATAGATAAAAATATTCAACAAGACAAGATCTACAATTAAGAAAATAAAGAGGAAATCGTCCGATCTTATAATAAGTCACATTTTGCTGATAAAGGTGGTAGGCTGTCATTCTTTATGGGATTGATTGCCCAGACCCTTAAATAAGGATTTTGTTACCATCATTTGTGTTTTGAGCAAAAACTAAAGAAGATAGAGAAAAAAAAACTGACTAAATAATCAGCATTACAAGATCAACAAAACAAGCTGACCGACACATGCTCTTTGGAGCCTATAGTTATTCGTGCAATCCTTTACTCTTATATACGTTTTGTTTTCATTATGTTATGACTACGAGTGTCGGCCTCTTTTCGATAGTGGGAGTACAGATACAACAATAAGAACAAATATTGGTGTGTCTGATTAACATACAATGCATTCATTTACATTTGATAATCATATGAGATTTAAGTTCACTTTTTACCCATTTCTCTTTTTGCAAGAGACATCTTATGGTTGTCTTAAATCTTATGATAACAGAATAGTCATCTCATTCTTTATTTGCTGCTTCAGCCATATTTATTTCGTTACACTTTTACTGGGTTCGGATTCGCATTGCGGGTGACTAATGCATGTACATTGTAAGAAGATGTTATTTCTTTGATATCAAATTAAATAAAAACTGGGTTTTGTCGCAATAGCTCATTTTAATCAATCAACTTGGCTACACAAAAAGGCAACGTAATGTGATGAAAATGAAAAACCCCTGTTACATGATTGTATATCTCGACAGCATATCAATATCAAAGGTGACCGATAATATAATGGTTAACTATTCCGGATTATAGCGTCTACATACAAAATATAAGATTTGATGGTAAACACATCACCAGCGTAAATATCCAACTTTATTCAAAATGATGATTATAGAAATAAATTTCATCATGGCTCTAGGTTTTATAATTTTTTGTAACATTAATGTTTAATAGGTAGGTTCCAGATGTTCCCAGATCCGCTGATAATGTTTATTTGAGATTTAATTATTTATATATTATATTTACAGATAAAACGTTTACTGCTGACATCAATCAAAATGTTACTTTATCATGGACGACCAGTTTAACCGAGTTTTTTAATGTCCATCCACCCTTCAATTCGACGATTATATACAACGTTCATATCGGCGGTACTATCATACTTAATTCTAAAGGCGGCAAATATATATTTGAAGACAAACCAAAGGATGTGAAAGCCATAAACATTACAGTTATCCATGTGAATAAAATTGATGCTGGGCTATACAGCGCAAAAGACGATTCAACTGGAAATGTGAACGGGTGCTGTTTGTTAATTGTAGCAAGTAAGATATTAACATTATCATATTCATTATATGATAAATTCCGTTCCTAAAAATGGGAAAACTTACTTCTCCGATATGGATAGATATCGGAAGATGTGGTATGAGTGCCAAATGAGACAACTATCCATCCAAGTAACAATTTATAAAAGTAAACAATTATAGGTCAAGGTTCGGCTTTCAACACGGAGCCTTCGTTCACAACGAACAGCAAGCTATAAAGGGCCCCAAAAATTACTAGACAAGTGTAAAACCATTCAAACGG
Organism: Mytilus galloprovincialis; assembly: GCF_965363235.1. Taxonomy (NCBI): domain Eukaryota; kingdom Metazoa; phylum Mollusca; class Bivalvia; order Mytilida; family Mytilidae; genus Mytilus; species Mytilus galloprovincialis. The sequence goes on from NC_134843.1 coordinate 62,663,532, forward strand.
AAACACCAACGGTCTAATCTATACAAAAAACGAGAAACACGTATAAATACATAAACAGACGACAACTACTGTACATCATATTCCTGACTTAGGACAGGTGCACACATTTGCAGCGGGATTAAACGTTTTAATGGTACCAAACCTTCTCCTTTTTCTGAAACAATAGTATAACATCACAACATACAAAAACACACTATAAAATATCAATTGGAAGGCTTAACTCAATCAAAAAACGCTAATTAACACACAATGAACGAATTTTGATCTCCGATATCTGAATGCAAATAAATAGTTAATAAAAATTATAAGGGTTAAATGATTAAGGTCAAAAATAAATCATCACTTTTGAAAAAACCTGCGTCATATCATACACAGGTAAATGAAAATAATTGTGTTGTTAAGTATACTTCTTCTACGTCTGTGTGTATTAAATCTTCCGTTTAGGAATACCAATACATTTCTTTAATATCAATAAAACTAATCTAACACTAGGTACATATGGGGTGAATATCAACAATAAAGCTATACAATTAGTGCTTGATAAAACTTCCTAGATTATGGATTTGGGGTTCACGTTTGAGGCAACTAATTGTTACCATCAAATGAATTTTATATGTTCTTTTAAATAAAATCAGTTTCCTCAATGAAAGTTTAATTAAGTTCTTTATAAATGATAACCGCCATAATGAGAATAACAATTTGAAAATTTCGTGCGTCTGAAGTGCTTTTCAAGTGGTACCTTTTTCAAAATCAGTTGAAAGCCAGGTGTATAGATACGTAAATATTTTGGAGCCATATGGCCAACGAAAACTAAAATTTATAGCTTAATTAATATAAGGTAAACTTTGCCTGGGGAGTAGCATTTGTTAATTTTTAATTTGACAATGATGAATTTTACACTGTCACAGTTTAAGATTAAAAATCATGACAGTACCACATTTCATTTTGTTTTATATATTCCATAAGTGTTAAATATCACATATCCTGTCCGTTTGTGTATTGATGATCCATTTAGGAACCTTTCTGAATAAATACAAAAACATGCAAAATATATGCAAATTAAATTCAGAACATGATAAAAATATTTGAAAACTATTTATTCAAGAAATTTAAGAAAAACTTGCATATCAAAAGTATACTACAGCTTGGTTTTTGCACCGAGATAGTAAATTTATATTATTGTTTTATCACTCTTTTGTTCTACTCTAAAAATAAAATGATTCCTTTAAGTAAAAGAATTTTATAGTTACTTGGAATCGATGAACTGAAATAATTAATTATAGAAATTAGAAACAACAGGGGAAAAAATAGTAAATGTATCATAACCAAGAATTTTGCATTAACCCTTATTTATAAATGCATAGTTTAAAGATGTTTTTTAATGCACACTTAAAAAACAATTTAAAACTAACATTCAAAGAAAAGCCATTAATCTAATATTTATTGATTATTATTTATATCTAAACTAAATAAATGTAGTATTTTCATTTAACTTCAGCATTTATTATCGTTCAACAGTATGAAGTTGATTTTTCTTTTTTAATGCTATTTGTCTTTTGATTTTGTTCATCTTCGTCGGTCTCATAGTTGAGTGTTGGTAGGGATTTGAATCAATTTATTATCGGGTCAAACAAATATATTACCATGGAAATCATAAATAAAAATCCCTTGAACAGCTGTCAGAAAAAAAAGAACGAATATTGCATAGCCTGTATAAATTCGTTTATGTTTCATGTTAAGTCTTCATATAAAAAGTTCTCTTGATTTGCACAGGTTGCTTATTTTGTTTACCACAGTGGAATTGAAAAGTCCCTCATATTTATAATGTATGTGATTTTATTGCATATGTATTTTCTTGTACTTAGACCCAATATGTATTTTGGTTAAATGGTGAAAGGAATTAGTTCACTGAATAAAATTAACAATATTATTTATTAAGCATGTTAACGGTTATTTGTAATATGTATGCAAAAAGCAAAAAAAAAAAAAGAGAGAAGAAAAAAAGGCCATTGCCATTTCATTAACTATCCATTATGAGAAAATGCATTAAAAGAAGACGTGCGAATTTTAAGTCCATGAATAATGAATAAGCATTTAAAGTTGCCAATTCTAAAAAAAAAATACAATTGATTTTAGAGTAATCTAACTCATTTCCGACCTATATACTATGCCACATATTTTGATATGACTTTTGATAAACTTGTGAAATATAGTTGGCATAGAACAAATAATAATAAAAAATGTGAAGTTCATATATCCAGTAGAAATTAATCACATTGAAGTAAAGTCAATGTAATAGAAAGAAAAAACTTTATAGAAAATAGTTAGAATATTTTACAACATGAATTTATTACATAAAACTTTATCAATGAATTGATATTTAATTGAAATTTTTCTTACATAAACATTTTAGCAAAACCAATTAAACCAACATTAACCATTCAACCCAAGCATCCATTTGTCGGTGATAGCATTACCTTTACCTGTTATTCAATGGCTCAACGTTGGCCTGGAAATATACCATCACACCTGTTATATCAGTTTGTTGGGAAAAGAAAAGGAGACCCCAACAGCAATAGATTAATAATGAACAATCTTACGAAGTTGGATAAAGGAACGATCATATCATGTCAGGCAACTGATGACCTTGGAAAAGTGTCGAATATGAGTAATTCTGTTACCTTAGATCCATTTTGTAAGTATGATCGCATAGAGTGTTGATGAAAGCTGCAGTGTGCTACACTAGTAGTTTGCAAGTATACTTATTTGAGTGGCATATATGACATAGTTTAAAAAAAATATAAATGGTAACAATAAAACCCCTACCATGGTTTAATTGTTTAGTTCCGTTATCTATAGCCTATTGATTTATAAAAGTTTTCTAATATATATAAAGCTTACTTTGCGGTTTTGGTTTTGTTCATTGTTGTGGGGTTTTTATTCGCATTTATATGTTCGAGGTGTCGTCTCTTATTATCGCTTAGTAGTGTTTACTCGTTAAAATCATCTTTTATCATGTTTGCGTCAGTTGAAATTGTTTTTGTTAATAATATGTTACTACACGTAGCACTTCGATGTTGACATGAATATCAATTATATGGTATTTTTTTTTTTATAACTTTACTGTTTGCAAAAGTATATATGTCATATATACGTCGAAATACTAAGGTTTTTCTTATCCCAGGCATAGATTACCTTAGCCGTATTTGGCACAACTTTTTCGTAATTTGGGTCCTCAATGCTCTTCAACTTTATACTTGTTTGGCTTTCTAACATTTTAGATCTGAGCGTCACTGATGAGTCTTATGTAGAAGAAACGCGCTTCTGGCGTATGGAATTATAAGCCCGGTACCTTTGATAACTTATTTCTAGAAAAGTGTGTATGTTTTCTAATGTTGCAGATGGTCCTGAAAATGTTGTAGTAGAACCTGCGATCGGAAATATAAATGTAACAGAAGGAACTGCACTAGGTCCTATACATTGTAATGCAAGCTGCTATCCTGAATGTAAATACATTTGGAAACAAAAGATGACAGGTCAATTCAAACCCGTCACAAATGAATTCATTTCAAACAACAACCGGAGTGTACAAGTTCCAACAATAACGCGGAATCAAGCCGGAACCTACCGTTGCCGGGTAGATCATCCTGTAGCAAACGGCAGAACAAAAAGAAAAGATATATCAGTGAATGTACAATGTAAGTACTAACAGTGAATATGTGAGTCATTATACGCTACAAATGGTTACACACATACACAAAAGAAATGAACGATTTCATTCTTCAACATTATTATATGTAAAGTAATAAAACCTGGTATGTTTATCTTTTGTTTTACATCAACATCCTGGTTTCATCATTGCTTATAACTTTCGTTTGATTTTTTTTTTGTAGTCCGTGTTAATAATGATCTCATATTAGGCAAATACAAAAGAAACAAACACTTTAGTTTGCAATAAGACTTAATAATTTATATTTGAAAATAAACATACATTTTGTATCAATATTTCCACATATAGATCAAGCTCATAACTGTAGGGATAAATGTGACATATATGCTTTACCTAAGAGAATTTGATACGTTATCTAACAATGTTGAGAGAGACAACTAGTATACAGATTTTTCGTAGAAATAATATCCTTTCATGCAATTTATATTAAGTCAGGTTTGTAACACTTTCTACAGTTATTTTACATGCCGCTGGTAGTGCTATGTTTAATGAAACAATGTCATTTGTATCTACATGTAATTAATTACATTTGAAATGAAAAATAGAAATATCTATATATATATTATATAGTATGTATCCAACTTCGATGTGTAGTTTTGAACATGTTTTAATAGATTTAAGCCCATGCACCCGGGATTATATGCATATCATTTAAGAACTAAATGTTACGGCATTCCTACCTAGAGCACCAAATATCATGACCAGATTAAAATAAATTTGAAAATTTAAGACCGCAATCCAAAAAACACAGAAACACATATACCAATATAACTGTTATTTAAATACGCAGTTTTAAACAATATACAGATGGTTATACAGGATACCAAGCTCTTCAAAATTAACTGTTCTCATTTTTTAAGCTCCACCAACAAAACCAACAATAACCCTGCGACCTAATAATCCATTTGTCGGTGATAACATTTCCTTGACATGTAAATCAACGGCTCAACGTTGGCCTGGAAATATACCTGCACACCTGTCATATCAATTTATTGGGAATAAAAGAGGAGAATCCATCAACAATAGATTAATAATGAACAATCTTACGAAGTTAGATAAAGGAACAAACATTACATGTCAGGCAACTGATGACCTTGGAAAAGTGTCCAACATGAGTAAAACTGTTATATTAGACCCGTATTGTAAGTATCATAGTTTAAAGTGTTGATACAAGATACAGTGTACTACATTAGTATTTTGCCAGTATCCTTATTTTAGAGGAATTGATGATGTAGTTTTTAAAAAGGTATATATGGTAACCATAAAATCCCTGTCCTTGTTTAATTGCTTATTTCCGTTATCTATAGAATAAAGCTTACTTTGCGGTTTTTGGTTTTGTTCATTGTTGACTGTCGTTTGGTGACCTACATTTGCTAATTTGTACGCCATATTGGCTCTGTTGACGAATTGTTTCGTTGAATTGGATATCATGACATATCTTCTCATTTTCATATTATAAAAAGCTTGTTATTTAGAAAAAGAGCATCAAATACCTTCAATCAATTAAAGAGTCAAATTAATTAATCATCAACAAACAATGGCGTGTATTCATTGTCAAATCAAGAACACCAGACTTTACTGTCGGTTATGGCTACTTTTTTGTCGCTCACACGGTTGTTATTTTTTCAAAACAAGGGCGGAAGATACTAAGGGGAAATCCAGAGCTCATAAACGGAGATAAATTGTCAACCCAAGGTAGACATCTTTAAAGTGAATATTGTTTGGGTATATTTTCGCATTTATATGTTCGAGGTGTCGTCTCTTCTTATCCCTTAGTGTTCATTCGTTTAAATCATCTTTTTATTATGATTGCGTCAGTTGAAATTGTTTTTGTTAATAATATATGACTAGCACTTCGAAGGTGACATGAATATCAATTATATGGAATTTTTTTATATTAATTTACTGTTTGCAAAACATATATATAAGTCGAAATACTAAGGTTTTTCTTATCCCATGCATAGATTACCTAAGCCGTATTTGCCACAATTTTTTTGGAAAATTGGGTCCTCATAGCTCTTACATTTGTAAACCTTATACTTATTTGGCTTTCTAAATTTTTAGATCTGAGCGTCACTGATGAGTCTTATGTAGACGAAACGTGCTTATTGCGTATGGAATTGTAAGCCTGGTAACTTTAATAAATTATTTCCAGAAAAGTATGTATGTTTTCTAATGTTGCAGATGGTCCTGAAAATGTTGTCGTAGAACCTGAAATCCGATATATAAATGTTACAGAAGGAACTACACTAGGCCCTATACATTGTATTGCAAAATGCAATCCTGAATGTCGATACAATTGGAATCAAAATATTAGTGGTAACTTCGAACCCGTCAAAAATGAATTCATTTCAAAGAACAACCAGAGTGTACATATGCATGTTCCAACAATAACCAGGAATCAAGCCGGAACCTACCGTTGCCGGGTAGATCATCCTGCAGTAAAGGGCAGATCAAAGATAAAATATATAATAGTGAATGTACAATGTAAGTACTAACAGTGAATATGTGAGTCATTATACGCTACAAACGGTTGCACACCAAAAAAAACAGAAATGAACACTTTCATTCTTCAACATTATTATATGTGAAGTAATAAAACCTGGCATGTTTATCTTTTGTTTTACATCAACATCCTGGTTTCATCATTGCTTATAACTTGCGTTTGATGGAAGTTTGTGTAGTCAGAGTTAATAAAGATCTCATATTAGGAAAATACAAGAAAAACAAACACTTTAGTTCACAATAAGACTTGATAATTTATATTTGAAAACAAACGTATATTGTGTATTAATGTTTCCACATAAGGATCAAGCTCATAATTGTAGATATAAACGTTACATAATATGTTTTACTTACGAGAATTTTATTGATAAATGTTGAATGAGACTACTAGTATACATAATTTTCTTAGAAAAAATATCCTTTCATGCAAATATATTAAGTCAGGTTTGTAACACTTTTTACAGCTTATTCAACATGCCGCTGGTAATGCTATATTCAACGAAAAATTGTCATTTGTATCTACATGTAATTAACTACATTTGAAATGGAAATGAAAATATCTATATATATGATATAGTATGTATTCAGCTTTAACGTGTAACTTTGAACATGTTTTAATAGATTTAACCCCATGCAACCGGACTTATAAGCATATCATTTATAAACTAAGTGTTACGGAATTCCAACCAAGAGCACCAAATATCATGACCGGATCAAAATAAATTTCAAAAGTTAAAACCGCAATCCAACAACCAATAAACACATATACCAATATTACTTAGTTAGATGTGCAGTATTAAACAATATGCAGAGGGTTATATAGGATATCAAGCTCTTTAATATTAACTTTCTCTTCTTTTTAAGCTCCACCAACAAAACCAACAATAACCCTGCGACCTAATAATCCATTTGTCGGTGATAACATTTCCTTGACATGTAAATCAACGGCTCACCGTTGGCCTGGAAACATACCTGCACACCTGTCATCTCAATTTATTGGGAATAAAAGAGGAGAATCCATCAACAATAGATTAATAATGAACAATCTTACGAAGTTAGATAAAGGAACAAACATTAGATGTCAGGCAACTGATGACCTTGGAAAAGTGTCGAACATGAGTAAAACTGTTATATTAGACCCGTATTGTAAGTATCATAGTTTAAAGTGTTGATACAAGATGCAGTGTGCTACATTAGTATTTTACCAGTATCCTTATTTGAGAGTAATATATAATATAGTTTTTTAAATGTATAAATGGTAACAGTAAAATTCCTGTCATGGTTTAATTGCTTAGTTCCGTTGTTTATAAAATATTTATTTATAACAGTTTTCTAATATATATAAAAAATTGCTTTTCGGTATGGTTTTTTTTTTTAATAATTATTCAGTTTATTGCACTATTGGTTGTTAACAAATACCCTAAAAGGTACAACTATCCCAGATAGGTTTATCCCTGTGTGTGACTTATCAAATGAACCAGGGGATTCACAAGATAAACTTATTATAAGTTTTAAAAGTGGTTAATAAATTATTACAATCTATATAGTTTACAAAATCTGCATAGCAATAAAATCCGGAAAACATACGTTCTCTCTGTTTACGTTTTTCTACTTATTTTAATTGTATATCACGTGGTATAGATGTTTATTATGTATCTTGAACACGTGTATTTTTTCATTCTTGTATGTTGGACTATTCATAACTTATTTGGTAAGTTTTAAATTTAATGAAATAACTGTTTTGTTTTCTTTAACGATAACTTGAATGCGCTGCAGAATACTGAGAAACTTGATGCATTAGCCTGTTATGAGTATCAAACATTGAAGGCATTCTGATGGTATAACATGGTCAAAACATGGATAAAGAATGAGACTTTTTTGATACTTTGTTTAAATTATTGACAATCGTTTCGTGTAAACAGAGAAACAGTATACATAAAACATAAATGAAAAACATAATATTGCTCTGCGAGTACATGGTATGTATGGTATGGGTTTTGTTCATTGTTGAATGTCATTTGATGCCCTACATTTGTTAATATATACGTCATGTGGGCTCTGCTGTCGAGCTAAATTGGAAATCATGACAAATCTTCTTATTTTCATACTATAAAAAAGCTTGTTATTTAGAAAAATAAGACCAAATACCTTCAATCAATTAAAGAGCCAAAGTATTTAATATCAACAAGAATAGCGAATATAGCGTAAACTGATTATCAAATCTAGAGCACCAGGGTTTACTGTCTTTGAATTGAATATCGTTTTATTTTTTTTTCCGCATAAGTTCGAGGTGTCGTCTTTTGTGATGTCTTTGTGTTTAGTCGTTAAAATTATCTTTTATCATGTTTGCATCAGTTGAAATTGTATTTTTACTAATATGTTACTAGAAAATATATATGTTTTCTCATGTTGCAGATGGTCCTGAAAATGTTGTAGTAAAGCCTGCGATCAGAAGTTTAAATGTTACAGAAGGTACTGCACTAGGTCCCATACATTGTATTGCAAACTGCAATCCTGAATGTAAATACATTTGGAAACAACAAATGACAGGTAACTTCCATCCTGTCAAAAATGAGTTCATTTCAAACAACAGTGTTCATGTTCCAACAATAACAAGGAATCAATCCGGAACCTACCGTTGCCTGGTAGATCATCCTGAAGCAAACAACAGAACAAAGATAAAAAATATATCTGTGAATGTACAATGTAAGTACTAACAGTGAGTATGTGAGTTAGAATACATTACAAATGGTTACACACATAAACAAAAGAAATGAACAACTTAATGCTTCAACATTATTATTTGTGAAGTAACAAAACCTGGTATGTTTATCTTTTCTTTTACATCAACATCGTGGTTTAATCATTGGTTCTAAGGAAAATAGTTGATACAAATTTACATTATATTTGGTCATCTACTGTAAAATATTTTCCATATATCCAAAAAATTAAGCGTGCATTAATTAATCAAGGGTTTTTCGAATTTGAACGTTTGAATATCAGAATTTGTTTCAAATGAACTACATGTACTTATGCTTCATGTACATCATTTCCCAGCTAAACATAATATGCAATTACAATACAATTACTAAAAAAATAAAAACTTACTGTGTTTTGTATATTTAGCTTTGTAAATATATATGATCTATGATATCTTGAAGTGTTTCAAAAGAAAAATAAATTCATGTTAAAATGTTGGAATAAGCTACTGTATAACAATAATACTTAATCAAATGATTTACCTGGTCATGAGCATATGCAAGTACAATTACTAGATAGATATGTAGTGTAAAAACATGATCAACTTAACTACAAAAAATGTATTCACAATTATTGCATGTAAAGCAAAACTGCCATTAACATAAATAGTTTATTTACAGTATGATAAGGACTTGATAAGTAACTTTGAAGATTGATTTCAGCAATAACTGATAGGTTCGAAGGATCCATACTCACATATTTATTTGTAATGATTCATAATGACGTATGATTCGTACTCAGTTAGCAAAGGGTACTCTTTGATCGTTACTAATAAAATCTAAACAGTTCTGCCGACCCTATAAGCATTAACATGGCGCTGATTATTATCATTGACGCTACAGATCACAAGTTCCATTGCCTTACTAGTTTTCCGATTAAGAATCTGTGATCACGAATAAGGGAGCTATCATTTTATTTTTAATGGGGAAGGGGGGTGGGGTCTAGGATGTAATTTGAAAAAATAGGCAGGACAGGAGTTTGGGTAAAAACAAAGACAGGATGAGAGTCTTTGCAAAACAAATGGCAGGATGACAATTTAATAAAAAAAAAAAGGCAGAACGGAATATAGAGAAAATTGATGAGACAGGACAGAGATTACAATTAAAAAAAAATTCAGGACAAAATTTTCATCCAAGCCCCCCATAAAAATAAAATGGTAGCTCCCTAAATAAGTCTCGTCCCAATTTTTTTTTTTTATCTTATTTGGAAATATCGATTTCAACAATTAGTACAACAGATATCAGCCGAATAAATTATTTCAAAGTCAATATTTCACCACATTTACTATAAAAAAAAATGTACAGTCATAATATGCTTATTCGTCACCAAACCCGTTGAGATAAAATGTAGACCATTTACATGGCTGACTTACTCGAACCATGCTAAGCAAAGAATGAAATTAGGATTTGATTGATTTGGTTAAGTATGACAAGATCGTCCCAAAAAAAGGGAGAAAAATGAATCGTCCAACAGTGAAATATAAACTTATAAACTTTAATACGATTCCCTTCTAAAAAAAATGATCAAGATGTTGATGAATGATATGATGATACAATTGCGAACAAGTATTTCATTTTACGTATATTGAAGAAAAAATAATCCTGAGTTAGTATAAAGAAGTAGGTTCAGTAAGACCCCTTTTTGGCCCCAAAATATAGCAGTTTTACAAAATTGTAAAAATGTAACAGTTTAGTTATTTATTGGACAGTAGAATGCTTCTGCTATATAAATATGGGCTGTTTTTGACAATACAATGCACATATATCGGGTACTAGCACCATTAAGTCATGCTAAAATACTGAAATCTTCACAATTCTAGCATTTTAGTTAAATTTTAGACGGTTTTCGTGTAAAACGAAAATGGCCGCATTCGTGTTCATCCTTAATATTGAAATGTAAGTTGTATTTTATGATAATACATAACATATATAAAGATTGAGGATGAACACGGATGCGGCCACTTTCATTTTTGACAAAAACCATCTGAAAATTGTCATTTTTGGCATATTTGGTAGATTTTTCATATTTGAGCTTGAATCGGATCGTTTTTTATGACTAAATAAGTTAAAAATTGTCACATAAACTAATTGATTCAAATGAAATAGACACTTATAAGTGTTTAAAAAGTGGTCAAAATCTTTCGTCTGATGAACCTGAAATTTGAGGCCAAAATCGATCCTTATCGGACCTACTCCTTTGATAGTTTAGCAGAATAATATTAGCAAGATTGAATACACTATACGAAAGTATACTGCACAAAAATAACAGTAGACGAATTTCAAATTATTTTCAATGACAAAATTGCATCGAAAAATCACACCCTTAACCGCCACTTTTTAAAGAGATGTTCAATTTACGTGTAGTTCAAGAAAAGAACACACAATTTCAAATAAGCATATGTGACTTTTCTTCAACATAATTGTTTTTCAGTTGGGTGAAAGATTTGAAGTCGGTATTTTAAACGATACACTCTGTATACGTACTATCATCCCTGCTTGCAGCTTATAATATTACCGATCGCGTCAGGTTCTAGTCTTTAAATATATTTTAGACACAAACATACCTAATAATTTAAACTTAGAAAAAAAAATGTGACGTGCACATAGCAATTTTTCTTCTGTTTCTTTGTATTATTTTTATTCTGCTAGATATGAATTATTGAAGGGATAATTGATTATCATTGGAAAGATCGTTCTTAGTGAATATGAATACAACCGTGCCTTTACAATAAATGAATGCATAGTTGATTAGTTGATCAACTGTCATATTATCTTGTGATCAAATTTGATAATGCTTCTCAAAACCAAATGTACAGTCATGTAATTTGAATTACATTCGTCATATTCGCTTGAGGTAACCAGTTCCGAAATCAAAATGCTTAAAGCATTTAACAGAAACGAAACAAAATCAGATGGTTAACTTTGTCTTAGGGAGTTTCTTCTTTAGTGTAAGATTATTTTTAACGTAGAATTTACAAAGAAATTTATTTATTTAAGTAGTCAGCACTTGACATGAATATCAATTATATGGTCATTTTTATAATTTAACTGTTTGCAAAAGTATGAATTCTTCGAAATACTAAGGATTTTATTATTCCAGACATAGATTACCTTAGCCGTATTTGGCACAAGTTTTGGGAATTTTTGGTCCTCAATACTCTTCATTCTTCGTTCTTTGATCTGAGAGTCACTGATGAGTCTTATGAAGACGAAACGCGCGTCTGGTGTATCAAATTATAAGCTTGGTACCTTTGATAACTAATTGACCATGTCAGAACCCAGGTGAAATATGATTTTAGTACAGTGATATTATTTTGAAGTATTGCATAATCTATTTCAGATTCTCCTAAAATAACAGAAATCTGGCTTAGTTCTAACAATGAGAGTTATGGATTAAGTACTCCTACAACTTATAACTTCAATGAAGACGTAATTGTGAAAATGACACTGCGTATGGAAAGTAATCCCGATCCGCAAATATTGTTTAACTCTTCCTTGTTAAAATTTAAAATCATCAATATAAAGATCAATGGGTATATTGATTACATATCTAACCTACCTTCTCTTAAATGTGAAGATTCCGGAAATTATCAAATACTGGCTCGCAATGGCATACCATATGCAGATACCAGAACTGTCAACTTAAAAATATGTTGTGAGTATAGTTACAGTAGTAGTAATATCTTCAGCATCAACATATAAGTTTGAATTACATCATTCCCGATGTAACAATTTGATTAGATAACAAGTCTTAATAAAAGAATCAAATGATATTATATTAAACAATTTTATTTGCAAGTAACATAAGAGTAAACGGAATAATACTAAAAAAACAAATAGGACATACTAACCGTAATAAGTCATAATTTGAAATCGGAAGATACAAGGGTACGGAGACAACTGTGTTGCAAATGTAAACATTGAAAATATATGCGACAATGCAATTAAACATTTTTTTTAAATACAAAGGATATTAGGAAAAGTCAATGTTATTGAACAATACAACAAACCAAACCAACACACCCAAGAAAGTATACGCGCAATTTGCTTATGTAGACGAAACCAATAGGAACAAATACATCATGGTCAATGGTGATATTGAGCCAGTTTTTTTTTAAACAGCCCCCACTTTGCCTATATAGAACATGCTTTTTAAAGTAAAATTCATGATAAAATCAGGGATAGTGAAGAAATTAAAACTATGATCCCTTACGTTTTTGGTGTCATAAATGTTCTTTTTTAATTGATTAAATTGGACTGCATGCTATCTTATATGCCTCAGCATGAAACCTAAAAGTTTATTTTCTCGCTGTGTTGAAGACCAGTTGGTGACCTTATATTGTATTTATGCTCTTTTGTCGGGTTGTTGTCTCTTTGACACATTCCCCATTTCAATTCTTAATTTAAATCTTTTAGTTGAGATTATAGAAATTTCAACCATATTTCACAAGGTCGTGTTTTTCTCTGACTGCTAATGACGTCCTAACACTAAACTGATTGGACTTTGGATGTGTACTGATTGATATGCTAATCTGTGATACATGATTTTTGTAGTTGTTATTGGCTTTGAACTAGCTGTAGCTACGAGTACTCTTATATTTGTATTAAGTGTCATTTTTTTTGTAAGCGATACATGATGGAAAAATACCGTGCCGCATCCGGTCTGTGTTTATGTTTGATGTATTTCTTCTTTGTGTCGATGTGGTGAGTTAAGCGTTTTGGAACTGATTTTTATAGTCTGTTTTTATGGTGTGCTTTTACACCACTGTATCGGGTGAGGGGGATGAGCGAATACAAACATGTTTAACCCCGCCACATTCTTTACGTGCCTGTCCCAAGTCAAGAGCCTGAAGTTCAGTAGTTGGCGTTGGTTCGTGTCTGTTATATTTTTCGTTAATTGTTTTGTTACAGATTATGCCCTTAGTTATTACAATCGAATTGTTTCATAATTTTCCTGTCGGGGACTTTAATAGCCGTCTATACTGTATATGTTTTTCATTGTTGAAGCAGTTCAGTAGCTTATAATTGCTTACATCTACTTTGTTTGAACTTTTGTAGATAGTTGTCTTTTTAGCAATCATACTTTATCTCCTTATCTTTATATTAAATGTTCTTTGTAATACATAGAATAGGAGAGGCATGCACACACATGTTTGCGAAATCATTTTCGTCAACAGGTCAAAGTAAATATTTTTGAGAAAACTTTGTGAAAATTAAACGATCAAGTTTCTATTCAATCAAAGTATTGGGTGCCCCTTAAACAGACTATTGTTGAAGAAATGTATTGTAAATATTGTTTCTTTATTAGATAGTCCGAAAACAAAAATTAAAATTTTTAAAAGCTTTTTAATGATGAATAATAAACTCATCGTAGATACAAAGACTGACGTTTTGTATTTGCGCCAGACGCGCGTTTCGTCTACAAAAGACTCATCAGTGACGCTCGAATTTTTTTTTTTTTAAAAAGCCAAAAAATAAAAAAATACGAAGTTCAAGAGTATTGATCACCAAACATTCCTAAAAGTTTTGCCAAATACAGCGAAGGTAATCTATTCCTGAGGTAAAAATCCTTAGTATTTAAAAACTTTCAAGCTTCGTTGCTGATCATTCATGTTTTGTTTTTTTAACGTTCTTTGGTGTCTCATGTCCAATCATCTTTCTTCATGACAAGAGTACCTTGTATTTAATCAAATCAAAAGCACTAGCAAAACTGGCGAAAAGTCAAATGAAAATCCCTATTACCACCGACTTTAAATATGATAATACAATGTAATACGTTAATAAATATTTTAAAGATGTACCTGTCATAATAATCAGATAGATAAAAAGAATAAAAACAAAATTCTAAAGTTTAGCCTTTCTAACGATTGCTCGACTTTGAAAATTTAAACTTCTAATTTAAATTACCATTTTGAGAGACAATCTATCGCTCAGTTATTGTGTTTACATTTTATAAAGCGTGTTGCAGGTAAACCTAGGAATGCGACAGCAGAATCAGGAACAATAGGAACAAAAGTTGGTACAGAAGAAAGTATAGTACTGAATTTTATATCATTTCCGACGCCAAATGTAACATGGTTACGTGTGACTAACTTCAAATGGACTATTCTGAAAGAAAGATATGATTACAAACATAAAATTAATTCCAAAATACATATTAGAACGGAAGAGGATTTTGGTGTGTATGGAATCAAAATATGTAACCAATTAGGATGTATTGTGGAAAATATTACTTTGAAACCGCAAGGTAATTACATTTTTATGTATCAATGCAATTATTATATTTGATTAGATGCATACAGTGGTTCACTGATGTTTAAATACCGGAATCTGTTTGAAGATATAATTTAAGGTACCAAACAATAATTGAGGGATTCTTATGAACTATAAAAGAAGTCAGACCAAATCATTCAACTGGGTAAGCGTCTCCTGCTTTCAATGCATTTCAATACAAATTCACACTTAGCCAAAATGTCACAAGCAAACAAACAACTGCGTCTACTTTTACTGTTGTGACTACTACTAATACTACTTTCCATACTAATTTCAGATAAACCAGAAACACCGAAAAATTTCTCTGTCGAAACAGCAACGTTTCGATCATTAAATATATCCTGGATAGCTGGATTCAATGGTGGACACGAGCAAACCTTTTCGGTTCATTATAAAGCTACAGATGATTTCAAATGGGACAAGAGGAATGTGCAAACTAGTAATATTAGAACGGGGAGTACGGTATACTACACATTAGATCAGCTAAAACCAGACACATCATATCAAGTAACTGTTGTGTCAAAGAACATACATGGACAAAGAAATGCATCACTTGAATTTAAAACAGAAGGTAAGGTCACCAACCAGATTAATAATTTTTATTTTTCTTAGGTTTCATATATTCTTTATGCGGTGTTTTACCTTTTCTTTTATGATTTGTCTAGTATCATTTTGATATTCGATACTCGGTACTACCAATTGGTACTCGAATATTCGAGTACTTAATGACACCCATACTGTATACTTCTGAAATAAGAACTTTCCATATCAGACAGTTTACTTAAAAACAAAAACACATGCTCCGTACATGAGAGGAATAGTCAGTGACCAATCAACACCAACATGACACCACGACATCCCAAAAAAAAAAGTTTCATTTAGTACAGATGGTTAGCTGTTAAATACTCTCAACATGCTCAATGAGATTTATTTTATTCTGTTTTTTTTAATCTCAATAAGAAAACGGCAATATATCTAAACATATTTAATTTTGAGGTTTTTGTCAATTATGATAAAAATTATTAAATAGAAGCTTCTCCCTAGATACAAAAAAATAAATATCAAGTCAAGTGTAATATAATTTAGTTGTCTCAACTAATACTGTTATCATTAGAAATAACATGTTTATAATTTGTACTAGTTATCTGTTTTGAAATATATGAAATTTAATAACAAAAATAACGAACATATCAATTGCTAACTCAGCATTGCATTTATGTTTGGACATTACACAAATAAATATGCTTCAAACACAGAATTATATGCCACCACTTTAGATTACTTAATATATGAATATCAGGATGATATTAATATTCATGTAGGTTGATATATATAGCAAATAATCAATTTTATTTTTGTAAAATGTAAACTAAATCCGTTAGATGTGTACAGATTGATAAATAAGTCAGGGATAACTTTTATTAGTTTAATCATAAGTTGTAATTTGCTTTCGACAAGATTTCAGTAACTGTGAGTTCACTTAGATCCGTTCAATACTGTCACAAGTTAAGGTGGAACTCCAACATGATTAAACCGGTGTCTTACGAAGTCAGGAGCATGTAAATATTTAAATGGTTGTCGTTTGATGTTGTCTGTCCAATTGTTTTGCATTTGTTAAACTCTTGTTTAAATGTTTTGAAATTTTGTCATGTCTGGGTCTACAGAATGGATTTAGATCATTGTCGAAGGTCTATGGTGACATATAGTTGCTCGAATCTATTTCATTTGGACTATGGTTGATAATTGTTTCGTTGCCAATAATCCTTTTTGTACACATTTCTTTTTTTTAATATCGTAACGTTATGGGTTGAATGTTATGATTTCAGGGAATTATTTCATAGGAGATACGCGTTTATTTGTGTTATTATAGTGCTAATCAACAAAGCATACATTCAGTTAGATATTTTATTATGACATTGATACAGTAATAGAATAATCATGTTTTGTAACTTTTTTATTCCCTTTTCCGTCTATATTTCAGTGGAACCTACCGTTAAATCACCATCAAAATCAGCCTCCATGACCCCGATATTTATTGGTATTGGGTGTGGTAGTGCAGTTATTCTTATGATAGTTATTTCTGTATATATGTTTTTCAACAGAAGAAATAGAGGCAGCACAAGTGGTATGTTACTAGAATATACAATATTTAATTTATAAGTGATTGTTCTGGGATTATCACCACCCACTGAATATTGTTAAACGGACAATAACAAGCATAGAAATACAAAAAAAAGATATTGAGGAGGCTTTTAACTTGTATGAGGCATACGCAATGTAGCAGTTTAATTAAGAAATAATTCATGGCAGCCGTAGATTTGTTTTCATTAAACCATTGGTTGGGAATTTATATTCGATTATTTTACCCTGAGCGTTAGCAAGGGGTAA
The DNA here is from genome assembly GCF_965363235.1 of Mytilus galloprovincialis. Taxonomy (NCBI): domain Eukaryota; kingdom Metazoa; phylum Mollusca; class Bivalvia; order Mytilida; family Mytilidae; genus Mytilus; species Mytilus galloprovincialis. Next base: position 62,681,187 of record NC_134843.1, read on the forward strand.
AATACGAATATAAATGCCTAACCCATGGTTAAATGAAAACAAATCTACGGCTGCCATGAATTATTTCGATTCTAATAGGACAAATTCGGTATGTTTGTTAACCGCGAAAGCCTTATACATACGATACTGTTTTGGCTGTTCCGTTTTATCCAATTTTGAAAAAAAACAGTAATAATATATAACTCAATGATTATTTTTTTTCAATCGCATTGTTCACTTATATATTTTCTTCCAATGTTATTTTATTCGTTCTGAGGCGTACAAGAAGCTTTAAAACGCCCGGTATTTACATTTGATTTTTTGTTTACGGAAACATACTTGTGACGTCACCTTGTTTCGTTGCCATGCCAAGACAATAACATCATTTCGCGGAATTTTCGTTTAATGAAATTTTACCATGAACAATAAATTGAAGTGAACTGATTTGTTTATTTTGCTGTAGAATAAAGATAAATACATATTGTATCTGGATCTTGGCCTGCGTAAACTGGGGGTTTTGATGTCGAAAAAGGAGAATATCTGGTAGTTTAAATAAGTTGGTCGTAACGCGAAACAGCCGTTTTTGTGTATTACTGCGTTTGCGCTAAAGGTAGATATATTATGATTATACTGGTCGACGATAATAGGTCGTCATATTAGTATTTGTTTTTTTAGTGATCATTTTTTTTTAATCGATCAGAAAAATAGATAATATGCAATTGTTAAATAAAAATCAGATACTACATTGTACTAGTAAGAAAATGTTTGCATCTATTTTGAGCTAATTTATTCCAATGGTTGTTTACAACACAGTTCATGTTGTTGACCTATGGGTGGTCCATGTCAAAACAAGGTCGATTACAACCAAATATCTTGGAATTATACAACTTAACATTTTTACATGAAAGGATAAAAGATTACATGTACTAGTATTTAAGTATAGGGTAATATAAGATATGTTTTGTCTCCTAGAACATTGTAGAAACAAACGAAATGCTCGCAAAGCTTAGATAGCCATCTTATTATTAATTGGTCACCATAATGGGACGACCAATTAATTTTCTTGGTTGCATACGAAAATAGGTCAAAACAAATATCCCTTGAATTTGACAGTTGTAGGTTTTTCATCCTACATTTCATTGCAGTAAAGCATTGCTGGTTCATATATCTTAGGTATTTCAAAGCACCATTATTTATTTATTTGGGGTTTCTATAGAATATTTTGGAAACCTGAGGTTACATGGTTACTAAAGCTTGTACACTGTTAAAAAAGAGGTGCATTTGATTGGTTAACTTTCAGTGATGGTTATTTTCTTATATACAATGAAATTTATGTGAAATTTTTTCAATAGTACTGGACATGATAAAACTTTACTCATGCCAAGTATTTTTTAATATGAAACAAAGATAAAGTTTGCACAATTTTGCGAAAAATGCAAATTTAACATAGACTCATATGGGAAAATCAATGGTGTGTAACACCTAATATGGGAAGCTACACATACACCTTTGACCTTGGGAGTACTTTCAGTTGTTAACATTTCTTGCTTAAAGTGAAATATTACAAAAAAATGATATATTCTGAGTGGATTGTGTCTCCGAAACACATTTTATGAGAACATTTCTTTGAAATTGGACTCTACCATGAAAATTAGTAAACGGAACAAGCCACACTCAGTGTTTTAGATCTTTTTCTCCTAATTTCTAATATTCTGCTATAATAGAAGATTTTTCCTAAGTAATACTTCAATAAATATATAGTTATAAGTAAATGAAATTAATTTAAAAGCAGTAAGAACAAATAATTCACTAAGAGTACTAGCTTTCTGTGTCCCTCTCTGGAATGGGGCGTAAATTTAAATTTTACGGATGGACTTATTGAAACCTTCTTTGAGACATTTCACTTTATATGGATAGTTCATTCAACTTGAATACTTCAATTACTCATTTATGGTTACATTTCTATCATACATAAGTCTAAGTAACCCCAAAATTTTTATTTATTGGCCTAAAAAGTTGAAATTTTGAAGAAATAAGAGGTATAAATGGACCATAAGAGTCTTATAAGGAAGACAAAGAGATCCATCAGTGATATTTAATATCATATAGTCATCTTTTGTATCCTATTCAACTGTTTGTAGGCAGATGAGATAAATATTTGATCATTTATTGGTCCACACTATATTCTATCATGATGATTAGATTTTTCGAAGAAATTTTGGTCGAATCGCTGTAATTGTCGTCTTACATTACTCTAAAGTTTTCTCAACTGTTGAACTGATTATGACAAAACTTGACAGGAATGCTTGAAATAACCAGAATTACAAAGGAAAAAAGTCACATTCAGTTATTAAAAAAATAAGTTCTATAAACATAGGAATATGTGGTATGATTGCATATGAGACAAATCACCTCTTGAGACCAAATGACACAGAAATAAACAAATAAAGATCACCGTACGGCCTTCGACAATAAGCAAAACCCACACAGTATAGTCAGCTATAAAAAAAACAATTCGACAAATGTAAAACAATTCAAACGAGAAACGAACGGTCTTATTTATGTACAAAATATTGAACAAAAAAAAACAAATATGATATGCAGCAACCAACGACAACAACTGAATTACAGGCTTCTGACTTTGGAAAGGCACACACAGAATGTGGCTAACCTGGGACAGTGGTGTCATAGTACAAAACCTATGTGAAGGCACCAACCTTCCCCTTTACCTTAAACAGCATGCATTAGGCCTTTTTTGTTTTCAGTGAATACATTTGTACCATGCCAGATTATAGATTGCCAAAATCCTCTTTTCACTTCAAATTACAAGATGGAATTGCAAAGTTAAGATGGTGCAATTCTCGTCTAGCCTGTCAACTAACTACAATATCCTCTAGTTCCGTTCATTTACTGTGTTTATGTTTGCTGCGTACTTGTATGTCTACAATATAATTACAGTAAAAAGTATGAAAACTAATTACTTAAATTTTGTTTTAGAATTTACAGAAAGCAATGTGTTGTATGCAGCAGTTGATAAGGTACAACAGAAATTCAAACGGCGTAACTCAGGTAAATATCAAAGTGAAATATTGGAAATTTTATATTGTGAAATTTTCAAACAGCACTAGTATACTGCAGTTGTGCATACAGTCCTGCTTATATACTTATTTATATCGATTAACTCTAGTGGTGTTGTCGGATCGTAGTGATTTATTTACATGGTTTTAGACGTGAACTTGAAATAATATAAGCATACGTACCAAACCCAAAAGACAAATCTGAGTAGTGCCGGGGTGCTAAAAATGTTGTATGTTGACATGAAATGACAGTTTTACGTGATTAAATTTCTTCAAGACAAACATAGCATGGTGGAGTTGTGAGGCAATTGAAAAGTCCTTTCTTTCTAAACAAAGTCATTGCGAAAGACAAGGAAAGGGATATATATATTAAAATCAAATAAAAATCCAGGTTAATGTTGAATACTAGTAATTGAACAGGTTGAAGTAAAGCATGTGTCCTACTACTATTAAATACTTTTGTCTTTACAAACTAAATACATATGATAATATGTAAAATTTAGCAAATTGATAAAGAGTATGCTATAGATTTTGTTGTATTCATAAAAAACGAGAGAGAAAAATATCAAACCATTTGGTCTTAATTAGATCATCAGCTGTCCGAGCATTTTAAGCTATATTTTCCATAAGGTACAGACGAATCCTTTGTTATTAATATGAAATTGTATTGCTAAAAATTTGAACAGGCAATGCAGACTTAAAATTCTACAGAGGTTTTTTTTTAAAACAGAGAAAATATGAAGCTTGTAAGAGTAAACGATTGAAAAACACAGCAATTAAATATGTAGGCGTGTAATAGTTATTTCTAGAGATAGCCGTTAGTCCTTATCTCTGAAATAGTGGATCCTACCTGTATGCATTGCATATTTTTATGTTATTTAAGGTGAGAAACATTCTATTTTTATTCTTATTCCTCATGTAGGACACGAAGATTCTAACTTGTCTAATGAACCTGCGAATGCCGAATATGCTTCTGTTGTTAAACCCAAATCCAAATCTAAAAAGGTACATTACAAAGGTAAGTAACTTTCATAAATATTCTGTTTTTAGTTGCGTTCAAACTGTTTTGATTCGATCGTCACTGGTGAGTCTTATGTAAGTCTTATGTATAAGAAAAGCGCGTCAGGCGTACAAAACCTAGTATGTTTGAAGGGGTTTTTTTTCATAATTTTTCCAATATTCAGTGCTATGGAAAGTGTATAATGCAATGTGTACGATGGTTTTCTCGGATTGTCTTAATGATTTGTTCCTTATTTCAACATCATTGTATTATCAGGTATTAAATAACAGTACTTCAAAGACGATCTTAGTTTATTAAATACCACCATGAAAACATTGAATAACTATTGTGAGTGCAAAGGAGTTCCGTTAGGAAAAGACTATGGTAGTCTTTTAAAGTATAATGTCTAACGTGTAAATGATGTGGTACACATTTTTGGGAAAAGTTTCAATCAATCATTTTATCAATTACATTTTTGACATAAAGAACCTTGACGAATGACAAAACGAGGACTATCGGATAATACAAATATTTAATTAGAAATTAAAAAAAAATCACTGTCAAAAAAGTTTCATTTCATCAAGCTGAACAGGAAACAATTATCAATATCTTTAGTTTTAACATTAGGTTAAAAATTGGAAATAGCTCCAATGTCGTCTTTGGGTTCATGTCCGAACACTAAATAAAAGGAAATCTAAGGTGTAGCAATGAGACAGCAACCCAACGACAAGATATTATCGAGACTTCTAAAGGGTAATACACTTTTATCATGAATAGATTGCTGTCTATACAATATAACAAGTCATGAATCGTCCCGAGTCAATAAAAACTGTGAATGAATTTGGCAGAAACAATCGAATATCTGCCATCAACTATTAGTTTTCAAGATAGCATTTAGATATGACATAAGATAACTATTGAATCAGACGAGATGCAGGACTTGTGACAGGAATATGAATATGTGCCGGAATAAACTAATATAATATCAAACCCCCTTTTTTAAATCTTTGCCAGTTGACAAACAATCGCACATAAGCAAAAAATATATGGTTTGGATTCAGAATTGGGATCATTCGTCTTTAATTTGTACCTCGTTTTCTGTGATAAATTGTTGGGAATCACTTTTACCAACTTTCAATGGCTACTTTCATTCCTTGTTTACTTTACCCCTGTTTTATATAAAGATAACCTTGCGCAAATTAAATAATTAGTTTTACATTTTTTTAACAATAGAAATAAACATAGAAATGCATACAATATAAAAATAAGGCGATGTGGTATGATATTTAATGAAACAACTATCCTTAAACTGTAAGACCAAACGGACATAGAGGAGTATTACATCTTATTTTTATAACTTCATTAAAAACCCTCATCATTTTTTTTTCTGGAAACCAAACAGTTAATACTGTCTAAACAAGTACATCACAAATTTCATGTCGATTTTCTTTCTCCTTTTTTATTTCTTATTTTTGTTTGGGGGAGAGGTAGGCATATTTCTTCAATTTACTATTCTATTGTATTTCAGAAGACGAAATTGAAACAGCAAATGATGAATATGCAGTTGTAGACAAATCAAATAAAAGTAAGCTATTTATTGTTCATGTTGATTTAAATCAAATAAAAAAAAAACTATAGCCAATGTTTCTTCACCCTAATTTTGACGATGATTAATCTTTCGAACTAGTACGCTAATCGATAGGATCAATAAAAGTTATGGAACAGTTAGCTACGTAAGCTCAGAAATTGAAATATAAAGATGATTTATCTTGTAGTATTGATGTGTAGAATTGTGAACGATCACAATCGATAGTGGGGTCAATTGTCATTTTCTTAAAATACAAATTGAACGGGGAATGTGTTAAAGAGACAAAAACCCGACCAAAGAGCAGAAAACAGCCCATGACTACCAAAAACACACAAGACAAACACAGGCTAGAGGTTCCAGACTTGGGAAAGCTGCAAAACTGTGGCGGGGTTAAACATGATGTTTTACTTTGACCGAGTGTGTCTCCTCACAACTTGTGCTTTTATCAGTTTTTAGAATGCTATGATTGAAATTGGATGAAGTATCATCTTGATAAACATTTTGGTTAGTTGAAAAAGAACCTCAAACAATAAAAGAGAGGCGAAAGGAATCAAAGGGACATTCAAACTCAAAAGTCGAATATAAACTGACAACGCAATGGCAAAAAAAAATACCAAAAGACCAACAACAGTATACAAAACACAACAAAGAAAACTAAAGACCAAGCAACACGAACCCCATCACAAACCGGGGGTGCTCTAGAAGGGTAAGCAGATCCTGCTCCACATGTGGCAGCGGCGTGACTGCGACCGAGTGTTTCTACTCATGATGTGCTTCTATCAGTTTTGAGAAGGCTATGTCTGGCAAATATAAAGTATCTGATAAAGTATCATCTTGATCAACATTTTGATTCGTCAAAATGGACCCTAACCATAGCCTTCTTTCGATAACCTTTTATTGTTAGGTTGCTTTCTCAAACATATTAATTAAGATTTATATTTTTTTTAATTATATTTTTTAGAGATAGATTACACAGAGAACGACAATGTATATGCAAATCAAGGCGATGCAGATTTGCTGATACATCAACCGTTGAAAACAAAGCCATCTGGACGGGTTTGTTTCACTTTATCTATGTTTTTTCTATGCAGTTTTTCTTTATTGTGTAAAAACAAATCCAATATCACGTGTAGAAAATGATAATACTTTTACAATGGTTTATATCATACATGTAAGCTAAAAATAAAATAAGAAAATTGTATAGCCATATTTTGATGAGACAACTACGATTTGTACATGTTATATAAAAAAGAAGATGTGGTATGATTGCCAATGAAACAACTGTCCACAAGAGACCAAAATGACACAGACATTAGCAACTATAGGTCACCGTAGCACGACGTTAACATGCGTTCAAAATTATCTCTGTGTCATTTGGTCTTTTCTAGAGAGTTGGCAATAAAACCACATCTTCTCTTTTCTATATTTACAGCTACTGTTTTGGTAGTGACAAGTTGTAATAAGTACTTATCCAAGTTTGTCAAATCCTAATTAGATCATGTTTTAATACATGATTGATTGATTGTTAATTTTTGGAATAAATAATTTCTGTCAGAAGGAAGGTGAATAGAAAATTAGGGATAAAAACAAATACGATATTGAGTTACAAAATAAAATCTTGTTCCTGTATGTTATCAATAATAAAAATGTGTAGTCAATAGAATCGTAAAAAATATTCAAAGAAAATAGATTACTCAATTTGATATACTATTATTAACATAAACCATCAGTCCCAATAACATTGTTATGAATTAGAAAAGCATTTCATTCAAATGCTGAAATTAATTATTAGTAATTCAATCCTATGTGATGGGAGTCATTCGTGCACTCAAACGCTATCCTTCATAACTCTATGTCTTTTTTCTGAGCATCCCTTCTGGTCATGTTACAAAAACACTTTTGGGGTTTCAAAATATTTGACAAAGTATCATTCAATGTACTACAGAAACTTTAAAAATTTAAAATTTAAAGATTAAAATATCAAAAATAAGTGCAGTTAAGTGTATTTTATATTTTCAGAAAGAAAGAAAAAGAAAATCAAGGGCAGATATTTATATTGAATTTGATAGGACAAATTGTGTTTTTTTCTTCTTCAGAAAAATTAGGCCCGTGACCCCTTATTTTTATTTAATATTTATGAAGTATTTATGAAAAGTAATATTTTCTTATTGAATTTTAACCAATTCTATCGTTTAATGTTTCCTCAATAAGGAAAAATGTAAATTTCTCCTATACAACCCATATCAAATAACTGTGATTCGTTAATTTCAATGTATTTTAACGACAAAACAAGATCCGTGACCCCTAGTTTTTATATAGAATTATGAAAGTACATTGACCCAGAAGTCTTTTACAGAAGTTAACGGAAAATATATCGTCAAATATTTAGACACCTCAGCTACCTTACTGCCATTTCATATAGTATAATATATTTTATGCATTTTTTTCTATTAAAATGAGATATAATTTTAACTAATAAAAACGGAAGTGTTATTTTAAGTACGCACTCATGACTTTGACAAATGCAGTAGAATATTTAACAACTTCTAAGTATCAACATCATCAAGGACCTAATTTAAGCATTGATCTTATGAGTGTTTTTTTTTTATTTTTAAGAGCAAAAATAAGGATGGTTTAACATACATAGAAGTATCCTTCACCAGGGAGCCAAAAAATCGACATGTTATCATTGGAGCTGAAAACAGGACCAACTATGTCGATATAGATTTCACTAGGAAGGCTGATCCTTTACCAGAAACTGAAAATGAATAACATCTTTAAAACTGATGTTTTTGTTTACTCCAGTTTTGTTTTAAACTTGTTTAGATGTAGAAATATTACCAGTCCAGTTTAAAGTGTATGATTTTTACATTCGCAAAATTCAAAGAAGATCTGGATGTGGTTAACAGAAAAGAGTATAATAGAGAACTAACATTTAAAAGTTAGATAACACTTGACAGCAATAATAAAGGAATAGAGATTAATGGCCTTAAAACTGAAGAAAATATAAATGAATACACCCCCATCGAAGCCCCAATGCTAAGTATTTCAAAAATTCATATCAATCTGACTCTAAATACACGATCGAAGTTCTTCTTTTAGATAAGAAGGTTGCTTTTATGTCAGTCACGCCGTAACTATAAAAAAAAAACCAGGGTCATTTTTTATTTCAAATATTTTCTTAAGTCATACACACACTTATTACAGTGTTTGTTGTGTGTGAGAGAGAGAGAGAGAGAGAGAGAGAGAGAGAGAGAGAGAGAGTTTAATCTAAAGAGTGTTAAAGTGCACATCTTGGTCATTTTGTTATCAAGAGATAAAAAGAGTGTACTACTGTCATATATAAAATGTTTTGCTTGTTTCAGTTTTGCACGATACAGCTTTTTGATATTTATCTTTATTTCCATGGTGATTTTATTTTATTGTTGTTATCAACTATTGAAATGTCTTACTTTATTGTATATATACATGTAGCTGTCCAGCCCTGATTATGAATCGTTTATTACATTGTATCTTGCATAGTTTTAGGACTTCTGCGAAAGGAAAAATCAAAAGTTCAAATTCTATTCATGTCAAAATTCGAAATAAGTTAATGAACTAAAAGTAAACTGGAACTCAATCAATAAAATTTACCCTCGGATCAATTCACAAACTTTTTCAATACAAAGAATGTCAACTACTTAAACTTTTATTAAAATAACTAAGGATATGTGTTTATTTTCCTTTTCAAGTCGATGACCTGGAACGAATCTAGATATAATAAATAATAATTGCTTATTATTTATAAAATATTCTTTTAAATCGTTAAAACAGAAGTGTTATATAACAAAATACTCCTTATTTATTTACATCTGTTAAAAGTTTACGAATATTTCCCATGATACATTTACATTCTAATCATGGTTGCGTTCAAAATCGTAGCGGTTACTTAGTGCTACGTAGATTTGTGTCTACTGAACGAGTAGCTAGCATAGCTGCTATCAATATCTATGTAGCAGCTAGGCTAGCTACACGTTCAATAGTCATAAATCTACGTAGCCCTAAGTAGCCGCTACGATATTGAATATACGATACACCACTTTAATTCAAAATCCGTCACGCCATTTTTTTTCATTGTCCTTCATTGTAATATTATATTTGTTTGTAGCAATTTAAATTAAAATATTATTGCATATTAAACTGATAGTATCATACACAACTGCCTGTTCAATAGTAAATACCTTATACTCGGTGACTGAACGATTGACTCATTATTGTATGTTGTTTTGTTTTGTTTTTTTATTCGCTTTGCATGCAAAATCTTTATTTTTGTTTGTTTTATGTTTTTTTAGAATGTTGTATGTCTTTGTTTTTATAGGTTTTTTTCTTTTGTTTCGCCATAATGGTGTAGATTATATCTAACTTATGTGTTTTATTATCCCCTCGCCTCGTTTGAATAAAAAAAAGCGAATGAAACACCACCGTCAAGAAACAAAATTAAAAGAGAAGAGTATAAAAGTTGTCCCGTTTATCATATATTTAGACTTAAAGGTTACTATGGAAATGATAAGAGACTTTCCGTTTTGAATTTATCTTGGAGTTCGGTATTTTTGTTTTTTACTTTTTACTTACATCCGTGTAATTTGGTCTGTGGTGGATAATTGTTTTATTGACAAACATACTACATCTCTTTATCGTTATATACTCGTGCATGATCAAAACCCTCGAATGGTATTTTTTTAGTGAGCATGGCGAGTACTTTGATTGATTGACGTCCAGTGGCAAATTTTTCATGCATATTCAGGACAAGACCATATTAATAATAAATATAATAGGTAGGTCCTGTAGGTAGACGCCGTCCGGGATGATTTTTGGTGGGGAATTTTAAATGCCATTAGAAAATGAGGGTATATTGAATAGGGGCAGACATTATGCCTTGCAACAGTTCACCTACTGACCCCTCAAACAGTTGTTGCAAGGGTTCTTAACATACAAAGAGCGTGTCACTCTCTCTTGACGAGGCATCGGATTTAACGTTCCCATTTTGACCGGACTTCAGATGCGAGTACTTTGAGCCAAAACCCATTCAGTTCATTGGTCTTTGATAGCGTAAAGCACTCGTTGCTTTATGATAAGCGTAAATTTTAAAGAATACACTTTGAAGTGTAGTATTATCGTACATGCATGTACATTTAATTTTCAAATTTGTCAACGATTAATTCTTTTTTATAACGCGTTGATCGATTGTTTTCAGCTTTTCAGATCGTGGTAGAAACCTATTTATTAAGTGGTGTTACTAACTTCTTTGTACTTGTGGCGCAATGCAAACATGTATAACCATGCTTAATGAGATTTTAAGTACTTAGTAAAAAAAAACATCATTTCATTTACTATATACTGCCAAATTTTGTGGAAAATTACTTCAAACGATCTTGATAGGAACAACTGTTGGTACATCAGCGTGTTTTCATTGAACATATTTGTAAATACATTCTTCTTTTATTATATTGTTCAGTATATTTAAAGTCAAATATCTGGAAAACGATCCGTATAATTACTAGTTGTGATCCAATTCATGTTGACACGCGTAAAAAGGAAGTAGATTTTATTGAAAGAAAATATCAATTTCCGGAAATAAGCTGAAGATGAGAGATTAGTAGATACGTAAGTGCTTGGTATAATAAGTTGTCAAATTTCCGTTTGTTAAGTGTTTTGTCATCATCGTTTCCTTTTCAACTTTAAATGCCACTATCGTGCAATCGCGGAACACCACTAGATATGAAACGATTTCTATTTTTAAAAAGCCTACTTTCATCAACATGGTACGCTATTGCACAAACGATATATATTTTAGGAAAGATTAAATACTCGATCTAGTCGATGAAATCAAATAAAATGTGTAAAAAGTATATCATTTTTTGAAATATATATGTTTCAGATTTTGCTTATTTTAAAAGCATTTCTGGTTAGAAAAGAAACATAAATAAGCTGCATGCTTGACCTATATGTACAGGTACTGCATTATGTTTCAATATTTTCTAATATGATTAAGTTTTGATAACTTACTATTAAACAGCATTCAGTATAAATTCTGCAGATTTAACCGCTATTCACACCTTTTTGATATTGTGTATAAAGAGCATTGTGGATATTGACTTTTTTGTTTTTTTATATTTGAGCAAAAAACTAGATTTGTTTGCTCTGGTATCACTTAAGGTTTATTGTTGACGTGCTCATTTTGTATAGTAACATTGGTACTGTTAATGTTATTACTTACTTCCACTTGGTCGATACCTCCGTTAGTGGACTGTCATATCGCAAGCCAGTATTCAGTAATTTGGTCCTGGCATGAAAATACGGATTACTTCTTACAGGTTTTTATTAAAATAGATTAAACACACTATCCGTAATCAATAAACAACCTACAATTTGAATTCTCTTGAGGAAAACTACTTTTCCTCTGATGAAATTGTTGAAAAAAGGGGCATAACTTTTTCAAAAGTGGTGCTAGAGCAAAAAAATTTAGGACAAATATCAGGGAACCAATACCAACCAAGTTATCAACTTCATTTTGACTTAACTCCAAAAATTTAGGGTGACAACGTTTGCACTCAGCTGAATTGCAAACTTGTCCCGGAGACTGTTATATAATTAGATTATAACATCAATAAATCATGGCGAGAAACAAATTGCGGAGGAACCCAAAGAGAGAATCAAAACTTATAACTTAGTCGAAGAGAGACTTATAAAATCATGGCAAAGAAGAAAAGCGCCCAAAGAACAAACATTCTACTAATACTACAGTCAAACAAAACATTTTGGTTTATCCCAGGTGCTTTGAAAGGGTAATCAAACCTGTTCCGCATGTAACACCCGTCGTATTGCTCATGGTGTGTACAAATTCGGTGTTACGTCTTATTCCGTGATCTTACAATTGTGGAAATTAAACTACGGTACTAGTTATCAGACACTATAAAAATAAGGAGATGTGGTATGATTGCCAATGAGACAACTATCCACCAAAGTTATAATGAAGTGGATGTAAACAAACTGTGTCAATTTCCATACGATTTTTTTTATATTGTTAAAGACCGGATGTTGACCTCTAGATATCGTTTGGTTTGTGTTGTGGTGCACGGCTGCTGTTTCATTTTTGTGTACCCCACATCTGGTTTTATTAACATGATTAAAGCCATGAACAACACGGACGGTAACTTTTAAACACATATAGTTGAACTACATGTAGCTAAAATGCATAATTAAGTATTCCAATTGATAAAACAAAGTGAGTCATCTTAATATTTTTAATGGACCAAAGGCTGGATAGCTTTTAAAATATGTACTTTTTATGATTTTCTGAAAATATTTTTCACTAGATTATCTCCCTTGTAATAAATGTATGTACTGATGCGTTTCTAAAGCTTTAACACTTGATTGATCAATAAATCAACATTCTCTATCTCGTTATTTTTCGCATTTATAAGTTTCAGGGTGTTGAAATTGGTCAATTTCATAGAAAAATACTGCCTCAAACATGGGAAAACTGGTTCCCGGTACATTACAGTATCTCCAAGCTGAAAGACATGGGAACCAGATGAAATATTTTTAATATGAAGTTCTTTCATAATCATGATGTTTAAGCACACAAAGTTTCAATCGAATCTGATGACCCCCTTGTGGACTGTTTTGCATGGTTTTATGGGAGACTGGGTGTTTTAAAAGATCTTTTCAAGTTGAATCTAATAGAAACTGTCAAAGAAGTACTTGTTTCATGAATAATAATTCATCGTGTGAAATTATAACACATTTATGTAAGTGAAAGAGAACTTTTACAAAATTACTGGCTTACATATATGTAAATAGTTGACTTATATGAACATACTAAATCATGACAGCTCACTCGGGTACTGAAATATCGTCAACTGCAAAAAAATAAATGTTTATAGGGTGTAACACAGACGAATCCGTGAGTTCTAATCATAGTGCAATCTATAATACATTGTCTAGTCTAGAAAATGACTTGTGTTGTTGTTTATATAAATATGTATAAATTGATTTGAGAAAAAAAAAAACTATTGTTAACAGTTTTCCACAGTAAGATTAGAGAATTTGAGATGATCTTACGGTCATAATTATTTGCGAGCTAGTTTTACTTGTTGTTTGTTGTGTATTAAATTATGCACGCTGGAAGTTCGAACTAAAAATTATAACTAGTATTCATTATTCAAAGTTTTAATTGTGTTATTCAGATACATTTATCTTTTCGTAAAACTATTAAAGTCTTATATAAGAAAGACTGATGATTACTTATCTCAATGCTTATCTGTTACATTTAAAGTTTTTACCTAGCAAGATTTGGATTGTTTATTAGGAATGTACATGTATGTTTTGCCATACATCATAAAAAAGAAGGTAAAGTAGAAGATAGGATATATATGATTAGACCACTTATGTCACTCAGGGAATTTAAATTAAAACTATTATGAATCTACCAAATGACATCCTTCATGTTAACAACACATTAGTCAGACATTACTTTTTATATTTTATGATGAAGTCTAGAAAACATACACTCGTTTTAATAACTTTTCGTTAATATGTATTTTGATTTCAACCAAGGCTTTACTCAAAAATATATTTTGTAACTGGATGGATTCTTTAAAGATCTTAGTATTTACTGTGTCTATACTATGTATAAACTAGACATTTTTTTGTCAAATTTGTAAATTAAGACATGTGTATGATCATATATTCCAAGTTATATATGGGTACCAAATGTTACATTTAACCTGTTCGTGTTTTCAATAAAATATAACTCAATTTTGAAACACCTGAGAGCTTTCATTATTGAGATAAATATCTGATTTGAATAAACATAAAAATATAAGATCCGGTATGTATAAAATGACGAGAAACAAATATTAAAATCATGGTTACATATATTTTAATTCATATGAACTTTTTATCGGTAATTGTTCATCTCTTTGTTTAATATAAACAATAGCGTGAAACAAAATTTTGACTTCCTTTTAACAGGGTGTTTAAATTGTATTTAAGATACTGTTATTATTCAGATGAAATATATCCGCTCATGTAATTTCTCTGATGTCAAATATTATATTCCACTAAAAGATATTACATTATCTTAAATAATAACTACAAAAATGCAGATGGATATATGGTGACGGAAAACATGACATGAACATTTCAGTCGGTATATTATACATTTGAATGATGAAGTATGGATCGTTGCTCCAATGAAATAAATTACTTGCCTTATTAGTTCTTTTTACATTTGGCAAATGCTCTATAGTATTCCTCTGTTTACATATCCATTTTTTGAAGATTTGTTTCGCCTGATTATCTGTACAATAGTTATTGATACACAAACTATAGCTCTATTTAAAGCAAAACAAAACAATTTAAAAGTATGCATAATCTATGAGATATTGACCACAAAATAAAAAAAAATTGTTTTGTGAAATATTTAGGAAACATCATATGTAACAGTTTTCAGTTGCCAAAATTTATCTAATGCTATATGAAATCTGTTAATTCAGTTTCTACGACATAATTACAAAACAATTAAAAGCAAATGCTATTTTGAAGTATTTGTTTCTTTAGATCTGAGGGATATATAGAGGTGCAGAGAAGCAATCCGGTATTTACAGAACCATATTCTACGCTGCAGTCTCAGCCGGGTATGTATATTTAAGAAAACAGAATCATGGAGGAATATTAAGTTCACAACATAACAGATTAAAAGAAGAGTTCACCAGTTCATTTATGTGTAAATTAAGTATACAGGCAAAATCATTATTCAGTTTGAAACTGCTTGTTGATTGAACATTTGCAACACGCCTGGCATTGGCCCCATCAGGAGAGGATTAGTTTTAAAATCTCTTATTCAATTTGCAACAAACCTTAACTACATTGACATGCAGTAATTACTAATCCGTACATGGCTTATTATTTTAAGTTTCCTGCAAATTCCAGCATTCACTTATGGAAAAGGTTATACTTACTTACTTAATCCTTTTCGTGCTTCGATGCACATAAGGCCGACTTTACTAGTGCGGTTTCCGTAGCGTAGGTTTTTTACATCATAGGGGTGCTAGCCCTATGCATAATTCTCCTCCCTTTCTCATCCGTGCTTGAGACCGGCAAAGGCGGAGGACCTGTGGCGTCTCTGTAGGGGGTTCCATCCCTTAGACAATTGCTGTTACTAACGAGTTCCATCTACCCGGATTTTCTGTCTGAATTTACTTCCATAGCCTTTGATTCAAATATCCTATCACAAGGCAGTGATACTATTTAACCCATAGCTGGCCTACATACTGCATTTCTATGGCTTATAAGGTTATACAGTAATACATAACAGCATCAATTAGACTTCAATTTAAAGTGAAGTGTATAATTCATCTACTACATTTGTTTTGCAAGTCTAAACAATTGGCGTTATTCATTTCAACACAATATGAAAACATATATATATATAAACAATATTTTAAAACATGTATGCAATAAACGGTTTTCAATTTACAGAATTAGGACTTCTTCAAGAGCCAAGGTAATTATGAAACTGTTCACATTTCTCCACACCTTGATATGATGACTTTTAGTAACATGTATCAAATAAATAAATACATTTTTCATATTCATGCTGACAATTTCAATCTACTTAAAGATATTTTCATAATTTGATCAAACTTATTTGAATGCATTGACATATATATCATAAACTTTGGGTAAATAGAATAAAATTGATTTGGAATGCTAGAAATACTAAGAATTTCATGGTCCTGGAATAAATATCCTTGGCTCTTTTTAGCAAAACCTTCTAGAATTCGGATCCTCAATGTTCTTCAACTTTGTATTTTATTTTGTCATGAAACGTTTTTGGTTCGAGCGCTAATGATTGTTGTGTAGACGAAACGCGCGTTCAGCGTAAGAAATATTAAGCCAGATTTCTATCAATAGTTTCTTTTGAAATTTAAGTGCAAACGTGTCATTGTTCTAAAAAATAGGTTTCAACAGGTTGACAACAAAATCAGAAGTATTTAAAAACAAAAAAATAAAACAAGTTCTAGAACATACAGGTAGATTTTTCTACTAAATGAAATTTTTTGAATTGAAATTGATTTGATACTTGATGGAATGCTGTACATTAAGTAATTTGTTAAAACAGCAAAGAGTGCAATAAAGAATTTATGAATGTTAAAAAAAAAAAAAAAAAAAATCTTTGAAATAAAATATAGAATGGAAACGGGGAATGCGTAAAGCGACAACAACCCGACCAAAGAGCAGAGTAGTGTATCATACATAATTTTTTAATCATATAATGAAATGTACAACGTGCATGTGGACACTTTAGATAAAATGAAATCCAAAACCTCAAGGATTAAGGACATCAATTTACAATGCTTTAAGTAACTATGAGGGATTGGAGTTAAACAAATCCCACACCATATCGTCAGTCATAAAAAGCCATGATATGAGAGAGTGTAAAACTAACAATCAATAGGCCTTTTGTATAACAAACAATAATAGAAAACAATACGATAGACAGCTACCATTAAAAACTACTGATTAACAGGCTTCTTTCATGGGTTTTGGACATGTTTTGAACTCTTTACGCTCACTTTAACCTCAGACAGTGCACGTGAATGGGATACCAACAGAGCATAGTACCCACTAGAGATGTAATTTATTTTCAATACATAAAATCTAATTTTGAATTTTTTGACACAGAATCTAATCTGTTGATTCTCGTGTTATCTTTTTACAATTCGAATATTTTTCTTCACTATTGAAACGCATTTATTATATCTGAATATTTACAGTACTGATACATATGACGAATGTGGAATAGCACCTGATGTGGATATTTACCAAAGTATTGAAGAGGGGTAAGGAATTCTTTGCTTTTAAATCATTGATATTTAAGAGACTTTCATCTACATCCAAAACTGTTCTTTGACCTATCTCGCCTACATGTTTATAAAATGCATTCTTTATGGTTTACATTTTATTTTAATTACAATGTTATATGGTCACTATGAGATGGCCCAAAACAAGTTATGTCTTACAAGAAAAAATTAAAGAACGTATGATAGGATGTAAGCGATATAATTGTCTAATTATTGATATCCAGTTAATGAGCAGCTGTATAAGCCGTTAGAGCGTCTTATATTTCAAAATACAAGTAATCTCTATCATTAATTCCAAATAAACGTATTTTATTTTGCCATCCCATAAAAATAACGCCTTATCAATTTTATGCGGCCAACTGATTTAATAATCTTTGATGAGTTTGGTGGTGACGGAAGCGAATCCTGCTTAGAAATGTATAAGCCTGGTATATGTAATTGCTGAAGCAATATATTCAAACAATAATACGAGTCCGACGAAAAAAGACATAGTCACAAAACTCGAATTGTCGAATAAAAATTGATTTTCTAACAAAAGACAAGCATCGACCAATGCATGGGCCAGATATCCTGTCTTGGTATAGAGAAAAATCTAATCGGGAAACACTAGTTTTACCTGCGATTCACCACCCTGTATCAAGCAAAGCCGTTTACAGTTAAATTATAAAAAAAAACAATAACAAAACCGGTACAATTCGTTTACCGACAAGAAAACCATTAATTCGCACAAAGAAATAAACAATGGCATATGGGTTCTCACCCCCGGTCAAAATATGCTATCTTATATAAAGACCAATAACCTTAAATAACATATCATAGTTAAAGTTGTGTAATCCATTACATATATATGTGTATATAGAAATCACATGTGGTCCGAGACCACAATTATTTCGTAGTGCATTTCTTTTAGAACATAAATGAAAATAAAAAAAATCCCACCTGCGCTTTCTCAAAGAAACTTTTACAGTGTGTTGTACTACTTTTGGGACAAATTATATCAAAATTATAGAAAACTTCATCGTCTCTAACTCAAAATATGGACAATTTTATCTTTAGGGCGTCTTGAAATCTTTTGACAGCTTCCGAAGTGCTATTTTTCAACCTTTTTCGCCTGGACCAAATCACTACTTTCCTTTCAAATTCTGGACCCAATTTTTTTTTACAGTGTAGTTTCACTCCCCTGCTTGCAATTTGAGGCATTAAACATGGAGAAATAAATTTGGAAGGGGTATAAAAATTAATGGCAAGTAACCCACTGTCAACACTAGGGACTATATTTGAACAACGAAAATCAAGGGACGACAATTGTGGTCTCGGACCATGTAACGGATTGCAGAGAATCTATTAAGCCATTATTTTGAACTGATTTTTTATCGGAATTAGAATATATTTTTAGGTCATGAAAAGAGGAGCCAATGGAGGTATGCTGATAGGAAGATTAATTCGTATGCTGGATTCTTTTATTTCTAATTCTATGAATCTCTCTGTTATCTTTTAAGCCTTTCATGTGAATGAATCATAACGTTATGATATGTTTATGTGTATTACATTATGATATGTTAGGCACATAGCATGATCCCATACAAAACTCATTTCTTAAAAGTTTAGCCAATACTTATTTGAAAACAACTACTGAAATAATATTGTTTTGTATACCTGTTGTTCACAAAATATAAATTGTTAAATAATGGTGGTAAAGAATTACTTGAAAGCTAACATTCTATTGGTTAACCTGTTTTTTACTTTGTAAAATTCTATCAATGTTTAAGGAATGATACATTTAATTTAAATAGTATGAACAAGAAAAAAGCAAGTATTCATAAGATTGTCAGTGAAATTGCTATAGAAAATTAGATTACAAACTTGTATCTTCAAACACAAGTATCCAGGATTCCAAATATTAATGTCAAAATTGAAAAGGTCAATACAATGTCCTATTGATGTTTGGATATCTAAGTGTTGTTTTAGTGTGTAGACGGTCACAAAAAAAACATAGTTTATAATTGTCAAGAGCATCACAATGGAAACGCGTGTATGTGTTTACATAAATTAAGATGATACATGTATATTGTAAAAGTGAGACGAACTTATAATGCCGTTTCTTTAAATGTACAAAGTACATAGTGTCACCATGATGCATAGATTTGGTTAGTATAACCATTGGAAGCTCATTACTTTTGCTGATGTGATCGAAATAATGTACCATACCTAACACTATAAAGATATAACAATTAAATATGACCATTGTTTTAGTTGACAGTAAACACTGTGTTTACTGTCAACTAAAACAATGGTCAGATTTATTTGTTTGTTTGTTATTGAATTTTTAAGTCAGTTGAGTAGTATGTTTGTGATATATGTGTCAAAGTTTTTGGTAACTGTATCCACATTTATGTCACGTTAACCAATTATTTACGTTTTCAATATTTTGTTTCGAAAATGACTGCAACAGAAAAAGAAACTATACAAAGATGCATTTAAAAAAAAAGACAAATTAAATTTCTGACTTCATGTAGGTAACACATATGGGGTAACTTTTCAAATATTTGGAATATGTTCTTACATGTACATGAACAACTAGTAGACCTAGATTTTCCCACCTTTCCAGAACAACTATAAAACCATCCCTAGTTTTATTTAAAAATCGGGTTCATGTTGTTTCTGTTTTAGTTTTAAGTATTGTTCTTTGCTTTGTTTTCAATGTCTGTGTTGTTTATTCCAGTCTCATATTTCGTTTGTCACGTAAAACATGTTTCTATATCAAATGTTCAAGGTCTCTCCAGTTTAAAGGTTAGAACATTTACCTGACCAATGGTTTATAAATTTGGGGATGTTTAAGGGTAAGTTCAGAGTAAGGGGTTCGTGTTGCTCACATCTTTGGTTTTTTATGTTGCGTTGTGTTTATTATTGTTATTTTTTGTCGTTTTTTCTTCTTTTTTTTTTGCCATGGCATTGTCAGTTCGTTTTTGACTTATTGGTTTGATTATTCCTTTTGTATCCTTCTATTCTCTGAACGTTATGTTAACGATATGTTTTGCTATAAAAGATTAGAGATCACAACACTTATGTACCAAGACTTCTTAAATTACACAAATGCTCACTCTGATAAAGGATTAATGGACAAATTTTCCAAGAAAACAATAGAATAAACAATTGAATTTAATATATTTAAAAATATTGTATTTGATGGAAATATTAGTTTATGTAAATTTAAAACAATAAACCCCATACTCAAAATAGGACCATGATGAAAAGATTGATAAAAAATAATTGAAGACGAATTTCATTATTTGCATTTGTTAAGCAACTGTAGGAAATTATACGCGGATAAATGCTTCGTGTATACATATATTATAAAATACGCGTGCCAGGACTTTCATGGTTGAAAAATAACTAGTATTGAAATCACTCTATAGGTATTGTATATAGATGTATGTTATTTTAGCCCAATTTATGTTAATATGTTTTTCACATTCTCTTTTTTGTATCTTTCATTGAAATGATAATACAAATGCTTGTGCAGTTACATAATGCTTTACAAATTAAATAATTAACTTCACAAACACTGATTTCGTTCTTATTTGAATTCTATAAAATTAAAAAGGAATATTAACACCACAGAAAAAAAAAGAAAAAAGAAAAATAACAAGAAATTGAAGATACATGTACATATATACATTATAGCTAACTATGCGGTATGGGTTTTGCTCATTGTTGAATGCCATAAAATGACCTTTAGGTGGTTATTTCAAAGATAGATCAAAACAAAATCTTGCTAAGTACACCAAGTCATTCAAATATGTTGAGTTTTGTGCTTCCAGCATCAAATCCACTGTGGTTTGTGCGATACTGGAAAATATTTTAGAACGTACGGCAGCCATCTTGAAATAAGCCGCCATATTAAATTTTGAGAGTGGGTCCATAGCTAATATTGCTAAGTACACAAAAATGTACCATCATGCAAAAATTGGTGCTTTCCTCATTATTTGAGCAATTTTTTCACCGATCGGCCGGACTATGAGTCATTTTGGTCTCTTGTGAAGGGTTCAACTTGTCTCATTGGCAATCAAACGACATCTTCCTTTTCTTCTATTGTATGCATGTTTGTGTGATATTGAATCGAAGCTGCTATTCAAAAACTGATGATAGACACATAAAGGATTTAACAAAGAAACTTATCTCCCGGTGACATCCCATTAGTCCGACAACCATTATTCCGACAGCCCATTACGCCGACAACCCACTATTCTGACAGCTCATTACTCCGATAACCCACTATTCAGACAGCCCATTATTCCGACAGCTCATAATTCCGTCAATGCGGCATCTGTCTTTAGTGTATGGGTACATTTTTCTCTGATCCCGGATCCCACTTATTGTTTTTAGTGAGACTCTCGTATCCCGCTTCTCGTTGCCATAGAAGTGCATTTAATATTCGTGTCCCGCCGGACTTTGTAACCCATTTTCACGCTTAATTATTCGACTTCCATGTGTCACGCTTAAAAAAATCGGCCAATCCCGCGTCACGCTTAGACCTCAACGAAAACCACTTGGATAATACTACCCGCTCTCTTTGGTCGCAACACTGTCTATCCCTTGTATCTCTCATCTGAGTTTTATGTAAACTAATGGTATTGTTGAAAGTATCGACTAATATAGCGTCAGTCAAAAAGATAAAAAAAAAAAACCAAAGGTCCTAAATACAAATAGGACGAAATATGTTTCTCACTACATGTTGGTTACAGAAATGGGGTAACTTCGCAAATATTTGAAATATATACCTACATGTACATGAGCAACTTGTAAAGGTAAATTTGCTACCTTTCCAGAACAACTAAAACCATCCCTAGTTTTGTTTAAAAATCGGGTGCATGCTGTTCGTGTTTTAGTTTTAAGTATTGTTCTTTTCTTTTTTCAATGTCTGTGTAGTCTAATTTTTCGTTTTTTACGTAAAACATGTTTCTATATCAAATGTTCAAGGTCTGTCAAGTTTAAAGGTTAGAACATTTACCTGACCAATGGTTTATAAATTTGGGGATGTTTAAGGGTAAGTTCAGAGTTAAGGGTTCGTGTTGCACAGATCTTTGGTTTTTTATGTTGCGTTGTGTTTACTTTTGTTATTTTTTGTCGGTTTTTTTCTTTTTTTGTTTGTCATGCCCTTGTCAGTTCGTTTTTTACTTGTTGGTTCGATCAATCCTTATTTATCCTTCAGTAATCTACTCTCTTGGCGTTATGTTAACGATATTTTTTGCTATAAAAGATTAGAGATAACAAGACGAATGTACCAAGACTACTCAAATACACAAATGCACACTCTGGTAAAGCATTAATGGACAAATTTTATAAAACAAACCAATTGAATTTAATATATTTAAAAATATTGTATTTGATGGAAATATTAGTTTAATATGTAAATATAAAACAATATACCCCAAACTCAATATAGGATCATGATGAAAAGAATGATAAAAATGATTGAAGACGATTTTTACATCAGAGGCCCCTGAGGGGCCTCGGGTGTATTGCCATCGCCTACTTTTCAAAGATCTTCAAAGATCAAAGAGATGCATATATAATTAGTGTTGGGATTATAACCGACATTATGAACCCGCGGACATTATAGTGCAGAATAAAATTCCTTGTCTCTTCTTTTATATTCATGTTTTCAACTTGATGGATACTCAGATTTTTTTAAATGCAAATTAATAATATGAAAATGTTTTGTCGTTAGAAATATTCGTATATCAATCAAACGATCTTCAATATCAATGATATACCGAAAAATTATTGTCGCGGATGAATACCACCTATGCATATTCATCAAGTGAGCAAGAGCGAGAAGATAAACGAGAGAAAATCAATTCACGCAATTACACACAGAAAGGTAATTATATTTCAATTATTTGATTTAGAGTAACATCTTTAAACCGTTTGTAGCATATTTGTCTATAATATTAACGAAGCAAAATCAGGAATATTTAATCTGACACAATATTAAAATAATTTTTCAGGCCGCGTCCCCCGCAGCCATTTTGAAAATACCAGCAGATTGGGTAGGAGTAACAAGAACCTGCAAGGCCCTTAAAGATAAGGTTACTTTCTTTGTATTCTTTAATGGAATCAATTTTTTTTTTTTAAAGATCTCAACAATTTTTGAAGTTAAATTTCTTTTCTTCGTTAATAACAAGTAGATTGATCACTTGGACACACACGTGGAACTATTTTCTGTTTTTTAATTAAGGTGCTGTTTCGGATTTTCGCTCCTTCTCCGACTTAGTTACTTGCATTAGTATATTTGAATAATTATGTCCCTTGACTAGAAAAAAAGCGGATTTTGTTAATGAATTTGTAAGTAATTCTTATATAGAATTATTGGTTGAAATAATTGTATTTTTTGTAATATTCAGAGAATTCGACTTCTTATTCTTCCAATAGAGATGGACTATTTTTGAGTGTGAATTATGACTCTTGCTCGTAAAAGCAAGAGTCTTATTTTACACTGAAAGTGAAAGTGAAATGTCAGAATTTACTAGCCACTAGATATATTTGGAGAATCCTTACAGTTTTAGAGGTATATATAAATATAGATTAACTGTTCTGTTTTTTAAGTCTTCCTTGTAGTATTGTATAATTTTGACCATACATGTCACTAGTCCAAATAATTATGACGTCTTGAAAGGCTATTATATTTTTTTTCTTTGACGACCTTACTTCGACGTCGAAGTAAGGCGTCAAAGAAAAAAAATATAATAGCCTTTCAAGACGTCATAATTATTTGGACTAACATGTCACATGTACATGTATTGCCAAAATTATTAAGTTGTGTAACCGTATCCATGTAAAATTTTAGGTATTTGAATTAGACATTTGTTCACGCATACATGAGTACTTGAGCAAATACAATCAGTTAAATTTCACTACGAGCACCCATGAGATCTTAAATTGAGCAAATATGATCACTTACATTTATGAGTAAAATTTTAGCTAGATCTACTCAATTGAGTTAGATATATAAATTTTGAGACTAATCTAAATGGTTATTTGAGCACACATGTGGCTATTTATACTAATAAGAGCGATATTGGGATTCTACATGTCAGTAAACTTAGCAAATCTTTATTGAGTCAAACCTATGAGCCCTATACCCTGCATATGACTGCAAGAGATATTTTAAATGTTTTCCAGAACCCTAGATTAAAAGTTGAACTGCAACATTGCAAAGGGTTAGTGTATTTTATTTTATCAAAATGTTAAAATTGAGAATGAAAATGGGGAATGTGTCACAGAGACAACAACCTGACCAAAGAAAAAAAAACAACAGCAGAAGGTCACCAACAGGTCTTCAATGTAGCGAGAAATTCCCGCATCCGGAGGCGTCCTTCAGCTGGCCCCTAAACAAATATATACTAGTTCAGTGATAATGAACGCCATACTAATTTTCAAATTGTACACAAGAAACCAAAATTAAAATAATACAAGACTAACAAAGGCCAGAGGCTCCTGACTTGGGACAGGCGCAAAAATGCGGCGGGGTTAAACATGTTTGTGAGATCTCAACCCTCCCCCTATACCTCTAGCCAATGTAGAAAAGTAAACTCATAACAATACGCACATTAAAATTCAGTTCAAGAGATATCCGAGTCTGATGTCAGAAGATGTACATGTAACCATAGTTTAGAAAATAAACAAAATGACAATAATACATAAATAACAAACTGACTACTAGCAGTTAACTGACATGCCAGCTCCAGACTTCAATAAAACTGACTGAAAGATTATGATTTCATCATATGAATATCAAGCACAATCCTTCCCGTTAGGGGTTTAGTATCATACCATCATAACATATATGAGAAGAACATAACCAGTGTCATGCCAACAACTGTTTTTTAAATGAATGTGTTTAGTTCCGATGCAAAGACCCTATAAGTGAATTAATATTAACGCCAAAATATGCAATCTTTAATGACCTGACAACAGTATCGTTACTAAATCCCTTCTTAATAAGTCTATTCAAAGGTTTTGTTAGTTTCTGAGGTGAATACTGACACCTTTGTGCTTTATAAAGAATATTTCCATAAAAAATTGGATGTGAAATACCTGAACGTATAAGAAGTCTGCATGTTGAGCTATATTTACGAATAATGTCCTTATACTGCTGATAAGATTTAGTAAATGTTTTGACTAGTTTGTGATATGGAAAACCCTGGTGTAATAATTTTTCAGTAATACATAAATTTCTCTCGTTAAAATCTAAAACATTGTTACATACATGAGAGAATCGTACAAGTTGAGATACAGTGTATATAAACACCGTAAGATGGTGACAAGGGAACGTCACCATCTAAAAATGGATAGTTAACGATAGGAAATGAAAAATCATCTCTTTTATCATAAATTTTAGTATGTTAAATGTTTAAAATGTTTAATGTTTTTGTTTATTTATTATTCTGTGGAAATTTAAATCTCAAGAATCTTTCTGTGAGTTTGCATGAATAATTCCATGTTTTAATTTGTACCAGAAGCCCAAGTCACGCATAAGTTAACATGGATTTAAAATGTCCATGATTAAAACCACATGTACATGTATATTCTAGATTATTCAAACAAAATGTTCAGCAACATTTAAAGGAACCTTTCTTTTTTTAATTCCCAAACATAATCATGATAATTGTTATTACTTAAACAACTTTGTTTTAAAACAGTTTAGATTTCTATCAAATTGGATGAGAATCCAGAAGTTTTAAAGGGGAGGGGTCTAGCAAGTCAACATTTTGGATAAAACTATATAAAAAATGGACTACGCATTTACCATACATGGAGCTCCTCAAAAAGGGCAAGCCTTCAGTTCTTTCCTCCCCCCAAAAGTCTGCCTTAGCAATTTTAAACACTCTTACGCTGTCTATTCATGTAGCTGTAAATTGGAGCCTATGAGACTACAATCTGAGTAGACATCTGAATCACAGAAAATCAACCTATAGATATTTTCATGTATAAATTGATAATTAAATTTTAACCAATTTATACATTTTTTTTAATTTGTTTTTGACAATTTTTTGTTCATTTAAAAATATAGGGACAACAGAGTTGGTGTATGTGGGTTCGATTCCCACCCTAGGCATTCATTTATATTGGATGGTGCAAAGCGGGCAGTTTAGCTTAGTGGCCCCACACTGACTCTGTTGTTCATATGTCACTTGAAAAAATCAGGCGGCCTTCTTCATGTCTTGCTATCTTTATTTTTATTTTTGTAAATCATACACAACAAAACTATTGAATAATTGTGAAAATTATACCACAGATAACTATGGTAAAACTTTAATTGTTGTTGGAATAATTAAACTTGGCTGCCATCCAAGATCCAAAAAGTTTTTATATTGATGAATTATATATATATCAGATTTGGATTCTTTTGGTCACAAAACATTTTGGATGGTAGGTGGTGGCTAAATCTTAATTCTTAATTGCTTAAAGCTTTCGGGTCTGAAAATTGCCCAAAATCATCATATTTTGACAAAATTTGGAACATAAAATGTACTTTTATGAAAAGAACTGATTTATTGAGCATTATGACTTTAGAAATATACCCATTTGAGAAACCAAATTGTGAACTTTTTGGAGCTTTATGTTTAAGTTTATATTTTAGGCCATTTTGGACAAGAAGTGAAACTTGTCCTTTGAATCAGTGGTTTCACACTAATAACCATACTATATACTAAGTATCTCTTAGAAGATAGCTCTTTCACAGTACATTGTTAAACTAAAAGATAAATTTATACCAACAATGACCAATATTAATGATGGAATGAGATTATACATGTATATATACTGTTTTATATTGTTACATGTACAGTAGTTACTGTACATACATAAATGAAAATTAACACCAAACTGTTGTCATAATTCATAAAAAAAAAAGAAATGAAAAGGGTGGTATGATTGGTAATCTGGTAATCAGACACCAGCCCTATACAAAATGACAAAAAAGAAATAAAGCTTACCATACAACACTTTTACAATCAAAAAAACTATACATACATCAGTAAGAAATAGCCATGAAATGACAAATGTTAAACAATACATACAAGAAAACTAATGGCCACATCAATGTACAAACGAAAAATCAAGATATACACCAAAAAATTACAAGCCCTGTTTTACATGCTTCTTACTAAGGACCAACACATTCATATGGTAGTTGTGTTCTATATGTGTGGTGCAAAATTTTCTCAATCTCATTGCTTAAACCAGTGGTATTCAAAGTATTAAATCCAGAACAAAGTTAAAAAAGACTTACAGTTGAAAAACTATCCAGATGTTGTGAGATTCAATTAACAAAAATACCATCATTAGCGAAAGGTTATCTACATATCATATATTGTAATATTTACAATGAATCATTTAATAATTAGAAAACAGAACCTACAATGTACATGTATAGCTGCAGATTCTTATTTTTTTTTTTTAAATATAATGGATAAATGATTGACTGTGTTGCAATAAAACCAAGATAACTCAGTGAAGCTATTTATGAACATTAAAAAAGTTTTTGTTGACTGCAACAAATATCTAGAATAAGGGATAGTAATATTGCTGTGTTAACATCCACCCCATTAGTGATTGATCCAAAAGCTAAATGTTCCAGAAAGTAGAAGACCTGGCCATGGATACTACATGAACAAACATTGTTAATAAATGTCATTTGTAGAGCAGGATCTGCTTACCCATCCGGAGCACCTGAGATCACCCCCAAATTTTGTGAGGTTCGTATTGCTCAGTCTTTAGTTTTCTATGTTGTTTTTAGTGTACTTTTATTTGTCTGCATGTCTTTTTTAGATTTAGTCATGGAATTGTAAGTTTATTTTCGGTTTATGAGTTTGCTGTTCATCTGGTATCTTTAGCTCCAATATTACAATTTGTCTGTTTTAATATGATTGTCTTGAACCTTCTTAATATCATAGTTCAGTGAGCATTGGTGAGTGACTATATAGCTACTCGAAGATATGTTTGCTATGTTAATTCTCTATTATAAGTTATATGCTAACTATTTTTGTATGTGTGCAACTATATGGTCATAATGCAAATCTAACAGTTCTCATTTGACCACATAATCATTGATAATTCACAAAGTTAAGTATCCTAGTTCAAGTCAGTATCTCAGATATAGCATAGTAAATTATATTATTTGTACTATATTGTAAGGTGAACATATCTGTCCGGCAGGTATAATATAAACACATGTCATTTATCAATAATTCAACACAACTTGAGGTCCTCTGATGTTCAGTACTTCAGTACTTTGATTATTATTTGCATTTTTTTAAGCCACTGTAGGAAATTATACTCGGATAAATGCTTCGTGTATACAAATATTATAAAATACGCGTGCCAGGACTTTCATGGTTGAAAGATAACTAGTATTGAAATCACTGTATATGTATTGTATATTAATGTATGTTATTTTATCCCAATTCATGTTAATATGTTTTTCACTTTCTCTTTTTTGTATCTTTCATTGAAATGAAAATCAATGCTTGTAAAGTTAAATAATGCTTTACAAATTAAATAATTAATTTCACAAATACTGATTTTGTTCTTATTTATTTTTTTGAAATTAAAAAGGAATATTAACACCCCAGAAAAAAATTTAAAAAAGAAACATTACAAGAAATTGAAGATGCATATGTCATTATAGCTGACTATGCGGTATGGGTTTTGCTCATTGTTGAAGGCCATAAAATGACCTATAATTGTTATTTTAGGTGTTATTTTGAAGGATTCAACTTGTCTCATTGACAATCATCTTCCTTTTCTTTAATTGTATGCATGTTTGTGTGATATTTGTGTGATATTGAATCGAAGCTGCTATTCAAAAACTAAGGATAGGCACATGCAGGATTTAACAAAGAAACCTTATCTCCCAATGTGACTAAATGTACATGACTCTCGGACCAAACTTTAGATGATATCAGTTCCTACAACTTCTTTCGTTTGTACATAAATGATAATTTGCGGAAGGATGAAGAATGTAAACAAATTTGAAATTCAATGAAGATATAATCCAGGCATTTATATTATTGCTATAAAAAGTTATTCGATTCCTTAAAAAAGACGACGTGCGAAACATACCAAAGAGATATTCAAACTAATAGATCGAAAACAAACTGACAACGCCATGGCTAAAATGAAAAAGACAACAGATAAATAATAGTACACGAGACACAATTTTTTGTATAAAAACACAGATTTGTATAAACTAATGATTTAGCCCCGACCCCAATTAAAATAAACAAGGTGAAATATGCACCAAGTGTTGATGATATCTAGTTTACAACACTGAATATGCATTTTTTTTTTTTGTTATTTAAGACCAGAAATATATACTCTTCGTATTTCAATTTGAAGAACTGTGATATTACAATGTTTCTTTTACCTGTCCAATTATCGGTCTAACACACCTTGCGTACGAAAATTGACAAATACATTATTTATCAATAATAGTGTGTGTAGTGCCAGAGGCCGGTTAGGTCGATAACACTGAAGGTGGAGTTATAATTCCCCGAGGGTATCACCAGCCCAGAAGTCAGCACTTCTGTACTGAAATGAATTATCATTGATATGGCCTTATTTATACAAAACTTTTTAATTTTTGAAATACTAAGGCTTTTCTGCCTCAAGAAATAGATTACCTTAGCTGTATTTAGCAAAACTTTTAGGAAATTTTGTCCTCAATGATCTTCCACTTTTTACTTTTTTCGTATTTGGCCTATTTAACTTTTTTGGATTTTAGCGTCACCGGTGAGTCTTTTGTAGACGAAACGCGCGTCTGACGTAAATACAATATTTAATCCTGGTATCTATGATGAGTTTATTTAGGTGTGCCCCAGAAACCCCCTCCACCCTATCTATTAATTTACAGGAATTTTTGTCAAAATATGGTCCGGGCCCCATTTATCAAACTGTTTAAAGAGCCACAAAATTAAGCCTCCCCTTTTTTTTCAAAAATTCTGGATCCGCCACTTATTGCTACAGATTTCAGTTATATTTATTGCGTCATGGCCACATTTTACATCTAAATTATTTCTTGTATGTTTTTTTTTTTTGGAAATACCAGCTACCGAAGTCTCACTACACAAGAATATGGATTGGGGGATGAAGGCTATTTCGATTTCTGTATTCTTTATCTTTAAAAATAATGACTATTCTGTAACTGCATCATTTCAAGTAAAATGAAAATATATGAAATCATAAATCAACACCTTACACTTCACTTATAAGGGTAAGAAGATTTTTTTGCGGAGCTCTCTCCTATCAAAAAATAATTATCTGTTAAGAGCATTTAAAACAAAAATGTATATATAGCTATCTTTTTGAAGTTGGGATTACATCATTATCTTTTATATTGATTCCTTCAACGAGGGCCTAGATAGGGTCCTTTATACTGTTTATACTAATGTTTCTACATAATTAGTGATCGTTAGACTTTTCCGTATACATTATTAGATTTGAAATTCCCCAAAAAAATTTACAGAACATATGAAAGCATGCAGAACAAAGAATCTCAAGCTAGGGTGATCTGGATGGGGTGATCCGGCTCAGTTCACCCATAATAGAACAAAGGAGCTTGGGTGAAATGGTGAAGATTTATGCAGAAAATCGTTTCCAAAGCCGACAACTTATCAATGATAGTTTATTTCATTTATCACAATACAGATGATTG
Organism: Mytilus galloprovincialis; assembly: GCF_965363235.1. NCBI lineage: Eukaryota > Metazoa > Mollusca > Bivalvia > Mytilida > Mytilidae > Mytilus > Mytilus galloprovincialis. The sequence continues at coordinate 62,712,460 of NC_134843.1, forward strand.
TTTGGTTAAAGAATGGTGGAAAAAGTATAAAGATGACATTGCTAAAAAATTTCATGATAATGTTCCTAGTAAGATGGCTATTTAAAAAATCAAGTCGAAATGAGACTGAATTTGCAAATGATGCACCTCATCCTGGTACGATTTTCAGATTCTGCTACCCATCGTGTTGCATTGTAATCCGCTGAGGAGTACCGAACGAAAATTATCCGAACAAAGTCATTTTCCAGGCAAATAAATTAAAAATTAGTGAAAACTTGCATGATAGAACATCAAACGAGTCTTACTACCTTTACACAGGATAGTCTGGACACTTAAAGCTCCAACAAGCACTTGTTTCGTTATATAGTACCTTCATCTCCTATATAGTAGTGTTCTTGTAAATAATGCTTTTAATTGTCAATAATCAGTACAATGTGAAATACAGTATGAGCATTACTCCTTACCTTTCTGAAAAAATCAAGTTGCGGTCAGATATGGTCAGTAGTAAACAGCGCGGCCTTTGACTTCGTGTTCTTTGTTTCTTTCTCCTGCTGAAAATTTATCGTGTGATATGAATGCCTTCTTAAATGTGTTGCAGTTCTAGTAGGTTGCCCAATCAACAAATATGATCGATTTGCCTTAACGGAATAACACATGGCTATATTTTATATCATTGGAAAGAGGAGATCAAATCTCATCGAAATACCGTTGTCGTCGTTGTCTGCCGTGGTCACGTTTTTAGGGTCTAATGTCAAAGCAAAAATTCCTGAAAAATGCACAGTCACAATTAGATAGCTTGTTTCTCCTATATATATGCGTTTGGAGCAAAATAAAAACAACTTATTTATAGAAAAATATCTTTTCTATCTACATTTAGTATTTATTTTATATTTTTATCGCCAAAAATGACTTTAGGTTGACTATTTTGCATATAGGGTGCAAATTTGAAATTTTCAAACAGCTGTTAAATAAAAGTGACCTTGACCTACATTATTTCAATTCCTATATTTGAAATTTTTGTGATCAATTCATTACAAGTAAGATCTTAAGATGTTTTTTTTATATCTTAACTTTAATAATTTGTCGAAAACAAAAAGTGTGTGTAACATTAACGTTGAACTTTGTTGAATTTAAATCTCTGTGTTTAGCTTTGCTTTGTTGTTTTTTTAACATATCTTTCCCCACTAGATAGATTATTACTATATTCCCCACGATTTCAAAATTGAGTAGATTTTTTATTCATTGTTTGGAAAATATTTATTGCTTAATTTTCATTCGATAGCTAACAATGATTCATAAAGTAAACAGAAAAATGAAATCTTATACATCGTCATCTTCGTCGTCATTAATGTTTGTAACTGCAAGCAGAAGAGTATTTACATTTTGACATATGTCATTTGCCCGACATGGGCATAAATCTGTACATGATAGATTTTGTTCGAAGCAAATGCAACCCTTTGAAAACACAGATTTCCCCTTACAAGTACATCTGACATCTGACCTTCGAGAAAGACAAGAACAAGTCATTGTTCTTTCCGATCCGAACTGAAGAGAAGAATGTAGGGTAGTTTTGCTATATGGGAAGACATCAATTATGTCTGGAGTGAAGCTCTTATTACATATTGTTTAAAAGTAGACCCATAAAAAGGAAGTTTGACAAGGGAGAATTTTAAATTGTAAAATTGAGAATGGAACAGACAATTTTAGCCATTTTTACGCTTAATTTGTTTAGGTCACAATGATCTATTTTGAGTTTTGACTTAAGATCATTCAACCTAACAAAAAGATCTCGAGCTGCATCTATCGATTCATCGATGTCACCATTCGAACGGTTTGACAAATCGGTGAAATCATTTGGGTTGTCCTTCAAGACTGAGAAACAGTGCGCTTACCGATCCTAACCATGGATGACGTTGTATCGCATCATGTGAATGTTACAGAAGGCAAACCGAGACCTACATATTTCGTGGACATGTATATAGCGTAAGATCAGAACATCTGTATCTTGTGACTTTATTATTATTATCCAAGTACCGTTGATCCCTTTCACACCGAACTCTTTGTCTACATGAATAGCATGTAAAATCATTCGGGTATTTACCTCATCTGGCGTACAACAAAATTCTTAAAACCTGAATACTCCTTCTGAGCAAATGTAGGGTCCTTGGAAGTGCCAGCTAGATAAATGACTTCTTCATATATCATAGTAACTGTTGATTTACCATGATGCTGAACAATCGATTCTCCAAGAAATCTGATTAAGGCCCGTTGGTTCTCACTGACTCAAAGAAACTTCTATATATGACCTGAAACACTTTTACAGACGAACAAGAACTTGATTCAACTTTAAAATAAATGCAGTTGTGTCTGTTAGTGTAAGATTTATAGCAAAAATGGTGGTACAATATTTTGAAATTATCAGTACGAAGATGGTCTAGGTCTGAAGCATCATGCAATATACCAATATATACATGATCTTTCCGTGCTCCCATAGCCTCGATAAAACTTTTGTTTGTGCTAATTCCTCGCATATTTTAAAATAAGCAATTCAGTAGAAGAACCCTGACATATAACACACATCGTCCCATTGTATTTCATTCCTACTTCATTTAGGGCTTGATGGGCATAGTTTAACAGGACTGTGAATGTGTGCCATATTCCGTGTCTGAAACGTGACCGAAGGATTTGATTTGTATATTATAATAATATTATAACAAAACTATCAATTCAAAAAAAAACAATTAAAGTAATAAAAACCAACAAAAAAAATATTTCATAAAACAAAACAACGATCTTCAAACCAACTGGACTATTCAAAACATACAAATCGACCATACAACAAGCAACAAAGAGAAATTAGTGATGGACAATTATTCTAGTTAATGCCCTGATAGTGTAAGCTACAAAACGATTAACGGCACGAGAAAGGCGTGTTTGAATCAAGGCAGAATTATCAATAAATTTGTGTTTTAAATTGCTACTTCCTTTTTTACTGATTTATTTAACATTACACGAAACATATTTGGCACACATATGAACCATGTCTTAATGATGTAATCCGAGTAAAAATCTCATGAAAGTAACAAAAAAAATGTGTTTTTTTGTTCAAAATGTGATAAATTTCAGCTAAAAAAATAGTCTTACTGAAATCATGAAATACTTATACTTAATTTATATAAATCTTTTCAGCTTTCGTTATATAATAAATTTAATTTTTATGCTAAATGATAAGTAGCATTTGAACAAATAACACAGAAAGCAATTATTTAATTTTTCGTGTTGAAGAGGTATTTTGGGGTACCCTAAAAACAACAAAATTTTGAAAATATAATATTTTTCTAATAGTTTGCATATAAAAATAGCCGTGTGTTATCCGTTAACTCGTTAACTAGACGTCTTTTTCGATACTGGGCACCCTACCATTTTAAACGTGTTCAGGAAAGTGTCTCCGCCAAACCTTCAACAATGAACAAAACCTATCCCTCATAGTCAGCTATAAAAGTCCCCAAAATTTGTTATATAAATTAAAGTAATATCAAAGCGAAGTATCAGTTGTTAAGGGGATTGATGAAATATTGTTCAGTGTTTGTTTCCATCCTTTCAACAAATACAGCTGAACCATAACTGTTGAAATAATCTCGACAAAATGGACAGGGATTTGACCTTGTAATCAAAATTGTATGTACGAATCTGAATATTAAACAGTTTGCTAGGATTCTTCTGTGAGAACGCAAAAATAAGAAGAAAAAAGAATCATACACAAAACGAGAAATCTTGTTACAACATAAAAAAAAACAAGTAATTAACCAACATTGTTGAAATACTCCACAAAGGGGACACAGATATGACCTTGTAATTAACATTTTATGTACAAATCTGAAAGAAAAAAAAACACTACTTTAGTTTTCAATATAAAAAAAAAGATGTGGTATGATTGCCAATGAGACAACTCTCCACAAGAGACCAAATGACACAGAAATTAACAAACATATGTCCCTGTGCGGCCTTCAACAATGAGCAAAGCCCATACTACATAGCCAGCTATAAAAGGACTCGAAATGACAATGTAAAGACAATAAGCTCGTTTTCGCGTCAATACCGTGTAATCAACCAGTCCACACTTATAAACAGCTTTTCTATAAAATCATAACAGTTACGTTATATAAAATTTATATCCATAGACTAGACAGGTAAATACTATTCCGAAAAATACTACAAATTGTTTTATTATATTTTACAATAGTCTAAAATAAGGACAACATATTGACAAAACGTCAAAAATATGCGTGTCAGACGTAACAGACTATACGAATAATAACTTTAGCAGGGGTGTTTGTGTTCTTCAAAACAGCGTTATATCCGCGAAAATTCGAATGAATAATAATTATGCTTCATATATAAAGTATTACAATACTACTGAATATGCGTTCCTGTAACGACCAACGCTATTTTTTGTAAAAAAAAACAAATTGTGTTTATTATGGCCAGATTTGGGTAAATTTTCAGTTATCAAAATTTATAGGTTTTAGAATGTAAGATTATATGAAATTTCGTTTGTATAAATTATGCTAATAAAAGTACATAGATAGACCATATCAAAATCGAATTTTTGCAGCACTCACACAACATATGAAAATGCAACGGCTTCTGGCAAATGTCTTGCAAGACGTCCAATGTCGGATTTTGCCGCGTTTTAAAATAAACTGTCATTTACGACGTTATTTATGGAAAATTTAGACTTGTTGCATGCTAAATAGTGCTTTTCTGTAATTGTACTTTAACACTACAAAACAGCTACATACTTTTTGATCATTTGCGTAGTCAAAACGACTTCGTTTTCAAAGAAATGAAATGTCTTGCAAGTTTGTCCACTGGACGATTTTCATACGTTTTCAACGTTGTCGATTCGGGACGCTATTTATGTTGGATCATCTGTATATATTTCCTCAGATATAATTTTCTTGATAGACAGATACTATCAACAAGACCACAAAGTATAAAAAAAGATCCGATGACTGGGATTGTTCGTTTAGTTGAGGTTCATAAGTGGTGAAAAAGTTGAAGACTAGTATTACGAGAGGAGAAAACATCATCTTTTTCAATTTTTCAAATTTGGGAACCCTAAAAGTGCGATTTTTTTTACTTCTCTGCAATAAGATTCATATGTATAAAACTTGAAAGTGGAAATAAAATTGGGCCTGAAGCGTGGCTATATACCTCTCCATATCATACAGAATGCTTGTAAACATATGAGATGAATATAATTACTAGCCTTTTTTCAGACAATCGTTTCATTTCTTAATCTAATTGTTCCGTTATTAAAGAAAGTAAAGTGAATCTTATAAGCAAGACCTTTTTAACTTTCAATTCCCGACAATTTTTCTTTAATTAAAGCAAAATATATATTTTCTTCCTTTTCTGATCTAAATGGGGAACCTTGCATTTTATTACGTTTTGTGTCAATTGGTCTTTGGTAGAGAGTTGTCTCTATGACACTTATCATACCGTTTACTAGTATAATTATCTTCTCATTTCATATAGACTTATGCATTACCACCGTGTAGAACGTCACATGCGGGGTGTCGGCTATGTTTGACACGGGGTGGCAATTTCGAAGCGAAAAAAAACTGTCAAAGTAAGTTCAAGTATCAAAATTTCTTTATTTAGAATTCTTAGTACCATATAATGTACTGCACGGAAGGAACTGAAACGCAATCTATTTCCTGCAAGCACAATCAGTCGTTTTCAGTGCTCTGTTTTCTCAAACACCTCTCCCTAGTTTTCCGTGTTGCAGATTTTGAGGCTTTATATGCAAATTTCTGGATAAAAAACTACTTTAGACGACTTCCCTCTGCATCATTTATATAGAATTGAATTCCTTTTATTGAATTTAACCAAACACAGCTTCATACTTGAAATAATTGGTTTTAAAACTAGTTATTCATCAAAATATAAAGTGTCGCTCGGGGTGTCAGATTTTGCATCTCAAGGGGTAGAGGCTTCCAATAAAAAACGAATAGATTTGCAGATAAATCATGTAAATCGGTCTTTATCTTATACTTTTTAATTCAAACACATCTGCTATATTATGATAACAAATAAAAAACTGAAAATACTTCATTTTTGTCGAGCCTGCAACTTTTGTTGCAGAAAGCTCGGCATAGGGATAGTGATCTGGCGGCGGCGGCGGCGGCGGCGGCTACGGCGGCGGCGGCGGCGGCGGCTACGGCGACGGCGTTAGCTAACTTTTTAAAAGCTTTATATTTTAGAAGGTAGAAGACCTGGACGCTTCATACTTTGTATATAGATGCCTCATGTTACGAACTTTTCGTCAGTCACATGTCCAATGTCCTTGACCTCATTTTCATGGTTCAGTGACTACTTGAAAAAAAAGTTAAGATTTTTTGTAATGTTAAATTCTCTCTTATTATAAGTAGTTGGACAACTATATTTGGTATGTGCGTACCTTGCAAGGTCCTCATGCCCGTCAGACAGTTTTCACTTGACCTCAACCTCATTTCATGGATCAGTGAACAAGGTTAAGTTTTGGTGGTCAAGTCCATATCTCAGATACTATAAGCAATAGGTCTTGTATATTCGGTGTATGGAAGGACTGTAAGGTGTACATGTCCAACTGGCAGGTGTCATCTGACCTTGACCTCATTTTCATGATTCAGTGGTTATAGTTAAGTTTTTGTGTTTTTGTCTGTTTTTCTTATACTATATGCAATAGGTCTACTATATTTGGTGTATGGAATGATTGTAAGGTGTACATGTCTAGCTGACAGGTGTCATCTGACCTTGACCTCATTTTCATGGTTCAGTGGTCAAAGTTAAGTTTTTGAGTTTTGGTCTATTTTTCTAATACTTTATGCATTTGGTCAACTATATTAGGTGTATGGAAATATTTTATGATCTATAAGTCTGTTACGCAGGTTTTATTTGACCTTGACCTCATTTTCACGGTCCATTGCTAAGTGTTAAGTGTTTGTGTTTTGGTCTGTTTTTCTTAATTTATAAGCAATAAGTCAACTATATTTGTTGTATTGAAGAATTGTTAGCTGTACATGTCTGCCTGGCATGGTTCATCTGACCTTGACCTCATTTTCATGGTTCATTGATCAATGTTTCGTTTTCTTGGTTGATGTTGAGTTTATGTGACAGTTGAAATAAAGCTTTATATTTAGGTCTATCAACATAATATGAATGATTAGTAAAGAAGGCGAGACATTTCAGCGTGTGCACTCTTGTTCCTGTTTTTTAGTCATATAAGACCTGTGCTTTTGATTTCATAAATAGTAGAAAACGACTCAAAATATTTTGTTTTGAAGCTAAACAATTATCCCTTTTCCTTTCCAGTCACTATCATGGTCAGATGAAATGTCACAGTTGTGGCTCAAAGCACCGAAACATGGGTGAAAATCATAGAGCAGACCTCCATATAAGATTTTGCCGAAGCCAACAACAGTCAAACTCTATCATTGGCATCAAAGGTCTTCATCAGGTTCCTCTCAAAAGCGCTTGTGCATGCTGCAAAACCACTCACTCCGAAACTAAATCGATTACTCTCTCAAATGAAACACTCACCGGCATCTTTATCATCAAATGACAATACTGCTTCAAGGAGACCTGAAGCCGATGACACTCTACTCTCAACAATTTTAAAAAGCGATTCAAAATCTTAAAAAACTTTATATGGCTGTTGATTTTCTATCTTTTATCCGAATGGTGAAAGCAAATAAATATCCTTTCGAGAATATTTCTCTTCGACTTTTCTTTAGGACGGTCAGATTTATGTCAAAAAGAATAACATCGGAACTATGGTATCGGGAAACAACTAAGAGGTTTTGGAAAACTGGCTACAGACTTTTTTACGGTAAATTTTTATATTTTATGGGTGGACCAAAAAGTATTGGATACATTACCGGAAACTTGTGTTAGCGCGGAATGGGCGGTCCCCAAGATGCAGGAATTAATTTTGCAGTTCCAAGCCAAAAGATACTATCAGACCTAGACCTCATCGCCATAGACATTCATATCCCAAAGTGTGACCTCATCGCCATGGACTTTGATATCCCAAAGTGCTTTAGATATCTTGGTTCTAACGTTCTCCAGCATTCTTTATCCTGTATTGAATATGTTACGTAACCAACAAAATTATGAGTTTATGTTATGTGCTGACGGTTTTGAAGATGGAATAAATTCAAGGAAAGAAAAACAATATTAGAAGACCAAATAAATACAAAGCAAACAATTATTGGGTATAGACAAGTTTTTGGAACTTTCTCTTTGTAAAAGAGCACACGCAGCACTTAAAGATTTAGGTCTACGATTAAAAGACCACAAAGAGCTCACCATCCGCCAAAAAAAATGATCTTTAAAATGTGAAGGAATGGCGGGTGACAATTGGCATCAATCGAGATTTGTGTTTTTGATCAGTGTTTCATTGTTTCAGCTAACGGAACTTGGTGGAAATTGCCTTTCTTGTATCAACTCGGTTTTGCTAGTGCCAGTGACATATTTGGAACACAATCACATTATGTTAATGAAAGCACAGTAGACAGCCTCATGGAACATGATGAAATGTTTCAATGTTAGAACCAAGATATATTAAACAGAGGTCAGCCGTTAGGATACTAAGTACCAAGGTCCATGGCGATGAAGTCTGATAGTATCTTTTGACTTGGAACTGCAAAACTTATTTCTTCCTCTTGGGGGTCGGCCATTCTCCGCTCACCTAAGCTTTCTGTTATGTGTTCAATACTTTTTGGTCCACCTATTACATTTACCATTTGGACAAAAGTTAGGAAATCAGCAGCTAAATTGATATTTTTCAAGATTTTGAATCGCTGTTTTGAAATAGTTAAGAAAAGTAGTGTCATCCTTTTCATGTCTCCTTGAATTGTATTGCCATTGGATGATAAAGATGCCGGTGAGTGTTTTAATGAAGAGAGGAACCGAATTCGTTTTGGAGTGAAAGCTTTTTGCGGTGTGCACGTGCGCTTTCGAGAAGAGCCTGATGATGAACTTTGATGGAGTTTGACTGTTGGAAAGTGTTGGTGGCTTCGGCTAAATTTTATATGGAGGTCTGCTCTGTGATTTTCCACCATGTTTCGGTGCATTGAGCCACATGCAGTCGTTATTTTTTTCTGACCATGATAGTAACTGCAAAGGAAAAAAAAATCATTTTCCAGCAGTAAACAAATATTTTTACTCTTTATGAAATCAAAAGTACATGTCTTATATGACTAAAAAACCCAGGCAAAATGAAGTACTTTTAGTTTTTAATATGTTTTCATAATATAGAAGATGTGTTTGAATTAAAAAAAAGTATCAGATAAAGACTGATTTACATGATTCATATGCAAATCTATTCGTTTTTTATTGGAAGCCTGCCTCTACCCCTTGAGATGCAAAATCTGACACCCCGAGCGACACTTTATATTTTGATGAAAAACTAGTTTTAAAAACCATTAATTTTAAGCATTAAGCTGTTATTTGGTTAAATTCAATAAAAGGAATTCAATTCTATATAAATGATGCAGAGGGAAGTCGTCTAAAGTAGTTTTTTATCCAGAAATTTGCATATGAAGCCTCAAAATCTGCAACACGGAAAACTAGGGAGAGGTGTTTGAGAAAACAGAGCACTGAAAACGACTGATTGTACTTGCAGGAAATAGATTGTGTTTCAGTTCCTTCCGTGCAGTACATTATATGGTACTAAGAATTCTAAATAAAGAAATTTTGATACTTGAACTTACTTTGACAGTTTTTTTTCGCTTCGAAATTGCCACCCCGTGTCAAACATAGCCGACACCCCGCATGTGGCGTTCTACACGGTGATTACCCAAATACGATATATTTTGTTGTTTGTTGCTTACTTTTCAGGGGGGGGATATAGTATGCATATTCAGTACAACCAAACATTAAAAGAAGTATCCATATTGATGTGCAAAACAAAAATTACAAGCGAAATGAAAAAAAAATATCCCCAATTATCAATAATTGCCGTAAAATGTAAACATTTGACGTTACCATTTGAGATGCAATATCGTGGGTAACGTCAAAACAATTCAATCGAGAAAACTAACTGCCTAATTTATGTTTGGTTCTAAATATTCATCTACTTGTGTTTTTAGAGCCAAGGCCTTGTATAGTATACAGATCCTTGATATACAAAATTAATCTTTGTTAGAGCCTATAAGACGAAGTAAAATCAATGTATAAAGTTATTTACTATATTATATATAAAAATATTAATTTTCGCGAACCATTTAGGTCACGGAAATTCCAAAATATGGCATCAGTAAGGAGAGTTGTACAAACAATATAAATACACAGAACCCCATCCAAACTTGCTTTAGCTAATAGTATTCATCTTTTTCTATTTTATATATACAAACAACATTCCATTTTTCTATAATTTCGATTAAAAAATTCCAAAATCTGAGTTAAAATAGGTCGAAAGCCCCAAATAAACGTTGTCTGATTGGTTGAAGTACTGTGGCGTCGATGATAAGCATAGAAAGCCTCGATGTAAAGCACACGCTTCACAGGAATAAGGAGAGTTTTACAAATAATGTGAATACACAGATCCTCCATCCTATTTATGTTTTGCTGAAAATGTTGCAGTGTTCATCGTTTCTGTTTTGATTCTGCTAACAACATTCCATTTTTTCTATAATTCCGATTTAAAGATGTGGAAACCCGTAATAAAAATAGATGGCCTCAATGATTTAAAAGCAACGCAAAAAATTCCGTTTATACGACCCTGAGTTCAACCGGGGTTATATAAACCGATTCACAAATAGATCTCCTTGGCTGCGCTCAAATGTAATTCTTAGTGAAGTATACGGGTAAATTCGTTTACGGAAATTTATACACACTTTATCACTAATATATTACCAGGCTTTTGCATATTCACGTTTTTTTTATGCTCAACTTTAGTCAAATTCAATTCTATACATTTTTTTTACGTAAAGCAATAGGAGTAAGAATATTATTTCGCGCCAATTTAACCAGCATGACTACCATCAAAATTATTTACCGTTATCTTTGTGAAATTTCAGTTATATAGTTTATTGATTAGAGAAATTTTGGTAAGTATTACTTATTAATGTTAAGGTTCTACTGATGTGCTTCTCTAGACCTTTTTGACGGTCAGTTTTATCTCATTTAGAATGAAATTCAAAACAGTGTGGCTGTGGCCATTGATTGACACATTAAATTCATCCATTGACTGGGACAATTTACATGAACGTTTGTCTGTAACGACCACTGTTCACGACGTACCTACGATAGACATTTAAACTGTGGGGTCACCAAAGGTTTCTTAACGCCTTTAATTATAAAATAATTCAAGAAATTAATCAGGAATAACCTTTATGTTTTGATTTATATAATTGATATAAATCAAAACATCGTGTTATTTCTGATTAGTTTTTCGAATTACTTTATTAAGGTGTTGAGAACCTTTGGTGACCCCATAGTTTAAGTGTCTTTAAAAAGTACATAGTGAGCTGAGGTCGTTACATACAAACGTTCACCTAAATTGTCCCAGCCAATGGATGAATTTAATGTGTCAATCAATGGCCACAGCCACACTGTTTTGAATTTCATTCTATCTCAATATTATCCCCGATGACAAAAATGTCAACCCGACCTATTCGTGTCAAAAGTGAAAATCGATCTATTTGATTAACTAATTTCTTCATAAACTGTACATGCATTATTTCTGTATTATTTGATAACCAATCACATTCACGTTGCATGTTTGCATGATAATGGGTTATGTATTAGCGGATTGTAAGGGCGATGCAACATGTGAGGTCTGCGCGATCTCGTGACATTATTATTTGTAAACAAACATGCTCCCCGTGTAACACGTGTCTGAATTATCCTTTCAAAGTGTTATGAATCTTTCAATCACTATTTTATGATATATTTTTCTGTTTTTAGGTTTGCATATCAGTAGTCAAAGTGAATTAGACATAGTTCTGAGTATTGTATTTTTTTTTTTTAAATTAGAAGGTAAGTCTACATAACTTCATAAGTCATTATTTAACTCTGAGACTACTATAACACATTATAGTAGTCTCAGTTTAACTGAAGTCTAAAAAGATGACTCAACTTTCCCTCTTATTCTCCCTCTATTTTTGAAACCTGCATACCAAATGAAAGGGCATTTGCTCCCCTTCCCTGTCATTTCCCTTTAAATTTGCTCAAAAGTCATAGTCCATTTACAGTAACGGCTGATTTGTGATTTTACCATCTTAACTGCAATTTTTATATTGAACACATTTGACCATTTAGTATGAGTTCCCATGTATTTTTGTCTTATATGAAGGAGGTTTTAGGTCATGTTTTCCTAAACACCTTATAGCTATTTGTCTGTCTGGATTGTTAAAACCACAAATTCAAATATCGATGAATATGCAAGTTTTCAACAATCCAGGAGAATTGACATCCACGAAAAATATAGGAATCCACAGTTAGATTTAGGTTTTGATAAATTTTGGAAATGACATTAGGAAGTTATAAAACTTTATTCTTTGAATATGTTTCAAGCAAATTACATGCATGCTCGGCACCGCTTTTTATCAGGAATTTTATAATTTATGTCTTAAAATTCGGGTTTTTTCCATTATAATAGGTGGATTTTCAAGTTAATGAGAAAAATGCTTTGTTCACTAATTCAGCAATCATGCTTTAACTGTTGTGAATGTGAGCTCCCTTCGGCTATTATTAGAATCTAGATTTACATCATTCATTTTCAATGTAAGAGTTCTCCTTTCACTCAAAAGGTAGATTTCCATGTTTGCTGGTCACTTGACTAGAAACTGCAGATATTGTTTGTCTCAATTTACGCCTGAATTTCAGATTTTTCCTAATTACCAATCACTAAAATAATGTCATTTAATACGTATTAAATACATGTAGCATTGTATATTCATGTTTTTATTTGACATTATGAACGTACTATTGAGATCCAGGATTCTGAATTACATAAACAGTGTTTGTAACACACATGGTTTTATCCGTTTCTTTCCCTTCCCTTAAAAGTATCTTTCAGTTTGAAACTACCTGACAATCAGACTGAGTTCACACCTAATTTAAATTGGATTGCATTGACATTAGCTAATTTGAATTAGTTTAATTCACATTTGAAACTGTTTACATTAACAAACACATAGTTCAAATGCGAATCGAATGCAAGTGAATTGTTTGTCTATCTATGGTCAACATGTTGGGGTATGACTATACCACTTTTACCAATTTTAATAAACATTGTTGAATTTTATTTATGGAAGCTTACTTTTCATTTATATAAATTTAAGATTAATATTTCTGAGGTTATGGATTGTCTCTACTTATAAAGGGGGAGGATTCCCAGTTATTTAATATATTTAATTAAATTGTATTCAGGTGCGTAGCTCCCTATATGCCAACACGCATGCATATCAATTCAGCATGCAAAAAAAAATAATGTCAAAATAAAAATTTAAACAAATCATTTAAAAATTGTATGTTTTTCGAATATCATAAATACAGTTATGAAAATGAATAATCAGTCCCTTGCTTTAATGAAAATGAAAAATCTTGCTTCACTAGTGCAGAAAATGAATAATTTGTCCTCTTAGCCCTTTCAACGCTACACAAAAAAATAGAAAAATGGCTGCTGCTGCTGCTGCATATTTTTTGTGTTCATTCATTAGAACAGTATATTCCTTTTCAGACTGCTGTATCTTTTTTATTATAAGAGATACAGAAAAGGTTATTGCATGAAAAATGCTCAGGAGAGTATGAACTGTAATGTTAGGCAGTTATTTCAGTAAAATTTTTATCAGGTTACCTGCATTTTCAGGTAATTAACAGGTAAAAGGTGTAATTTATTACATTTGTGTTGAATTTTTAATAAAAACTACTTTTAGTCTTCATCTATTTTGTTTTTTTATCTGCCATATAATAAAGAAGACACCAATTGCTCGATTCCGTAGCGTATTGCACCATATACAACGTATTATGTAATCATGGCACAAATCAGTGGCTCCGTCCTCAAAATTTTCAGTCAACCTCCGAGTATTAGCTCGTTCTGTCAATAAAGTGTATTATATTAAAAACGATCGCAATTTAAACCGATAAATGTGTACGAATGTGTACGGAAAGGAGGTATGATCACTGACCGAAAGGAAATTAAATATTTAAAGAGTTAGGAATTGGGTTCCTCCTAGAATTAACGTAGGAAAATAGGTGATAAGATAAGAAGTGAAATACCTTCTCTCACTCTGAGTCTCAGTGACTGCTGTGGAAAGTAAACTTGGAATTGATAGTACAAAAATAAAACACAATAGGCCTAATTGCATTGTTCATACACTTTTATCCGGGATTGGCTATTTTGTAACTATTTTACATGTGCAGTTGAATTAGTTTTGAAAATAATATTATCCAGCTACATGTATACATGTACATGTGTCAACGAAACAACGGCAATCGTATCCCTCAGAGCAATCTGCTCTTTGATTTTTTTGGGGGGAGGGTTCCAAACCAGTTGTTTATAAGTTGCAAATTAGGCCATTACTTTTCTTAATTTAATTGTTGCTTACTTAACATGTCTAGACTGTTTTTTCTCACTTTTTAAGGCTGTATGGTTGCCTATAATTACTTTGATATTATACCACATATATTCAGATTTTTATATGGATTGTAGACCTGAAAAAGATTTTCAAAGTTGAATATGCTGCAAACTTCAAACAACCCTACTTTAATATTTACCATGCATGTCTATCATGAAACTTTTGATCAAAACTATATACGCCGCATTTTTGCGCCTGTCCCAAGTCAGGAGCCTCTGGCCTTTGTTAGTCTTGTATTATTTTAATTTAAGTTTCTTGTGTACAATTTGGTAATTAGTATGGCGTTCATTATCACTGGACTAGTATATATTTGTTTAGGGGCCAGCTGAAGGACGCCTCCGGGTGCGGGAATTTCTCGCTACATTGAAGACCTGTTGGTGACCCTCTGCTGTTGTTTTTTATTTGGTCGGGTTGTTGTCTCTTTGACACATTCCCCATTTCCATTCTCAATTTTATTTTATAAGTGATTCACCACTTCATATGTGTACCACTATCAATCAACAGAACAAATGCAAATTATTTTTTTAATATTTGCATATGGTTTCCTTTAATTTCTCACAACTATTTTATTTGAATTTAGGGAAACAAGTATTATGTATATAAACAAATCTCATGTCGATACATGTATATAACATGTACAACAATCAAACGTCAACCCACACCAAAGTGGCTGTAGTTGAAAAACATCAAAAGGGAAAATACAGTGAAATTTGGAGAATTTATATTATCACATGTACATGCATTTGAAATATATTTAAAATATTTTTTTCAAATTTTTTAGTTTTAGGTTCCACCTAGCTACCATATTAGAAAACTGGGATTTAAACGCTAGTCTATTAGAGGGATATTTCCAGTGGCGAATCCAGAAATTTTCATAAGTGGGGGCCCACTGACTGCCTAAGAGAGGGCCCACTCAGATCATGCTCCAGTGGTTCTCTAAATAATCAACCATTTTTTTCCAGACAAGGGGGGGCCTCTTAATTCGCCTTTGATTTCATTGGTTGTAATTTTTATTTTATCATGAATCAGATTTGAACAGGACTTGGGGAATGAAGGTAAGACCAAATGTCAGTTTTAGTCTTATATATGTACTTTAATTTTAGTCTTACATGTATTTATGTGTACATATATCACTAATTCAGTGGCGATGGTGAATAGCTATATATAGACACTGACAAGTCTTAGATAACATTTTATAGTTTTGAATGTTTCTTCATCAGTTGACTAAAATTAGGTGGAGGTATGACTGTTTTTATTTCCAACAGAGGGGCACTCATGCTCAACCTATATCAGTTTGTGCATGAAGCGATTGATAGTTGCCAGACACTGAATGATTATACCACAAATTTGTGAAAGTTTTAACCTATGCATATATACTTTAAATACGATGAAGGACCTGTAGTACAAAGTATATCACTGGATTGAGCTCTCTGTCAAAGTGTATTATTAAAGTGCTTTGCTTTGAGCTCGGTTCATTGTTATGCAATTCATTCTTTGTGAAATAAAGATTTTACAGATAACTCTCATGTACAAGGATGTCTCCAAGTATTATCATTTCTATGTACAATGTAAGTAACAGGGAGATAAAAGCATTTTTTGTTTGTTTGAACCAAACATTATTTGTCCATTGACCAAATTTGTTTTGCTTTCACCAGCTATGAAGGAGATATTATCAAAGAATTGATAGAAAACAGCACAGAAGCTTACATTCTAGCTCATCAGGCCCAAGCATCATGTTAGGCATTGTCATTACTTAAAACCAATAAATGTCTTCTAATATTATCTGAGGATCAATTCAACATTTTAAAGTGTTTTACTAATGATACTGACAAGCCACCACAAAGATATACTGAGTGCCAATGAAAACGCAACACTTTTGTTTTTCAAAAAAGTCTGATAATTTTTATTTATTTTATATTAGAACTTTGTAAAGTTGGTTGAAAATGACTTTAAAGACAATTGTCGACAACTTTACGGTTGGGTGATTTTTGGAACAAATGCGAAGTAAGGGTTATTTTGAACAGACATATACCGAGTTCACCGCTTTTCAACATACGCACCATTTTCACGATTTTGTCATTTAAAGCTTGGCTAATGTCATGAATTTTCCCGCCCTTATTGTAAGGAAACTGCAATAAACATCTGAGTAAATGCCAGGACTTTCTGACAACCAGCGACATGCATGATCCAATGAAGCCTTTCACAGCATACAATAACCCAAATCATCCACAAATTCAACAAAAATGGATCAGTTAATGATAAGCCACATCCCGGGGTTCAAAAAGCAAGAAACGCTCAGCAAAACCGATACCTTTGGTCTTTAACATATCCGATATTGACTCTGATGGATGTCCAAAGGTCACGTGAGTTCAATGGTGGTCACGGTAGATCCTATGGAGCAATTTCAGTAAAGCACCATTTGCGCAGAAATTCAACGGTTTCACAGCCGACATCTAAACGGCCGTCTGGTGTAAACATCGAATTCTGTAGACCAAAAATCATTAGTGGTGGTTACATAGACGTTTGGCACCCGCCTTGGCCAAAAGTCGTGCGTTTCGCAGATTTAGGTCCGATAGAGCAAATGTTGCATCAGATTTGACATGATTTAGACGATGAAAATCACCACCAATATCATAAAGTCAGCTTGAGTTTGCTTTACAGGACAAGTGGAATAACATCCCTCAGGATCACATTAAACGTCCGGGATGATCAATTCCACAGCGCTGTCGAGATTGCGCTGCACAACGGGGTTGTAACATTTTTTGTTAGGACTGTGATTTGATGATTCGACATTGGATGTTTCGTTAATCTATTGCGCCCGAAAGATGACAATGAAACATTTTTGTTTGATATCCGTTCGATCTATTGTTAGAATTGTTAATTTTCAAGAACAATTCATTTTGAAAGATTATGATTTCTAATATAAATTTTATTTTTGAAAAACCAAGTGTTGCGTTTTCATTGGCACTCAGAATATATAAATAGAACCATACAAATAGTTAGCAAATACACATAAAAAAAGATGTGATATGATTGCCAATGAGAATTCTCCACAACAGACCAAAATGACATAGAAATTAACAATTACAGGTCGCCGCACAACCTTCAACAATGAGCAAAGCTAATGCAGCATAGTCAGCTATAAAAGGTCTCGAAATGACAATGTGAAACAATTCAAAGGAGAAAAATAACAGGCTTATTTATGTACAAAAAATAAAGAAAAAACGAATATGTAACACATAAACAAACGACAACCACTGAATTACAGGCTCCTTATATCATGTTCTCAGATATCATCTCCCAATTTAAAAAAATCACGAAAAATTGAACCTATTATGTGTTGCTCTCCTAGCTATAAAATGTATTCAAAATCAAAGATGTGGAACATATTTTATCATAATCATTTGGTAACTAATGCAATTAGTGTCTCTTCCATGCCTGTCTTGAACATAAAAACTAAACTAAATATAAAATAAACAATACTCCTAATGCTCCGGTTGGTTGTCATTGTGCAACACAGTTTTAAAATAACACATATAGGAAAATCATAGAACTACATTTATCATAAAACACTGTCAAACATCCAAACATACTATCCACACTCATCTGTGTCCACACTTGTTAACAAATAAAAATACTTATTCTTAAATGTTTTCTACTAAAGAAATTTAATATTTTAAGATCTATGAATATTGTCTTCACGGTCGTTAAAATGTATTGAAATTAACGAAATCGGGGTTAATTTATATTGGTTAAATGGAGGAAACCTTATGTTTTCCTTATTGTGGAAACAACAAACGGTAGAATTGGCTGAAATTCAATGAACATTTGCATTTCATTAATACTTCTGATATATCAAATGGAAATGGGGAGGGGGGGGGGGGGGGGGGGGGGGGGTTATGGGCATTTTGTCTTGAAAAATCATAAAAACACAAATTGTCTTATCAAAACAAGTATTATTATCTGCCCTTGATTTTAAAAGATTTTTTTTCTGAAATTTTAAATACTTTTTTCGAAACTAAGTTCCTTTACAGTTTTAACTTTTAATTTCAAGTTTCAGATATTTTGTTGTATATTGAATGAGTCTTGGTAAAATATTTTTTCAACTAAAAAGTAATTTCGCAACATGCCTAGAAGGGATGCTCAGAAAAGATACTCGATCCACCTTAAACTTATCGTTTATTTATTTCAAAGGCAAAATATTTTGTAATCTGTTTAGGGGTCTGTCCACCACGGATATAGTTTCCGTACATTATATTCGATTCTGAAGAAAACTCTACGAACATTTTTTTTTTAATTCACAACATCATTTGCGACCATTATTTTTTCCGATCGATTGTGCCAAAGAAATTTGCAAAACCTCCCCCTTAAAAATATGTCATGAAGAAGGAAGTTAACATAATATCCTCACAAGTGATTCGGTATTAGTTTAAAAATCGGGAAGGAGAATGATGTTGAGCAATATAAATAGTTGTCTGATTACTTTTCCTGTTGTCACAAGAGCCGATTTCCGGCTCCGTTACATTTCCTTGTAATCCAAGGACGACAGTGAGTGTTTATTTATAATTAATACACAATGGAATTAATTCACATTTTCTTCATTTTGATCTTTAATTTTCTTTCTGTGATGCCGACGTCTGGTGAGTACTTTGTAGGAACATATACATAATTATGCTTACCCCGTATAAATATGAGTTACTTGAGGAGTTTTCATTGTTTAAGAGGGATGAAATTCATAGAAAGATATTCTGAATCCAGCATTTTAATTTTGTCAAATAATTAAAATATGTGAGTATATATATGAGTCTTTCTTCTTATTATTGGTCCTGTCTCTTCTATACATAATGTCAAATTGAATTGATTAGTCAGAATTGGCTTTTATCAATTCATTATTCCGTGTACAATTCTTTTTAGTTTTAGATTATTAAAATAAAATGAAAATAAGGACTGCTATGGCAGATATTCATTTACTGAGCATCAAAATAGAATGCAAAAAAAAATATTTTATTTTGATCTGTTTTATTTTATCTTTAATCACTAACAATGAGGACAATAGCAAGTTTTGTCCCCTCGACACCAAGTATTACCAGACGTGAAAGAAGCAGAGTTAAATATATTTGCGCTCGTCGAGGTGAGAAAAAACTTCCAGACGCAAAGGAAGCAGAGTTATTAATAGATTTTCGCTCGTCGAGGTGAGAAAAATTGTTATTGTTCGAATAGCCAGTATATGAAAGTTTAG
This sequence comes from Mytilus galloprovincialis, assembly GCF_965363235.1. Classification (NCBI taxonomy): domain Eukaryota; kingdom Metazoa; phylum Mollusca; class Bivalvia; order Mytilida; family Mytilidae; genus Mytilus; species Mytilus galloprovincialis. The sequence continues at coordinate 62,732,311 of NC_134843.1, forward strand.
TTAGACAGAAAGTACTGGAAAAGCTTCAAGTAAATAGTACTTTTTTTTTAGATTTTATTTCGGTTCAAAGTCCCGAGTGTTTTATTATACTAAAAGTACATTGTATAGAAAAAATTTTGCTTCTAGTAAATAGTCTTTATATTGCAATGTATTTGTTTCCAGTTAATAGTTCATACCCTGAAAAATCGTTTTGGAGACTATTAACCGGTAAATTTAAACGGGAAAAGGTTGCTTCTAGTAAATACTATGTAGTTCTTACGCACTATTAAATAGATTTAAAAATATTAAAAGATAAATAGTCTTTTTTGTATAATCATTTAATTCAAAAAGATACTTTTCAGACTTAAACAAAAAGATTGTTATATATACCTTTTGTCTTTTTAAATACAGGCATTTTAATGGATTTAAAATTAATCTAGTTTTAAAATATGCATACTTCTTAACTTTATTATACCAATTTCTAAAATTTCAAAATTATCTAAAAGAATGGTACAAGCATTCAATGTTTTGAATTTCTGGAATTATCAACTCTATATATTCAAATTAAATAAACCATATCAATGCAATGATACAATTGTGTGAAAGCCTCATTAACATTAATTTTTTTCTGACTCAGTTACACATTTTTTTTAAATCAATATAAAAGGGAAACTTGTTTAAAGTATTCTTACTTCTCATAATTGTTTTATAAAGGTAGCAATTCTCAACGGTCTCGTTAGTCGTTAATCTAGACGACGAAATATTAATTTAACCAGGTGTATATGATTTTGTACAAACTTATTTTAAGATCAAATATAAGACATGAATTGGAAAGATAATTATGCTGCAACTGTGTGTTACAAGGATGTGCTCTTCTTAGAGTGAAGGCGTCAATGAAAAATTTGATGTATACATAATTTTATAAAATAGGTAAACCAGATCCTGTGAAGAATATCAAAGTAACTGTGACAGGAAACACTACCAAAGTTTCTTGGCAAACTCCAACACAGACTGGCAGTTCAAGAATTTATCTAAAAAACTCAAAAACTTACCTTTCATTGGACTTACCAAGGCGCGACTCGAAGGAGAGGAATGGATTGCAAATGGATTTACCTGCACCAGAATCCAGTATTATGATTAAGGGATTACAAATGTGTTCAGAATATGCTGTCATACTTTTGTTCCATAATGGAGCATGGTCAGTTGAAACCGAACAAACATTTTGGACCACCAGTAAGTAAAAAAACCCAGTAAAATAACAAAAATAATAAACTTCGAGGAAAATTCAAACTGGAAAGTCCCTAATAAAACAAATGGACAACAACTGTCATATTCCTGACTTGGCACAGCCATTTTCAAATGTAGAAAATGGAGGATTGAACCTGGCTTTATAGCGCTAAACCTCGCACTTGTATGACAGTTCATCAAATTCCATTATATTTACAACGATGCGTGAACAAAACAGACATAATAGGTAAAATAGTCAAAATATGGGTACATTCACATGGGGAATGGTGGTATAAAGTGTTAAAATATCAAAAGTATACTCCTTTCAGAAACAGATCGTATAAAAGTTGAATGTCCTTGTTTTTGAGATTTAAGCCACTGAAAATTTGACAGGAAACGATTTCTCTAGATTTTGTTATACTTTCAACATTGACACATTTTTTTTTACAAAAAGTATGAAAAATTTACTTTATTTTATTTGATTTCAAAGTCTTTTAAACTATTGGTGACCAAATAAGGAAAAAAAGTACGGATTATTGGGAAAAAAATGTATTGGTACTACAATGACAAATCACTGGATTCCCAATATTCGACAACCCCCCCCCCCCGCCAAAAAAAAATAAAATTGCCGAACATCTGTAATAACTCATTTAGAAGGTAAGGTTGGTTTTTTTTTTCAATAATTAGTGTTCACCTATATCAACCAACATGACACATGATGACGTCTTAGAAATTGAGATAATCGTTTTTTAATCCGAAATCATGGTTTGATAAAATGAGATCCCGGATTTGGAATCCTAGATCCCGAAATGGGAATATTAGATCACGGATTAGGAATCAGAGATCAAGGATTGATAGCCGAGATCACGGATTATTTAACATGACACATGATCACGTCTTTGAAATCGTGATAACCAATTATTAATCCGAGATCACGGATTGGACGCCGAGATCACGGATTAATTCGATTTTTAGGCGTCCCTTTATGGCTTCCGAATACACATACACAATTATTTTTTTATGGCACGGATTTTCAAACTCTCCGAATTGAACTAATCAGAACAGGGTGTACATGAATAGTATCATACGGTCATATAAAATGTTCAATTATTTGTACAAAATAATGAACATGATGAAGGACAATATATGTGTATTAAATATTTTATTCTGAATTTATCCATCTTTGACTCCAGATTCAAAATTGCCATGTACATATATCTTGAGTTCCGACTGTATTTGTATAGGTCTGGGATGTGTGGTTATGGCGGAAAATGTACATGTACCTTCCAAGAAACCGTATTTATAAACTTTGAATAATAAACCAGTTTGGTCATGAAAAGGGTTACACAATTAAATGTTTAAAAAATAAAAATACATGTGAACAATATGGGCAGTATGCCCCTTAGAAAAAATGCCTTAAAGTTATAAAGTTATAAAAAAAAGTATATGCAAAGAAGTGGGACTAATTCCCTTATGTATAAAACAAAACACTTTCTTTTAAAAAAGAGCAGCTGAAAACTATAATTTAAAGGAACATGACTGTCCTAACTGGAGCGACAACACCATAATGTCCATTAATTTTATAGGTTCCATATTAAACAGTTATTATAATCATCTGCACGATCTTCTTTTCTCACCAAACTGTTTATGTGGGTTAATAAAAATGGAACCTCACACATTTTTTTTCTTTTCCTTTATTTTATTATCTCCAAAAAAAAACGAAAATATTTAAAACACATTTTAAAATTACGAGAAGGTGAAAGGAGCGAGCCACATCAGTACTGTACAAGTATCAACTATTTCTTCATAGTAATAGTCTGTCAAGCTTTCAATTTCCATTGCTCACCTTTGTACTAAAACTGAAAACCAGGATAAAACATGTATGAAGATATCTGAAAAAATAGAAGTAGAAAAACATTGTTAGCAGAGTACATGGACGTCTCACGGTCTGTCCCCATTGTTGTTAAAGTAAACGAATAACTTTTACTCAACTTCGATCTAGAAAGTTCAACAAAGGGGAGTTACTCATGCAAATACGAGCCTGTTTATTTGGGGTAAATTCAGAAGAAGAAAATCTCCCATAGACTTCAATGTAAACCTTCATCTTCAATTAATTAAAGTACATATGTAGCCTCATCTTTTGCTTTGCAACAATCAAAACATAGGGTCTTGTGGCATTGTGGGGCCGTCCATATGGCATTGTTCAAAAACATTAAAGATACGCACTTAATTCATACAATGACCCCATCACTGTTAGATACTGTTTGTCCATCTAATCATAATACATTTATTGAAAACATAATCTACCAATTAGTGCAGCACAGCCAGGCCTGAAATCTCGCCCCCTGATGGGTGGTCCTTGATGATGTATTTTCATTTACTGAATGTACCTCTTTAATTTCATTTTCATTACTTATTTCCGATAGATTTCTAATTAGCCCCAACAATGTTTTTTACATTTATGAGGAATATACACCATGTCAAATAAAATTTGTAATTGACTAAATACAGGATTTTGCAGAAATGGCTAGGAAAATTAATACATACTCTCTTTATACTATGCCTAAATTCATACTGTTTACCTAGATGGATGAAACTTATGGCATAAAACATGAGAAAAAACGAATTGAAGTTGTATTGGTATATAAATGATAGATGATCTTAACAAAAAGTTAGTATATGATGTACTAGTGACCATAAGCAGATTGAGAACTTCCGTTAATATGAAAATCAAATTTCTTTATATTTCATTTCAAAGTGTGTAAACTTTAGAAAGTTTCAGCCAAATTGGTAACCATCCCTGCCCAACTTGGGTTCATGGACATACATAATTGATATTCAGTTAAAAACCTTGTTTTCAGTAAGTATCCAAAATAGTTCATGTCATGCTCTATTTTCATAAATAGTTCACGATTTTGACAATTATTATATCAAATTATTACATTAGATGTGCATGCCACACGTATGATGTGAGGCTATTTGTTATATTATCTTTACGAATGTTCGCTCGACTCGTATGAAGTTTATGGGCAAGAAAGAAAAATACAAAGACAAGGAGATGTTGTATGGTTGGTAATAGAATTCAAATGAAGTTGATGTAAGCAACTATAGGTCACCGTACATCATTTAACCCTGAATGAAAAAAAAACCAATACCGTATATCGTCAGCTTAAGAAGGGTCCGCCATGAAATATGTGAAACTATTCAAACGAGAAAATTAACAGTCTAATTTATTGACTGTACGCGCGTCTGGCGTACTAAATTATAATCCTGGTACCTTTGATAACTATTAACACCACTGGGTCGATGCCACTGCTGGTGGACGTTTCGTCCCCGAGGGTATCACCAGCCCACATGAATATCAATAAAGTGGTCATTTTTATAAATTTCCTGTTAACAAAGCTTGGAATTTTTCGAAAACTAAGGATTTTTCTTATCCCAGGCATAGATTACCTTAACCGTATTTGGCAAAACTTTTTGGAATTTTGGATCCTAAATACTCTTCAACTTTGTACTTGTTTGGCTTTATAAACATTTTGATATGAGCGCCACTAAAGATTCTTATGTAGACGAAACGCGCGTCTGGTGTACTTAATTATAATCCTGGTACCTTTGATAACTATTTACACCACTGGGTTGATGCCACTGCTGGTGGACGTTTCGTCCCCGAGGGTATCATCAGCCCAGCAGTCAACACTTCTGTGTTGACATGAATATCAATAATGTGGTCATTTTATAAATTTCCTGTTAACAAAACTTGGAAGTTTTCGAAAACTAAGGATTTTTCTTATCCCAGGCATATTCAGCCGTATTTGGCAAAATGTTTTGGAATTTTGGATCCTCAATGCTCTTCAACTTTGTACTTGTTTGGTTTTATAAATATTTTTATATGAGCGTCACTGATGAGTCTTATGTAGATGAAACGCGCGTCTGTTGTACTAAATTATAATCCTGGTACCTTTGATAACTATTATTACAAATCAATTTTCGAAAAAATAAATATAACAAATATGAATCAACGACAACCACTGAACTACATGCTCTTGATTTGGAATAGATCCTTACATAATGAGGCATGTTTGTGAGCTTTCAACATTCCCGCTTACCTTATACAGATGTGAGACAATGGTGTACATTATGAATAATACTAAAAAAAATGTTTGTTTTGTTTCATTTTAATATTTTTTGTAAAGTGGGCGTTATGTATTGATAGACAAATCCGTTCGTATGTATACAAATTCGTCCTTCTGTCCACTTTTGCATCCATTACTGCTTACGAACCGTTGGATAAAATTTTGTGAAGATTTTGCACCTCTGTTTGTGTTTTTAGTTTATTTTATTCTTGATGTTTCCTTCACCAAAAACACGGAGTTTGCCGTTGCTTTCTCTTTTCTGTGATACCAATTTTGAATGCAACTCATCTTAACTTCCTAATTACAATTAAATTTTACAATCATAAAGTGATGAAAATCTTTAGAATAAAATGCTGTTATGAACTTGTTATTTTAGTTTTTCGGTCGGAATTATTCGTTGTGCTTCCCTTACTTATAGGTTCACGCTGTCAATTACTTATTTGGGGATACTCATTTTGTGATAGCATGTCTTCATGTAGCCTGAATGATAAGTTAATTAACATGCCAAGCCATTAACCATGTATCGCCATTGTTTACCTTTTTGATCGATTACTGTTCAGGGGTTCCCCTTACCAAAACGAACTGTGCCTTTACTTTATTTGGGGTACCAGCTACTAGCCGTGACGGTCGATAACAGTCGTCGTTCAGAATTATTATACATGAGGCTAGCCTTCAATAATATTAACGACTAGTCAATAATATCCATGAGATGACTTGTTCACTGGGGTAAAGCTGATGACTGTAACTGCATTCACGGTCATCCCAAGATGTCGGATGAAAATTTAGGTCAGTTTCTATATTGTCTGTTAAAGTATTTCTATATCATTTTCTTTACAAAGCATACATAGATACGATGTTAATTTATAAAAGATTCACACGGAAATCACAAATTACTACCGAGAAATGTACATGAAACGGGAAATTCGATTTGAAAAAATCGCTAAGATGACCGTAAATCATCATCAAAATATTTTCGAGATGACCGTAAAGTATAACAAGGATGACCGTGATTGGTAAACAGATGACCGTAACTTGTAAAGGATGACCATAATTTCTAAAGGCTGACTGTAATTTATAAAGGATGACCGTAACTTTTAAAGGATGTCCGTCAATTCTAAGAGATATCCGTATTTGTATTCATAGCTTTTTGTTGAGTTTGTCTCAAAAGGGGATCGGTTAGTGGATATAAATATGTTTCATCAATTTCGTTTTAACTATTTGCCGTACTTTGGATAATTTGGGTTCATGACAGTGACAGTAAGTTGCATGTTTCTCGTAAACAATGAAATATTTATTGATAACGATGTTAAAATTTTAATACAAATTGACAGCGATACGACGAAAAGTGGAAAAAAAACATGAATGTGTCCTTAGTACACGGACGACTCATACACTATCATTTTCGATGTTCAGTGGACCTTTAAAATGGAATAAAATTGTAATTTGGCATTAGAATTAGAAAGATCATATCATAGGACAAATTTGTACTAAGTTTCAAGTTGATTGGACTTCAACGTTATCAATAACTTCGACGGCCAAAAGCTTTAACCCGAAGCTGGACGCACTGACCAGAAAAAAAAGAAAAATCCAGCCCATGTGTATGGTTCCAGAGGAAGCATATTAAAGTCTTGATTTGTCTCGATATATGAATAACATTTCTGTATATATTGTCAAGGTCCCCCTTGTGATACGCTATTTGTACACGACTTTTTTAAGGACCTATTTTGCTGGAGCTCACCTTCACTAGTTTAGTCGTATTATTTTAAAAACATTTTCTGTTATTTTATTGGTAAGAAAAAATCGAAGACTAATCAGAAATGATATAATATCAATGGGTGTACATTCATTGGAATTTTTAAAAAGGGGTATTTATTATATGTCATTAAAAGAAATCCCAGAAATAAAAAAAAATCTTTTGGCTCATAGTTGGAGGCTGTGCAACGCACTTTTTAATATTTATTTGTAAGGTTCATTCTATCGCGTTTTTGTTGCATGTTTTCCCCACTTGTTCATGTGCATGTCTTGTTGCAAATTCATTTAAAAAATTAATACCTCTACCGTAAAAAAAAGATACATATGGTGAACTATGTACTTGAATTTCTTCTACCTATAGATAGGATAATACTCTCATATAAATAAGTTATACCAACAGGATTAATCATTTGATTAAAAAAAGCTAGTTATACAACTACGGATATTTCTTAGATTTGACGGCCATCCTTTAAAATTTACAGTCATCATTTACATATTACGGTCATCTCAAAACCAATTACGGTCACCCTTGTTATGAATAGCTGATTCTGTTACGGTCATCTCGATTGTGATTTACGGTCATCTGAACGATTTTTTCAAATCGAAATTCCTGTTTTATGCACATTTCTCGGTAGTAATTAGTGATTTCCGTGTGAAGCTTTTATCAATTTACATCGTATTAATGTATAATTTGTTAAGGAAATGATACAGAAACACTTTAACAGACAATACAGATACTGACCTAATTTTTCATCCGACATCTTGGGATGACCGTGAATGCAGCTATGGTCATCAGCTTTACCCCAGTGTTGTTGTAAGAAACTAGTATGATCGATCGATTATCATGATTGAATAACGTTTTTTTTTTTTTTTTTTTAATTTGATATTATTTCAAACGGGCAAGTCAGTGAGCGTTTACTTAATCAATTATAAAAAGAAACTATTATTCTTCTGCAAGGTCTGCGTCTTTTAACAACATCTTAAACGAAAATATTAATGCCTCCATAAGCATAGAACAAATAACCGATCTGTTTAAATACTGTGATTAGTGGAATATTATAAACTGAAAAACAATAAATAACAGGATGATTAAAATATAGAAATGTAACGATTACTATCAATATAGAAACGCACGTTTATTGTTTTCTACTTGGTATTAAGTTAATATAGAGATCCATTTTGTTACACCTTGTGATCAATTTATTTGACAATCGCCAATGGCAGTACGCAGGGTTAAGAACATCACTTGGTCGACCTGCTAGGCAAATGCGTTTTGTTAAAATATATTTTTTCACTCTTTTGGTCTCTTGGCAAATTTTGATTGTGCTGTATTTAGACCCTTCTACAACGAAATTTGTTACATGCACACGTATAAAAATTGCGGTTTTTATCCAACACAATCATAGGTATGAACGATGTTTTCAATTTAGACTTGATTATATTTAATTCGTTTGGGCTTGTATTATATATTCCCTCCGCTTTATATAATCCGTTCATCCTGTTTTGACTCTTTGAAATTCAAGAGTATATCCTAAATTGTGGTAAATTAAATGGCCTTCCAAATACTTTTCGATCCCTAACATCACTGAAGAGACTTTAATTGTCGAAATCCGGATATGGTGTAAAACATTTTGCACCTAATGTTGTGGCTTACTATCTTTGCCGCACGTTTATTGTTTTCTACTTGGTATTAAGTTAATAAAGACTTCCATTTTGTTACACCTTGTGATAAATTTATTTAGCAATCGCCAATGGCAGTACGCAGGGTTTTAGAACATCAGTTGTTCGACCTGCTAGTCAAATGCGTTTTGTTAAAATATATATTTTCACTCTTTTGGACTTTTTGAAAATGTTGTTTGTGCTGTATTTAAACCCTTCTACAACGAAATTTGTTACATGCAAACGTATAAATATTGCGGTGTTTATCCAAGCAATCACAGGTGTGAACGTTGTTTTCAATTTAGACTTGATTAAATTTATTTCGTTTGGGCTTGTATTATATATTCCCTCCGATTGATATAATCCGTTTATCCTTTTTTGACTTTTTAAAAATCAAGAGTCTATTCTAAATTGAGGTAAATTAAATGGCCTTCCAAATACTTGTCGATCCCTAACATCACTAAAGAGACATTAATTGTCAAAATCCGGAAATGGTGTAAAAAATTTAGCACCTCATGTTGTGGTTTACCATTTTAGCCGAAAGTTTATTGTTTTCTACTAGGTATTAAGTTAATATAGACTTCCATTTTGTTACACCTTGTGATAAATTTATTTGGCAATCGCCAATGGCAGTAGGCAGGGTTTTAGAACATCAGTTGTTCGATTTGCTACTCAAACGCGTTTTGTTAAAATATATTTTTTCACTTTTTTGAACTTTTGGAAAATGTAGTTTGTGCTGTATTTACCCTTCTACAACGAAATTTGTTTATGTTACATGCAAACGTATAAAAATTGCGGTGTTTATCCAACGCAATCACAGGTTTGAACGTTTTCAATTTAGACTTGATTATATTTATTTCGTTTGGGCTTGAATTATATATTCCCACCGCTTTATATAATCCGTTCATCCTATTTTGACTCTTTGAAATTCAAGAGTCTATCCTAAATTGAGGTAAATTAAATGGCCTTCCAAATACTTTTCGATCCCTAACATCACTGAAGAGACTTTAATTGTCGAAATCCGAATATGGTGTAAAACATTTTGCACCTCATGTTGTGGCTTACCATCTTTGCCGCACGTTTATTGTTTTCTGCTTGGTATCAAGTTAATATAGAGATCCATTTTATTACACCTTGTCATCAATTTATTTGGCAATCGCCAATGGCAGTACGCAGGGCTAAAAACATCACTTGGTCGACCTGCTAGTCAAATGCGTTTTGTTAAAATATATTTTTTCACTCTTTTGGTCTCTTGGCAAATGTTGTTTGTGCTGTATTTAGACCCTTCTACAATGAACTTTGTTACATGCACACGTATAAAAATTGCGGTTTTTATCCAACGCAATCATATGTGTGAACGTTGTTTTCAATTTAGACTTGTTTAAATTTATTTCGTTTGGGCATATATTATATTTCATCCGATTTATATAATCCTTTCATTCTATTGTGACTCTATAAAATTCAAGAGTTTATCCTAAATTGAGGTAAATTAAATGGCCTTCCAAATACTTTTCGATCCCTAACATCAGTAAAGAGACATTAATTGTCAAAATCCGGATATGGTGTAAACAATTTAGCACCTCACGTTGTGACTTACAAGTTTTGTCTTAAGTTTATTGTTTTCAACTTGGTATTAAGTTAATTTAGAGATCCATTTTGTTACACCTTGTGATCACTTTATTTGGCAATCGACAATGGCAGTACGCAGGGTTTTTAAAGAACATTAGTTGTTCGACCTGCTAGTCAAATGCGTTTTGTTAAAATATACTTTTTTACTCTTTTTTGTCTTTTGGAAAATGTTGTTTGTGCTGTATTTAAACCCTTCTACAACGAAATTTGTTACATGCAAACGTATAAAAATTTCGGTGTTTATCCAGCGCAATCAAAGGTTTGAACGTTGTTATTAATTTAGACTTGTTTATATTTATTTCATTTTGGCTTGTATTATATATTCCCTCTGGTTTATAGAATCCGTTCATCCTATTTTGACTCATTAAAATTCAAGAGTCTATCCTAAATTGAGGTAAATTAAATGGCCTTCCAAATACTTTTCGATCCCTAACATCACTGAATAAGAAGTGCACACAATGAATTGTTCAATAACCTAATTCTGCTCCTCAATTTATAGCCAACACCCTTCAAAAACTGCAATTGTGTGATAATACACAATCTCAGTTGTAAAAAAGTAAAACAACAAAAATACCGAATTCTAAGTAAATCCTTTAAGAATCCGCAAAATATAAAAAGGCTCAACCCATCAAACGAATAGAAAACAAGTGTAATATTACTGACTTGGTACAGGCATTTCCTTATGAAGAAAACTCATTTGCAATACATAGAGTAATAGCTAATAACTATTTACAGTATTTTTTAATGATCAGATTTTATGTAGTTTAAAATCAATTTGTTTAAAGGTTTAGTAACAATTATGAAACATTTGAAATATCCAAGTCACGTTTATCCAACACGTGTTATACAAAAGAATAATGGACCTGGTGTTAATATATGATTTGAGTGGGATTTACTGTAACTCAAATTACAGGTACAGTGGAGATCACTTCTAACCTCTCATTAAATCTGTCAGAATCTGTCAGGAGAACTGTTCTAGGACAGTACGTAGAACTGTCAGCCTGACACCTTTTAGTCAGTTCTAGCTTAGAACTGTTCTAGCTAGAACTGATTTGGTCAGTTCTACCTAGAACTGATCCTTACAGTTCTACCCTAGAACAGTTTTAGACAGTTCTACCTAGAACTGACCAAATCATTGGTCAGTTCTACTTCTAGAACAGTTCTGCGGTTAGAATTGATTACAAATTCTACGGCCAGAATTGATTATAAATGCTACGGCTAGAATTGATTTATAAATTCTACGGCTAGAATTGATTTATAAATCCTACAGCTAAAATTGATTTATAAATTCTACGGCTAGAATTGATTTGGTTTAAATTTCAGAACTCTTTGTCTAAATATAAAGGCTTCGGCAAAATAGCGATTAATTAATATTATAAAGAGTTTTGCTATTTTGCCGGTTTTAACCCCGCCATATTATGCATGTATGTGACTGTTCCAAGTCAGGAGCCTGTTATTCAGTGATTTTCTTTTGTTGATGTGTTACATAAATTATTTGTTTTTCTTCCATTTTTTGAACATAAATTAAGCCGTTAATATTGGGGGGGAGGGGGGGAGATTGTTACTTTCATTTATTTTACATTTGTCATTCGGGGAGTCAGGATGACTCGCTTTACATAACAAAATTATCTGACCTTAAAGTAATACGTTATTCCGGGCTAAACCACCAGAGACGGATCCAGCAGTTTAAAAAAAAGGGGAGGGGGGTTTAACTAAAATTTATTGTCCTCATTCAAATTCATTGATCGTCCATAAAAAGGGTGCTGAACAGTAACTCAGTTATAATTTTAGGTCGTCAAGAGGGACTGTAATATTTACAAGTTATAGCAATATTGGAAAACAATGACCTCAAAATTTTGTACGCATGAATTTATAGTGCCAGCATGTCTCTTTTTATTCAAAGTATTGAATCGTAAACAAATATCAGTAGTTTTCATACTTCAGACTGAGTCGTGTAATAAAATCTTTTGACCGCATCAATCTAAACTGACCTTATTTGCTCTTTCGTTCTGCAAATCTATATAGCTGTACAGTAATTCAGTTATAATTTTAGGTCAAGAGGGACTGTAATATATACAAGTTATAGCAATATTGGAAAACAATGACCTCAATTTTGTTCGCATGAATTTATAGTGCCAGTATATCCTCTTTTTATTCAAAGTATTGAATCGTAAACAAATATCAGTAGTTTTCATACTTCAGACTGAGTCGTGTAATACAATCTTTTGACCGCATCAATCTAAACTGACCTTATTTGCTCTTTCTTTCTGCAAATCTATATAGCTGTGCAGTAATTCAGTTATAATTTTAGGTCAAGAGGGACTGTAATATACAAGTTACAGCAACATTGGAAAACAATGACCTAACAATTTTGTTCGCATGAATTTATAGTGCCAGCATGTCCTCTTTTTATTCAAAGTATTGAATCATAAACAAATATCAGTAGTTTGCATACTTCAGACTGAGTCGTGTAATAAAATCTTTTGACAGCATCTACATGTATCTTAACTGACCTTATTTGCTCTTTCTTTCTGCAAATCTATAATGCTCCACAGTAATTCAGTTATAATTTTAGGTCAAGAGGGACTGATATATACAAGTTACAGCAATATTGGAAAACAATGACCTCAACATTTTGTTCGCATGAATTTATAGTGCCAGTATATCCTCTTTTTATTCAAATTATTGAATCGTAAACAAATATCAGTAGTTTTCATACTTCAGACTGAGTTGTATAATAAAATCTTTTGACCGCATCAACCAAAACTGACCATATTTGCTTTTTTTTATGTGAGTCTATATAGTTGCACAGTACTTCAGTTATATTTTTTTTTACTGTAGTATATATAAATAACTGCAATATTGGAAAGTGAACAAACATCAGTAGTTTTCATACCTCAGACTGACTCATGTAGCAAAAATATGTGTCTGCATCAATCAAAACTGACCATATTTGACAGCATCAACCAAATCTGACTATATATGACTGCATCAGCCAAAACTGATCATTTTGCTTTTTTTAATGTAAAAATGTGCGAAGCGAGTTTTTTAATAGTGTGCACCACATTTTTTATGTTATTTCGAATAGACAGAAAAAAATGATAAGTCATTTCTCATAATTTAATTCTAAATTCCATTTTAAACCTTGCCAAACTATGAAAAAACGTTGATGACATTAAGGTCACATGACTAACTTATTTCTATGGACGCTGATAACACAATAACAACAGAAGACCCGTTACATCCAAACTTAAATTATCAAATAATGAACCGTCACAAAAAGTGACTTTTTAAGTCAGTAGTTCATGATGGTTTTTTTAAACAAAACTATTTATAACGGCATCATCCAACACTCACATCACTGATTCATATACTTTATTTTAAAATGAAAAGTACATGTATGAGAAGTTCTCTTCTTGGAAAGGTATACTGACTTTACTGTTAATATAATTTGAAGAAGGAAAATGATTGGTTTTGTTTGTAGCCTTACGTCCAGTGGCAAATATTTCATTCATGTTCAGATCGAGTATAATTTTTATTTTTCTGACGTTCCAGACTCCCAGATATTATTCATTATCGTTATGGATAAGTTTGGCAACGAGATAATGCAAATCTGAGACCTCAGTGCAAATGTACATAGTTTTCTTGCGTTTAACATGTTTAACAACACTGTGTTTCATTACTATGATATCCCATAATTCATCCACTGTACAATTTTCGTTTGAACATTTGTCAAAACAGAATCTTAAATCATGAATGTAAATCCAAGGCAAACAAGGTAAATTAAGATTAAATTTACTTGAATTAAATGCAGTTATATTTACGAAGAGACTGTTAAAAACGGGGAACGAAGAAACGTAAACAATGATGTTTCATTTGCAATCTCATAAAAATATTTCTCCGATGAGTTGGATAACCTCCTATCCACTTCGATATTTGTACATGTAACTTTTGATCAGTAAAAAATATAGAAACGTCTGCTATTATATACAGTAAAGTAATTGGAACTGATTTTGTCTTCTAAATTCTAAATTGCCCTTTCTGCAGTGACGTCATTTAGAACTGTTCTACAGTCCTGACTGATTTAGTTAGTTCTGCTGACAGTTCTACGGTTAGAACTGATTTGGTCAGTTCTACCTAGAACAGTTTTAGACAGTTCTACCCTAGAACTGATTCTGACAGTTCTAACTAGAACTGATTTAGTCAGTTCTACCTAGAACTGATCCTGACAGTTCTACCTAGAACAGTTCTAGGGTAGAACTGTTCTAGCTAGAACTGTTCTAGGACAGGTTAGAACAGTTCTATGACAGAATATTCTGACAGTTCTAATGAGAGGTTAGAAGTGATCTAATTACAGCGGATGACCGTGAGGGCATTCCGGTGTATTGCTATCGCCTAGATTTCCATTACATAATATTCGTTTTGGGTTTTTAACCGATCTATAAACATGATAACTACGCGGATATTAACGAGTGCAAAATAGCATTCCTTATCGGTTGTTAAAAATACATCTCTTCAATGGATACTTATACAAATATTTTTGTTTAGATCATAAATTAATAATATGAAAATGTTTTGTCGTTAGCTATATATATATATATATATTTATTGTATAGCAATATAATATTTCCAACAGAAAGTAACCAAAAGTTAGCGTGCAATAAATTCTAATATTGCACTAGTGCAATAAATCATCAAAATTCATGACGTCATCAACGACAAAATCTTAGTTTTTTACTTTCAAATATTATATTGCTATACAATAAAAGGGTTATTGCATGAATATTGGGGAATCTTGTCCCTCGTAAAACATATATTGCACTCGCAAGCTCGTGCAATATAAAATTCTACTCGGGACAATATTCCCAAATATTCATGCAATAAACCTATAATATAGGCGTAAAAAATGATTTCCAAATGTGCAGATATATATATTCATTAAATAAAATAGTAAAATAAGTAAGTTAACAGTTCCATTCTATCGATTTCATCCTTCCATTGGGATTCTTCAGGATAACTGAAGAGTCCCAATGGAAGGATGAAATCGATAGAATGGAACTGTTAACTTACTTATTTTACTATTTCATTTAATTAATATTATACAATTACTGTCTTTTGATGAGGTAAATATGCGGTTTTATTGACTTTTGAAAAACTGATATTCACTGAGGCCGACGGCCGAAGTGAATATCAGTTTTTCAAAAGTCAATTAAACCCCATATTTACCGAAACAAAAGACAGTAATTGTTTTATTCCATATTCCGAGAAAAGAAACTGTATTTAATGCCAAACATATACCAAAATCAAATTGTACATGAAACATTTTACCATAACGTTGCATGTAAAAGCGCGTGACGTTTAGCGCGGTGAATAACACTTTCTCAGGTGAATATGCTTTTTTATTCAAAATCCAATTCATATAGAGAAACCTACTAAAATAATACCATTATGGAATAAATATGTATATATAAATTACTGAATAAATAGTCAACGATTAATCTTACAGGGCGATGGATCATGTAATGATACTTTACACTACAAAATATAATATATAACAAGTCAGAAATGGTACAACATCGCCATATAATAACCATAAAATGAACAAATATTAGATATTTCGGATAACTGTTACAGATATCCTTCCTCAATAATAGCACGATGTCAAATGAATCATTATTATTATTAATTTATGTTGTAAACAAAAATAATTTTATCAGTATTCACTGAAGAGATATATTTATATTAAACGATAAGGAACTTTATTTTGCACTCGTTTATGTGCGCGTATTTATCATGATTATAGATCGGTTACAAACCAAAACTAATTTACATAATGGAAATCTAGGCGATAGCAATACATCGGAATGACCTCAAGGTCATCGCGATGTAAAAATTACTGAAAAGATTTTACCTATTTCTGCCGTCGCCATATTGGGATCGTCGTAATTTCACTGCTGGTGGACGTTCCGTCCCCGAGGGTATCACCAGCCTAGTAGTCAGCACTTCCGTATTACATTATAATCCTCGGCTGGTACAATTTACCATTGATAACTATTAGAAAGCAACGATCTATCAATCATGTGTATGGTTCGAAGTATGTTCACTTAGTTATGTTTATATGTGTTTTTAATTCAGTTAAGCCATTTCAAATGATATGTTTACGTGTGTATTTCTATATTGTATTGTTGCACCATAACTTCAGGTTAAGTTGGAAGTTGGCACCTGTTAAACCGTTTAAACCCGCTGCATTTGTTTGCGTATTGTCCTAAGTCAGGAGCATGTTGTTCAGTGGTTGTCGTTTGTTGATGTGGTTTAACAGTGTTTCACGTGTCTCGTTTTTATATAGATTAAACTACTGGTTTTATACTAGTCATTTGGGGCCCTTGTTAGCTTCTTACTCGGTGCGATCCAAGGCTCTGTGTTGAAGGAACTACTAATAAAAATTGTAAAAAAAAGAAAGAACTTAAACATGTTAAAGTATGCTGTCTCACAAGCATGTTTAATTATAAATAAAAACTTGTATTTAGATTGGATACCATGGTAACATGGTAATCATATCATAAGATCTACAATCATTTCAAGGAACATGACGTTCCCATTGAATCTTTAAAAATCATGAATAACATTAATATCTTTTCCTGCTTGTAAATGCATAAAAATACTTTCCGATACTTCTTTCCATGATAGTAGAGTCTAAAATTGATAAATTAAGCCTGTAATTTTGAAAGAATTAAAATAAAAGTTCATTCAGATTTATCTGATGCAGGATATAATTAATAAATCAGTTCGGTCATGGATATGTTTTAAAATCATTTTGTGACAATCTTATTTTACAAGTTGTCTTTTCCGTTTTGGATGTACATGTATAATGCCATTAATCAGAAATTGCATGATAATAAATGTCATACTTTCGGAAGCATTTTTTTACTGTATTGAACTAAAATATTTTCTCATTTTTCCCCATAAAATTGGGTTTTTTTTTAATGTTTAGTAAGATTTTGTCTCAAATTTGTAAGTTAAAGTGCACTTTATAATGCAATTCTTGTATCATAGAAACAATAAATGTTATACTTGATTATGCGAAATATAATTATTCCCAATTCATGCTTTATTTAATAAATTACTGCATACTATCTGTTGGGCTCAAATGCCGCGATTGACTATTTAAGTATGTTTTGTAAAGGTACACAAATGTTACACGATATACTTGTATTGTGATATTGTATTCAAATACATATTACATGTATACCTGTTTTATAATGGAACCAATAATCCAATAATCTTTACTTTCATTCGAAATGGAGATGTTTAA
This sequence comes from Mytilus galloprovincialis, assembly GCF_965363235.1. Taxonomy (NCBI): domain Eukaryota; kingdom Metazoa; phylum Mollusca; class Bivalvia; order Mytilida; family Mytilidae; genus Mytilus; species Mytilus galloprovincialis. The sequence continues at coordinate 62,750,002 of NC_134843.1, forward strand.
TAAGATAATCAGGTTTACATGCAAACATGTTTTTTCAAATTCATATTTCAAACATTTCTTAATTTTTGTGCCATAAGTGATCAAGAAAAACAATAATTTTAAAAAATGATTAAGAACAAGAATGTGTCCCAAGTACACAGATTCCCCATCCGCACTATCATTTTGTATGTTTAGTGGACCGTGAAAATGGGATAAAATTTAACATTAAAATTAGAAAGAGCATATCATAGGGAACATGTTTACTAAGTTTTAAGTTGATTTGACTACAACTTCATAAAAAAACTACTTTGACCAAAAACTTTAACCCGAAGCGGGACGAACGGACGAACGGACGCACAGACCAGAAAACATAATGCCCATAAGTGGGGCATACAAATAAAAAACTATATGGATAATAACGTAAAAAAATCTCTCCTTGCCTATCAAAACACGACATTTTATCTGACACATATAATACTTTACAACACGGAGGAGTTCAAAGAATTGGCTGGTGGAGTTTTTATTTATTCTTATTTGTACATGCATTGTTTTATATTGACAAAGATAAAACAAAAGCTATACTTTTTTATAACATTACTCTTACATTGCTTTTCCTTATTATATGGCTAAATTGGTCTGGGTGAAAATAAAGACGGTGGGAAAGCACTGTTCTACAGAGAGGAACTTAACTTTGTAACGTCACAAATGTGAAATGTCAAGGTTCTGTTGTCGCAAAAAGGCGATAAATAAGAAGTTAACTAAACTAAGCCTCTGAGTGACTTTTTATTAAGATGAAGAACAATGTAAGCGTTGTTTATTTGCTTCCTTTGCTTTTTGTTGTTCGTGTACTTGTTTGTTTCATGAAATGATACTCATATCCTTTCACTCCAGCAGTTTTTTTTTACCTTTAACATTGATATGACTGAAAGTAAAAAGTCTCAAATATTCATTGTCTGAATACTGAATTTCACAGCAGCAATTTAAATGCATGTACAAAGGAGTCCCGTTTGCTGACAGTATAAGTAATAGTTTTACAGTTAAAACAGATTGTATAGACTTTTATGCAGGCATTTTATCCTTGGGTCTTTTTTTTAGGGATTATTTTTCTTATCGGTCGTTTCACTGTCTGCATCCTCTGCTCAGCCCTTTTAAAATAAAATTGCATATCGCTGCTTTATGACGTCACATACGTTGTCCAAGCCTTAACAACTTTGACCCTGGCATATCAGCGATGTCATGATGCGTTGTTAGGTTTGACCCGAACTTATCAAGTCATCTTCCAGCTTGCTGATGAAACACAGATTGAAATCACTTGCTACTATATATATATTATGCGAAATACACTAATACGACCCGATAAACCTATTATCTGGATTTATGTTTAAACCCATTTCTTCAGACGACAAAAGATGTCACGTGACTACCATTTCTAAGCATTTTTGGTGGGTGTCATTTTTTTATTATATGAAACGAGTCTGTTTCCTCCAAAAAGTCATATCAAATCAAATCAAAGCATGTTCTACGTTATAAATACTAACTATTTCTACTTTCTCGAGGTTCTTACATACAAATTGTTTTTATTAAACGTAATGAATCATATAATACGAAGCCTTCAAACCCAAGGTCTGTCTGGGCAATTTTTTTAACACATGATTTAACAATTCTTTCATAACTTCTGGGGAACCTACTATGATGAATTTAAAATATGTGATGAGGCTTTTTATCACCTGGCCTGTGATAAATGTGTGCCAGTTAATACGTTATAATAATCAAATGTGCAATTTCCATGTGTCGAAATTTCTGACGAACAGGTTCTGTTTTACGATTTACATGTACGTCCCTGCGTCGACACTTTTAATAAACAAACTTATTTGTACTATTGTTTAATTTATATTGATATTTTGCACCATATACTGTTATATACCAGTGAAAATAATTAAAATAATTAGTTTACTTTTTACTTAATAAATAGGTTAACCTATTTTATTATCTCTAAAATAGTTATAGGAACTGAAATATGGCTATAATATTACAGTTACTCTGCGCAATAATATATTAATACACGAATTACACCGATAATATTTTGACAAATAAATTTCTACTTTATAAAGTCCAAGGCTAGCAAAGATATGCATAAATATTATACTGGATCTAGATGTCGCGCGCGCGCCCTCCGGTGAGATTGGAGCAGAGAAACACCCTCTCGTTTGAAAAAAAAACAACATGGATTATCTATTAGTTAAGGATGTTCGCTGCTCTGTTTCAAAATAACTAACTATCTAAAAAGTTGAAGTCCGTCATTTATTGATAGACAAAAATGGAGATAATATATATCTCTGATTTTGTGTTATTTTTAGCTCCTGAAAATATTTTTGGGAACGATTCTTTCTAGATTTTTCATACCTTTGAAATTAACGATTTTTTCCTACAAAAGTTATGAAAAAGCTATAACGATTTTATAAGATCTAAAAGTCTTTTGTGCTATACGTAATCAAATTATGACAAAAAATGGGATATTAAGCATGAAATTATTTATTTGCACAAGATGGGTAAAATCAGAGAATTCAGTATCTGACAAAAGTCAAAAACGTCATGGTCAGCGAACTTCTTTAATCACTTTTTGGAAACCGATATTAAGGATTATTATTCCAAGATTACGGATGTGAAATCTGAGATTAAGGATTTGGAAACCGAGATAGCGGGTTTAGATATAAAATAATTAAAAAAAAAAAAAGAATAGAGAAAACCTGTCAAAAGATATAGAAGATAACATTAAATATAAAGAATAACTGCTAAAGTTAAAGACTAGTGTAAACATACACTTAATTATTACCGGAGAGTACAATGTCCAGAATAGAATAGTCAAGTTACAGAATATCCATTGTTTCTAAATATTAGAAAAATGAGCAAAAAATAAATCAGGAAAACAAAAATGAAGACCCCTCCTCCCTCCAACCCTGATCAATACCTTGTGTAGACCCCCTCATCCCTCCACCCCTGATCAATACCCTTGTGTAGACCCCCTCCTCCCTCCAACCCTGATCAATACCCTTGTGTAGACCCCCTCCTCCCTCCTACCCGATCAATACCCTTGTGTAGACCCCCTCCTCCCTCCACCCCTGATCAATACCCTTGTGTAGACCCTCTCCTCCCTCCACCCCGATCAATACCCTTGTGTAGACCCCCTCCTCACTCCAACCCTGATCAATACTCTTGTGTAGACCCTCTCCTTCCTCCACCCCCAATCAATACCCTTGTGTAGACCCCTTCCTCACTCCAACCCTGATCAATACCCTTGTGTAGACCCCCTCCTCACTCCAACCCTGATCAATACCATTGTGTAGACCCCCTCCTCACTGCAACCCTGATCAATACCCTTGTTAAGACCCCCTCCTCCCTCCAACCCCGATCAATACCTTTGTGTAGACCCCCTCCTCACTCCACCCCTGATCAATATCCTTGTGTAGATCCCCTCCTCCCTCCACCCCTGATCAATACCCTTGTGTAGACCCCCTCCTCCCTCCACCCCGATCAATACCCTTGTGTAAACCCCCTCCTTCCTCCATCCCTGATCAATACCCTTGTGTAGACCCCCTCCTCCCTCCACCCCCGATCAATACCCTTGTGTAGACCCCCTCCTCACTGCAACCCTGATCAATACCTTTGTGTAGACCCCTCCTCCCTCCACCCCGATCAATACCCTTGTGTAGACCCCCTCCTCCCACCAACCCTGATCAATACCCTTGTGTAGACCCCTCCTCCCTCCACCCCGATCAATACCCTTGTGTAGACCCCCTCCTCCCTCCACCCCGATCATACCCTTGTTTAGACCCCCTCCTCCCTCCAACCCCGATCAATACCCTTGTGTAGACCCCTCCTCCCTCCACCCCCGATCAATACCCATGTGTAGATCCCCTCCTCCCTCCACCCCTGATCAATACCCTTGTATAGGTGAAGCAATGTACATGTACAAGAAAATATGTTTTGTTACCACCTTCCTTTATCTTTGCCAGGACCTTTGAATCGGAACAAAGAAATATTATGAAAAGAAGTGGCAATGCTTCCCTTATACCTAACGGATCATACTTATTTTTCCAAAACAAAAGAAAAGCGAACTAGGATTTAAAAAAAACCACAATGTTCATTTATTGTCGCCTTATTAGTCAAAAATAATCCTGTGTCCCATCTTCTTACACGAGACTGTTCATGAGAGTTTATTAAAAATGGAACCTCATACATTTGTTTTCTATTCATTATTGCTACAAAGAACGAAAATTGGTTGGAACACGTGTAAAACTTACGTGAAAGTGATGGAAGCAAGCCGTAGGCATTTAGTACAAATAACAACAGATTACTATTTCTTTATAATTTCAATACAGCCCTAACTTCTGCAAACACGAATTCATTGGAGTCTATGGTTATTACAGAAGATGCTTTTTTGTGTCTTTTTTATAGAATGCTCAGTACTTGATTGGTAAGGAACCATGTTGACTAAAAAAAAATGAATGAACGACTTTCTAATCAGTACGCTTTCAACAATTAAAGCAGTCAAAATATCCGAAAAGTATAATAAGTTTTTCGATGTGCAAGTCATGTCAACAAATTCATATCCTTAGGGTCTTTATTTTAATTTCAATTCAATGATAAAGAAAGCCTTACACCGCTGGGGGGGGAAGCGGATGTCCGTAACTTCCGTGTTACACGCTGTCAATAAATAAAGCAGCCTAATAAAGTAACGTAAAAGTACTTTTTTTAAATTTAAAACGTAAATATATTGAGATAATAACAGGTTGCTTGGAAAAAAACTTCGAAGCACACCCCGTTTGCTGCTTAAAATGTAAACGGTTTGTCTTGCATATCACTATGGCTTTGTTGTTTAACAACGGTTATTTCCAATATTCTTTATATAATATATGTATCAAATATTGTTCCATTCCATCTAAACACATAACTGCATGTGTTTATTCGCACATGTTGTCCTAAAATGCATATATTATCCCTTCTTAATAAATGTTCTGCAATATGAATTTGAATTTCAATCATTCGAAGAAAACTTTCTTGTTGATCGATGCAACATTTTCATGTATATTATTATTGAATGATGAATAAAACCCAGCAACCTAACTTAATAATTGCAAAAGAAAGGCGAAATATCCCAGAGGGATATTAGAACTTATAAGTGGTCAACGAACTGTCGATCATATGTCAAAAACCAAAAACGACCAAATTACAGTTTACATACACGTAACACAACATAGAAAACTAAGATTTGTGCAACACGATCCACATTAAATACAACAAAACTAGATAACTAGTCTTATTTAGACAAAATATTTTCATAATTGAAATAAAATGAAGTATTAAGATATAACTGACATTGTCGACAAGACGAATATTTCAAACCATATATATATAGATCGTACACTTATGTAAATACGCTTGGTTCCTTTTTATAAACAAAGTCAATAGAACAGAGGGCAGGAGACTCTTGGAATCGGCGCGTTAACTTTGCGCGAATTCGTCGTATGTTTACGCGAAATTGACCTGTTGTAAAGTCATTACATTTGCGCGGATTAATCAAAAATTCTCAACCCTCCCGCTTTACCTCTATCAAACAAACACACAGCAACAAAAACTCAGTAAAACTCAGTTAAAAAGAAGTCCGAGTTCGATGTCAGAATAGGTCACAAAAGAAACTTAACAAAATGACAATAATACATAAATTGATAAGGGCTACTATATATATATATATATAAACTAAATTCTTGGTTTTTTTTTATAAAGAAATTATGATTTCTGAAACAAATTTAACTTATATACCTGTATTTTAAAATACATTAAATTATCACGTAAGAAAAGAGTCGCAATTTCCACTAACAATCCAACAATGTGGACAGCTACTGTGTGCCTAATGAAGACACAAAACATACCAAAAATAGGCCGGAGTCTTTTCACAGCCTTTACAAATAACAGTTAAATATACATCAACAAGCAGACATGTTATACGTTTGATTTTTTATAGTAAAATTCTTTAAAAAGGATAAAAACGACGACATTCACTCAAAAGATAACAAAACATTTAAACAGACTTATTAACCCTCTTAGTGCGTAGCTAAATTTCAAAACATTGTCCAGAAACGGGTCAATTTCAGTAAAAAAATACCAAAAACAGTAAATTGTTATTTAGTCTTGTATAACAGCATGTTAACTCAAATAATTGAAGAATTACCAAACATAAAGTATAGATGTTTATTTTTTTTCAAAAAATAACGTTATTTATATGACATGACGTAACGTCATAATGATGATCACGTCACGTCCTAAGGAAGTTTCGCGCTATTCAATTAGTCAAGCACTTTGCAGTGTTTTGAAGAAAACGTTCAGTTTTTGCAAAACAGCACTATACTTTACAAAATTTCAAGTCAGATTTACAGCTGTACTTATTTTCGGTTGGTCATCTTAGATCAAATAAAATATTTCATTGGATAAAGCACCTATAAAAAAAGATCGCATTGCGTATTCCAAGTGTACTTCAACAAACATGACATATATACAACATGACAAATAATGTAAATAAAACATAATGCAAAAAAAGAGAAAATTCATTATATGCTGTATCTACAACTACAAGTCTATTTTTTGTATAGTTCTTCCATTATTTATGGTAGACTAACTGACACTAAGCATTGTTTTGAACTTTAAATTGTGGTTTTCTCATTGTTAATGACCGTACGGTTGCCTGTAATTACAATGTACTTACATCCACTTCATTTGAACTTTGGTGGATAGTTGTCTTATTGCCAATCATACCACATCTGACATCTCCTTTTTTTTATATTCAAATGCTTATCTCATATATTTACAAATTTGGTTGGCATCAGCAATTTTATTTTGAATAATTAAATATGATACTGATTTGATAACATTAACTTTAACTTTAACCAATTTTTGAAAACTTCAACGTAAATTCTCCCGAAGGTTTTTATATTGGGGACATTATAAAAGGAAATGCGCACAATATTCTACGTTATCTCCGCAAAATTTACAGAAACTTTCAGTTGCTAGTGCTTTATGTAAACTGTGTATCACCCCGTTTCAATAGCAAGTGATTGTGCACTTATTTTTGATTCGTAAGAAGTTTTAAAGCTCTCATACTTTGGTATAACAAAGCATAGGTAAGCTTTTTAAAGTCAAACGATTAGCAAGTTATACAAAAACAATCTGAGTTAAATAGTGATGTGTTATTATGTTAACTATGCTCAAGTTGATATAATGTTATAAAGGATGTATGTGCCCCAACATAAATATCGCCACACCTAAAAACAAAACCATTTTATTGGCTTAATATTTTGATATGAGCGTCACTGATGAGTCTGATGTAGACGAAACGCGCGTCTGGCGTACTAGCTAAATTATAATCCTGGTACCTTTGATAACTATACTATGACGCAATTAATTTTCAGCCTTAATTTTTTAAGAAAGACACATGATTAATGGTGTTTACACATTTTCACTTTATATCCTTTTTTTAATAGAAATGTTTAAAAATGCCAAAAATATGTCAATGCTGTGAAATGTTTTGCTATGTATACTGTAAAATGTATCTGTCTCCGTAAATATTCTCCATCAGTGATACACTGTAATCGTCTTGTTCCCTTTTCTGTGTAGATGATGGTTGCACCGACGCTAATGTCATCACTTGAAATATTTCTTGTGTTTACTACTGTTATTCTTTTCTATGATATGCTGATGTTCAGTAGTTGTCGTGTGTTGGTGTGGTTCATAAGTGTTTCTCGTTTCTGTTTTTTTATATAGATTATACCGTTGTTTTTTCCGTTTTTTTTTTTACACTAGAATTGTTTGGGGCCCTTTATAGCTTGCTATTCGGTGTCAGCCAAGGCTCTGTGTTGAAGCATGTACTTTGACCTATCGTGGTTTACTTTTATATAAATTGTGACTCGGATGGAGAGTTGTCTCATTGGCACTCATACCACATTTCTCATATCTATTCATATCATATTTTATTTGTCATATTCATTTTCATAACACATTGATGCTTAACGAATGACAAATCCAAATCAACACACATTTTTACCTGGTGCATGCTTACTAATTACCACCATAAAATTCCTTCTTAACTGTAATATATCTTTGCATACCTGTATTTTTCATTCAGGTGTTGTAATCTGTGGATGGTGTGCGCTATTAGCTATATTTTTACATGTTTGTTTTTTCTGTTTCTTATTTTTTTAGGTTCGGTTCTAATATTTTCGTTAATAACTGCCTAATTTCTGTGATTACTATTGTTCAATGGTATATTTATACTATTTGTAAACATCAATATGTATATATTTATAGAATAAATAATTAGAGGGCCCTTCCGAATTTATATGCGTACTTCAATCTAATATTTCACTTATAGATTCTTTGCATCGGAAATAAAACATTTATTCTAAAACCAGCTGCTGGCATGATGTGTTCTTCTCATATAATTTATGATGGTATGATACTAAGCCCCTAACGGGAGGGATGGTGCTAAATATGCATATACCATTTTTTTAGTTTTCTTACTTGGTAAAATCCCGCCAAAATTATCTGAAATCGCTAGGGTACAAGTACCAAGTAAGAACCATTGTAAGATTATTCCCGTAGATATCATATCTACAGGTTTATCGAGTTTGTTCACGACTATTTATATTGAACGTTCCTTTTAGGATATTCGTTGTATTTTATTCATGACTGTATACTTTAGATGTTCCTATCCAGGCTGTTCGATGTATTTAATTTAAAACTTTTCTTTAAATTTTGATACATTTATAGTGATACGAATATGTGGTATGATTTCCAATTCGTGTTCAAAATAATAAAATAAAAAAAGGAAATTACGATAGGAAATACAAGCCCTGGAATATCGTATCAATTCGGAGATAATATACTTAGCATGCAGGCGCTGCTGTAATGTAGCTACATAATCATGAGTAAATAAAAATGGAAAAAAAGTTTTGTTTACAACCAACCCTCATTGTCAATTTCTAGATGTAAGTCAAGATATAATGAGGCAGACTTAACCCTCTGAGTCCCAAATTACTTTTGATTTCACACCTCAAAAAACTATTTTTTTCAAGCAAATATACCTGTTTTTGACAGTTTTTGTGAACAGAATGCATATTCATTAGGCCACAGTTCATTCTAAAAGTGGTATAACAATGATTAACAAATATAGCTTAAAAGATTACAATGTTGTTTTTATTTTTAAACTGTAACGTTTATGGGTTTGACGTCATTAGAATAGTGATACTTATGACGTTAATGTGTTTAACGTCGACATTGCAATGAAACAGGTACTTGTCAACATGCGAACGTTATGAAAAATGATCTGCAGTAAAATGAACATTGCAAAGTGAAAAATGATTCAATTTACAAAAGGAAAACTGTTTTGGATATAAGAATATCAGAGACACCTTTAATGATTGACAGTTGTATTCAATTTTACATCATTTCAATGTAATCATTCCACAAAGTGCGTTAAGTGACAAATATGTATGATGCGCGGCATGTGTTCATTAAAAATATCTGATGGAGTGAAACCGGCGGAAACAGTCACCAATGCATAGAGCAACACAGCAGGTAGGGCAGTTTGATCTTGTTTTCTTTTTGCACACTCTGCATAGTTTTCTTTTTGAACCTACAAAAATATCAAAAATAGTATTCATAACACATGAAACGTTTTGAAATAACTGAAGTTAACTGAAAATAATTTTACCGTCGTGGATTTTGATAAAGCCGTTATGATCTACTTAATGTATGTATTACCTTTTTAGATATCAAGCTTTTATTTTAATGTTCTTTTATATTATACAATTATGTTGTTAATGAATAAAAAAAAAACCAACACACCTTGCCAGAAGTATGGATAGTGTTTTCCTGTCATTCGTAGGGGTATTGCTGACATTGATGGCCGCCCTCTTTCATTGTTTGGGTTTCTGCATTCCCCTATCAATTCTGTGCAAACACTCGTCCAAAATTGAAGTTTTGATAACTTATGTCGATTCAGTCTGTTTACTTGTTTGTATATGAGGTATGCATTGGCTGAAAAAAAATCAATCACTGAAATATTTTTATGTGTATCGTAAAAATCTAGTATTTTACATTTGATTTTCTCCCCCACACACACACAAATAGAAAGATAAGAAGATACATGTATGTTATCCAATATATATATATTAATCAGTTACTATACGTTTATATATAAATAAAAAGTTCAAATAAAACTGTCGGGGACTATTTTTCAATTTCTATTATCAGTGTTCATATTGTGTTATGATCCACTAATAAACATTGATTTAGAAAGGACTGAGAATGAGAATAATTCAATACATGGCATCTTTTCCGTACCAATTACTCTCAAAATCATGTTGATGAGAAGCTTCTTCCACATTTTTAGAGATCGTACATCTGGGTCATAGGACTGAATATGTTGATCACCTAGATCGACTCCACCCATCTTCTTATTGTACAGATTAACAACTGTTTGGACCTCCCTCCTGACTCCTCTTGCGTTAGTTGTTGGAATAATTCTAACAAATAGATTTAACAAAATATCAAATCTAGCATACTAAACCACAACAAGACGATTTCTGTAAGCTAAAACTTTATCCGTAAAAATTTATTAAAATATTTTTATAAATATTCATTTAAATGAAACCCTGACTTCAATATACACAGAGTGTTTTTTGCTTAATTTAAGAGATACAATTTGTTTCTTTAATACTCCGACCGATCATAGAATAAATAAAAAATGTTTTATAGCTGGCTATGCGATATGGGGTTTGCTCGTTATTAGATATCGTACGGTGATCTATAGCTATTAGTTTCTGTCATTTTGTCTCTTGTGAAAAGTTGTCTCATTGGCAATCATACCACATCTTCTTATTTTTATATGAAACGTATACTTGATGGACACGTACTAGACAAAATCACGTTAAACAGTATAAGAAAAAGCTTTGGTCTATTTTCATTTGTATTGGGACTAAACTTTTGTTTTCGAAAAGTAATCTGAACCGATTTTGATATATATATATATATACGAAACACACCTAGGATCAGACAACGTTGACAGAAAAGTGACCTGCTTTCTATCGCCATATTTCATGGCCATCAATTGTCCTTGCTGCCGCACCTCACGTTCTCCTTTTGGAACACGGATTCGTTTAAACGAAGATGGCATGCCTTTCCTGTGAACCCGTACTGTACCAGTGATATACGTGTTTCTTTCAAGGAGGTAGTGGCATAAATGTGGACTACAAAAGGCATTATCTACTAAAACATGGTGCCATTTATTATAAAAAGGATTCACCAAATCTGTAACTAAATCGAATCCAGAGCCATGTTGACTACGTGCTCCACCTTTACCACAATACAGACTAAGTGTATTCACATACCTGAATAATAATAGTTCAAGACAGTAAATAAACGATTGAAAAATAGTGTTTATTTATGCACATTATGTAAAAGATTTGTGGCTTGTATTTTTTCAGTAAGAAATCTCAAATACCGTTTTATTTAGGTACAGTAAATATGTTAAATTTGCCCGTTTCAATATGAATGAAATGAACTATCGAATGAAAAAAGATGTATATATATGTTAGTCTGTACTATGTGTACGTATGAGTGATTTTTATTTTTTTATTTTTTTATTTTGTATCAGTATGTTGGTTTATGCGTATGCATGCATGTTCAGGGTGCCATATATTTTAGCAATTACTATTTTGTTCTTAGTTTTCGTATACATGTTGAACATTTTATCATTTTATTTTCGTATCACCATAATACTCCCCCAGCCCCCGTCGAATACATTTATATTTTCAGGACATTACCCAGTGTCGCCCTCTGCTAAAACATGCCATTTTGGTCCCCATCTATGACTTTTTTTTCCAGGCATATACTGAACTAAGTGGTGACGGCCTTTAAACCCAACCATGGATTCGTCAACAGTTATATCTCTGGCAAGCTCATAATTGTCCTTGAAAGTATTGTTTAAAAGGTCAAGTACTGGTCTTATCTTGTGAGCATGGTCGTGCCCCTCTTGACCACGTGGGACTTCTTCCTCATTGTTGTTGCAGTGCAAAAATCTTAGAAGATTTTGAAATCTGTTCCTGGGCATCACAGACTTAAATGCAGGAGTATTTGTTATCCATGTGTCAAGAGAAGTATTCCAGTATGACCTTAAGCTAGGCTTTTTGACCAGGCCCATACTCAAAAATAGACCTAAAAAAGCTCTCATTTCTAAGGCATTGACATTTTCCCAGGGTTTTGGATTTTCGGCCTGCTGTATATATTGACCGGCATAGCGGTTAGTTTCTGTAACCAATATATTAATAAGTGACCCTCCTGTCGCAGGGTCAGATGCAAGGCGGTCAAAATATTCAATCGGGTGACTGTTGATTGGTGGAGGATTTATTGGGCCTATGCGTTGTTCAAATGGAACAATTTCTAACGGATGCTCATAAGTTTGCGGATCATTTATAGTAACCCAGGGGCCCCTCACTACAGGCACATCAGACTCATCCTCAGAATCAGTTGAGTCTGCATTGTTGTTTGAATTTGAGTCGGAATCAGAACTCTCAAAGTCGACATCACCAAGGATGCTCATTTCAGAGCCTTCATCTTCAAAATCACTTTGATCCGACATTTTGAATATTCCCTCGTACAAACTATTTTCATATATAATATACAAGTTAAAACACGGGAAAAAATTCCGCAATTTCAAGAAGACAAAAAGAGATCTTAGTGGGCGATCAAGGGAATTGATAACATATATATGGTATGATTTTCTGTTACTTTGAAGGACATGTTAAATAAGCCTTGCAAGCTTAAAATGGGCCAACCAAAATTTATTGGAAAACATGAGCCGGTAGAAATAAATGGAATAATTTATTGCAATGTATTTGTATACTTTTTAAGTGTGAATAAACACAAATTCCTTTGGTGCTTCTACATTTTTTATGGAGCAAGACATAAACAAGCATATACCTAACCTAAGTTATTTCAGAAGATCTGTGAAGATTTGTACTTTCGAATTTTATTTAATTATTATGAAAGAAAACGTAGTGAAACTGAAACTGATACTGATTATAAATCCTATATAAAATTGTTCAATACGCACAATATTTTAGAAAATAATATACATTATGTTACACGATATAATAGACAAGTTCAAACTAAACAATTATGTGTGCAAAAAAGTTTTAAAGTATAAATTTACACATTTCATAGTACTATGCACAGACAGGTGCTCCACACAACGTTATGGTATTAATTTTTGACGTCACAAAGTAAACTTCAAAATGACGTCATTTCGACGCTGTATGAAAACCATTTTCTTCTGTTTCCAAACAAATTTATTCAATCCACATTCAATATATATATATATTCCTGCAAATAAGACACAGTTTATAAATAAATATGTTATATAACTTATTATGTTTTAACGACAAATATACACTAACTATTTTATTTTCTCGAAAGCAAAATATTAACGCTACAACTGAGAAATGTCTAAATACAAAGGGCCATAAAAGTGCATCTAATCACCGTATTGTATAGGATGTGTAGTATAAATACTTCTGTGCATTATAAGCTTTGAAATTATTGTTTATCGATCGAATTTGATCCATTATTTACATAGATTTCAAATACTAAAGAAAACGTAAATCTTAAATGGACATATATGTCCTCTTGGGACTCGGTCGGTGCACCGTCGGTGGTGGACGTATATGGGTCGTTTTCAAAAAATGTCGAATTTTCAGTACACCCATGCTAACTTTTTTATTTCTAATGGAAATTTCAGTTGTAATGGTTTAAATGAAAGCTTGTCAGATTTGTGATTCAGAACATTAATAATAAACACACCTGACATCTATTTTGATAAGATTAAACTGCATTTAAGACCCATTTTGGTGGTATTTGTCTGCGTACAGTGTCAGAAAATCACATTTCAAATGATTTTTTTGCGATTTTCTGATCGGCTTGATATCTGCAAAAGGGACTTTTTAAGAACGTTAAATATTACTTTAACGAAAAATCGTAGCTTCTATATCATTGTATGTAACATATTATCTACAAACTAAATCGAATCTGCGTACAGGAGGTTCATGTCTTTCCTGTTACCGCTACTTAAATCAGCCGTTAAATTATTCTCCCTATGAATATTGAATCAGTCAGTGTTGATCTCAAAAGTACAAAGTAATCTTTACATTTAAAACGCCTCGTTTCTTGAACGACAGTGTAGAGAAAAGAAATTTCAAGACATTTAGTGAAAAAAATATAGCGTACTTTTTTTCATGTCTATGCTGTTACCACCAATTTTGATTAAATACACCAACAGTATACTTGTAAAAAGTGCAATAACGTGTTGGAAACCAAATTCACAATAGAAAAACATAATCACTTCACCAAAGGGAGTAGTTATTTCACAACAGCAATCAAAAACGAAGAAATTTGTCTATCCTGTTATGTCTATCCTGTTACTATGGTTACTATGGTTACAGTAACAGGATAGACAATTGTAGACAAAAACGTTGTTAATTTTTTTATCTTAACATATAGGTGCAAAACGAATGAAATATTTCGTTTTTTGAAGTAATCTTAAGGTTATAACGTCTTAATCTTCCCAATTAAGCATTCGCAGGTGCAATACTGATATCGGTAACAGGATAGACAAAAAGGTAACAGGATAGACTTTTATATAGTAATATATCAGAAACGTACGTTCCTGTTACCAATGAAATATGGAGAAAAGTAAACTAACTTATGAGGGATTTACTTGATGTTGGGTTTATTTGAAAGGGTGAAAAAATGCCGAACAATATAAATTGCTATCTTAGACTTGCATTACTGGTGGTAATTTTTACAACCTTTGAAAACCAATTTTTAGAGGCATTTTTCAGTACAACCTGGAAAATTGGCAAATAATCTATCATATTACAGAATGAATATATATAGAAGTTTATTCTCTTGAAACCCATCTAATTGTCTACTTAAAACAAGCTTAACATTTTATCTAAACCTTTTCTTAATAACCCAAAATTTCTTTTGAAAATGGTAACAGGATAGACAAAATAATGTACCACCGATCAAAAAATGTTTCAACATATTCTTGTATGACATCATTAAGATTGCATCTTTTAATATGTTGTTCTTAAAGTACTGTTTGTTTTGATTTGTTTATGTAGAGGGTTGTTTGAATAAGTAACTTTTAATATTTTTTTCAATTTCAAAATTCGACATTTTTTGAAAATGACCCATATGTCCGCTTGGGACTCAGAGGGTTAACTGTATCTCTTGTATCATTTATCTCTAATTCAATTGGAAAGATGCGTTTAACATAGTCACCAATTTTTAGTGAGAGAACATCATCTATATAGCGGAAGGTAAAAGTTAAAGGATATTGTTAACTTCTTATCTTTCTTCCTAAGAAGTTCCTGTATGAAGTCAGCCTTATAATAATAAAAGAACAATTAGGCAAAAAGAGGAGCAAACTTGGTTTCCATGCGAATGCCGATAGTCTGTTTAAAAACACGTCCAATCGTAACAAATATGTGGTTCATCATAAATTATCGTAGAGTGGTTGTATCGGACACAAATTAAGGCTTAGAAATAAGAACGTCTGCTTGCAATGATACTTGTATTGAACTCTGAAAAGCTAACGTCACAACAACGGTGACGTCGTGTACATGGAGAGCGGTAGCGGGAACACCTCATGTGCAATTTTTAACATTCTGGGGGCCTGCAAATGAATTTAATTACAATAAAATGAAAATAAATTATAAAAATTTCACTTTGAATTACTGTCTCTGAAAATTTTGAATAGCTTTAACTGTCTTTGATCATGAGCACGAATAAAATAAAATTATTTCTGTAATAAAGCACGAACAGTAAACAGTCCATAAAATTATACGATAGTCTCATTTGGTCCACATCTTTATCTTTTCCTTTGCATCGGTCTTCGCTCGTCTGGCGGGTAGTATTTCATCACACGGTCCTGTGTATTCATTAGATGTTAGTTCTAGAGGATATAACTTGCTAATAGGTCTAGACGTTTGACCATTTTTAGTCCGTAAAATAGCTGATCTGCTAAACCCATCTCGTCCTTGAATCAATTTGTCGATGATCCCTACATTCCAAGTTGTTCTTGAAGTTTCATTATGTATTAGAACTACCTCTCCAATATTAATGTTCTGTTTGTCCACTCCTTTAGTTCGATGTTGTTCTCTAAGTGATGTAAGGTATTCACGTTTCCACCTTGTCCAGAAATTGTCAATGATATGATTTTGAATCTGTAACAATTATTAGCTGATGCGTGTGTTAAGTTTTTTGAATTTTCAATGTTTCCATCTAAAGTTCCGGTGTACGGTAAAATCGTAATTCTTCTTCCGTAGAGTAAATGTGATGGTGTCAATGGTTCATTATCCGATGGATCAGATGATAGGTACGTCAACGGACGATCGAATAGCTTCCACTTCTGTGACGATAGTTTCAAGTACACGTAAATTCACAAATGCCTTTCCTAAAACTTTTTTAATACAGTTTTTTGTCAAACCTATTAATCTTTCCCACCAACCACCGTTCCATGGTGCACGTTTCGGTATAAACTTCCATACTGTTCCATCTTCTTCCTGTTGAACGTCTTCAAATTTCTTTATCAGTCTGGAAACTGCACTTCTATGTCCTGCTCGTATCGAACGTAGCTTCAGATTCATCCTGGTCTCGGTACCAATATCGTAGAGTGGTTGTTTCGGACACAAATTAAGGCTTAGAAATAAGAACGTCTGCTTGCAATGATACTTGTATTGAACTCTGAAAAGCTAACGTCACAACAACGGTGACGTCGTGTACATGGAGGGCGGTAGCGGGAACACCTCATGTGCAATTCTTAACATAAATAAAGCATCTTGATAATGTCAGTTTCAGAGAAATTTTTGTTTGAATCCGAGTGATTCTTTAGGACGTAGGATTTGTCCCTTCTTAAGACAATATACTTGTATCTTCGTTGACCATTCCTTTTTAAGAAACAAAGCAATACCAAATCTTTCAAGTTGTATTTTAGTAAGGAATGGGAAATACATGTGTAAATTGTAGTAAAGTCAAATGTTTTAATACTATTGCAAGATGAAAGTCTTAGATTGTATGTACTGTAAAAATCTAAACACACCACAAGAATAGGCAGTTTCACAATAATTTTGAAGCCCGGTTTTGATAGCTAATAGAATAGATGTTTTACTTTATCTAAGTATTAGATTCTGACCAATCTCAATAATGTTTTCTAAAAGTTGAGTTATTTGTAAAGAGATTTTGATAGAAGAAAATCTAATTTGAATCATGTTCTATTGCTAATTGAAAAAGTAGTATACCTCAAATAATAACCTATTTTAAATGATTGCATGTCACAAGCCAGGACATCTCTATTAGGTTTATATTGTTATGAATTTCTCTACGAACGAAACCAAATATATAAAGATATATTTCAACTGATAATACGGCACCAATAAATATGTTAATTCTATGATATATTAGAATTAATCAACTAGTTCAGCATTTGACATTTTTGTTTAAATTTTACAAGATTTACGTCAATGTAAGTAACAGTTGAGCAAAACATCATATAACATAAATACAAAGCTGTGCATTATACAATTAGCGAGATGTTAAAAAAGCTGACTGGTGATATCATAGTTGAAAAGATATATGGTAACGTTTGATGATAATTTCAAAATATGAATTTTTAAGTTCATAACGGACAAATGACTAGTGATATTTAGAGGTTTAAACAAGTGTATGGAGTGTTATCATATTATTTTCTTTTTCTACTTATTTCTATTTTTTTTTTTAAATTTGTAACTTTCGTGTATCGATTGTCATTTTTGATTGTATCATTGCAATATCAACATGGATATTATATTTTCAGACAATGCGGTTAATGCTAACACCAATGAAGATGTTGCTTTAGCATGGACGACAGGTTACACGGACTGGTTCGGTGTTTTTACGCCGTCGTCGTTGATAAATATATATAATGTCGAAGGCAGTATAATTCCTAATACTCAATCTACCAAATACAAATATGACAAGTTGTCAACGGATTTCCAGAAAATCAATATCACCATTATCAATGTGAACGAGACAGATGCTGGGCTTTACATCACGAAAGGACATAATAAACCTGTGGATGGGTGCAGTTTGTTAGTTGTAACAGGTATGTAATAAATATATATTTTCAATATGAAGATATTTTTTAAGCTCATCATACGTTTCTTACAAAAAAGATCCTATTATATTGTGTGAATTCAATAAAGTTCAAGAATTATTGCTTTAGTTGATGATAACTTTGTAATCTCTTTTATTGTGACCATCCAGTTCAAAAGTACGTAGCTGGTGCATCCAAAATATCTTTTTCTCTCTGTGTGTTCAACATTATGTGTCCAGATTTTGGTTAACTCTATTATTTTTAAAGGTGGTGTTTTCAAAAGAATGCCTGTTCTTAAGAAGTGTCATATGGTTGGGTAATTTCTTCTATTGCATCTTTTGTGAAAGTATTACGTTTCTCGTAAAATAATAATATAAGACGGGATTTCTTATCCAATCTTTTATTTTTATATAGTTATCGAACTTTAATGTACGTTTTGGAAATAACGTTTATCGACATGTGATTGATATTCCTACGGGGACAACTTGCACCCAATTAATAGCAACCTTGGAACTGTATTAAAATGAATCGCAGTTTATGGTCAAAGTCAGAAAATATCCGATCGAATAACATTTGATTAATCAATTTAGAAACGCTATTCGTCACCTTGCTATTTTTTATTTTTTTTTTGCTTTAAACAATCAAATTCCAAATCGCCTAATTTTTATACGAACTTACATTAACGACAAATATTTTATCGTTTCTGATTTTTAACTTTACCTTTTTGGCTTCTTCTAACGGTGTGTATATATCACAGCTTGCTGGCTATGTCTTAGTCTGTAGTGGTTTGCAGGTTGTTTTATTGGTGTTAACATTGATTTTTATTTTGAAAAAAATATAACATTACTAAATATATGTTGCTAAATATGCAGATTTATGAGAATTTCATTACGATAAATCCGTTTGATGTGTACTGATTGAAAGTTAATTCAGGGAGAACATAATCAATTTAAGTAGTTTTTTAACTTTTTAACTAGCTGTCAGAAACTGCGAGTACTCCTATGGCGATGTCTATTGTTTTTATGTTAGTTGCGTTTGTTCCTCGAACCGATCTTTTGAGATAAGCGAATTACCACTGATTTTTACATGTTTTTCTATGTTGTGCTGTTGTGCTGTACCAAGTCAGGAATATGACAGTTGTAATATATTCGTTTGATGTGTTTGAGCTTTTGATTTTGCCATTTGATTATGGATTTTCCGTTATGAATTTTCCTCGGAGTTCAGTATTTTTGTGATTTTTATTTTTACACCACTTCCATCGCTGATTAGATTGAGGATTGAACGCTCGTCATACTATTTATGTGCCCGTTCCGAGTAAGGAGTCTGTAGTTTAACGGTTTGCCTTGGTTCGTTTCTGTCATAAGTGGTTTTTGGTCAATAAAGTAGGCTTTTTGTTTTCTTATTTGAATTGTTTCACATTTTATCATGTGTCAGGGCCTTTTATAGACAACTATACGGTACGGATTTTTGCTATATTTGAAGGACGAACAATTTCCTTAAATTGCTTACATCCAATTTAGTTGCACTCCGGTTGAAAGTTGTCTTACTGACAATTATACCACATCTCCTTATTTCTATGTAAAGCAAGAAAATAATTTCAAATTAAAAACCAATTGTTCAGAGAACAATTGAAGACCTTTCCACCAGTAAATATCTTTTTTGATATTAAAATATTAAAAATCAGTCTAAAATGTCAGTTCCTATGGCTTTATGATGTATAGATATGAATTTTAAGCAAAGGTCATAATCTAGAACGTCAAATTTACCTATGACCTTGACCTCAATTTCAAGGTCACAAACTGAGGATCTCAAATCAAAAGACCCTAGGTCTCTAATATGTATGGTTAATAAGTTATATTACTTTACGCATAATTATACCCCTGCTTTAAAAAAGGGGGGGTATACTGTTTTACCTCTGTCTGTCCGTCCGTCCGTCCGTCCGTCAGTCCGTCCCATGAAACTTTCGTCACATTTTTCTCAGGAACTACACATCCACCCTTTCTGTAATTTGGTATCAACATTTATATATGTCAGCCATACCGTGTGATGCGTTTTCAGATTCATCACTTGCCAACTTCCTGTTTACCGAACACTTGTCTGATTTAACACATGATAGCCAAGTTGAAAATTTTCGTCACATTTTTCTCAGGAACTACAATACAAGGATTTCTGAAATTTGGTTTCAGGATTTATATAAGTCAGCTATACCGTGTGATGCGTTTTCAGATTCATCACTCGACAACTTCCTGTTTACCGAACACTTGTATGATTTTACACATGATAGCCAAGTTGAAAATTTTCGTCACATTTTTCTGAGGAACTACAATACAAGGATTTCTGAAATTTGGTTTCAGGATTTATATAAGTCAGCTATACCGTGTGATGCGTTTTCAGATTCATCACTCGACTACTTCCTGTTTACCGAACACTTGTATGATTTTACACATGATAACCAAGTTAAAAATTTTCGTCACATTTTTCTCAGGAACTACAATACAAGGATTTCTGAAATTTGGTTTCAAGATTTTTATAAGTCAGCTATACCGTGTGATGCGTTTTCAGATTCATCACTCGACAACTTCCTGTTTACCGAACACTTGCATATTTTTACACTATTAATATTGTCCACTTGCGGCGGGGGTATCATCAGTGAGCAGTAGCTCGCAGTTTCACTTGTTTTAGATATGATAGGGGCTAAAACTCCCATTTATTGTCTACGCACCCTTTCAACCAAAATTATTATGTTACGACATGTCGCAACTAACAATTTAGTAAAAATAATTTGTCGATATCTTATAAGGTTAATGAAAATGAGTGAAAATAAGCCAAAATCAAAATTTAGAATATGACCTTGACCTTTGACCTTGACCTAATTTTCATTTTTTTGGACCAAGGACCTCAAATCAAAAGATCCTAGGTCTCTATCACTTATGGTGTTCCAGTTTAAAATACATTTCAAAATTTCATATACAAAAAGGGAAATAACTCTCATATGGAGCGTTCATATTGCTTCGGTCGAAATTGGACAAATCATGCGAAGGATATAACGAGCAATTTTATAAAATAAATTTGTCGTAATCTTTTACGGTTGCGAAGGCGTTGTGGACACAAGGAAAACAGTGTTTGGGGAGATAACTCCTACAAAGAAAAGTATTCGGTTACGCAGGGTAAATTTCAAAAGCGCATAAACTGTTCGATATCATATACCAAATATCTAAGCAACATATTGCGAAACAAATGTTTATCCCAAGAACAAAATTTGGCGGAAGAAAGAAAAATAATAATCAGAAGAAAAACAATAGGTCTTTCCACAGAAAAGTGGAAAGACCTAATTATATTTGAGTATCAGTAAAGACTACAAGCGTCATATTCACATGCATTGTACTAGTTATTAAGATAAATATTGGGTTTTTTTCATCCGTTGTTTTTTGTTTGTCTTTTTTTAATACAAAAGGACCTCGCAAAATACAAGTAATAATATCATTCAAATTTTCTGATGAGACTTCTGGAAAACTAAGATTTTATGAGCTGTATTCTTTTTCTTTTCATAAAGGACAATGTACGATCAACGGTTTTGACTTCATTTGCTTAATTACGTAATACCGAGCATATTGTTTGTTATTGTTGCTAGTTCGACAATGCATTTTTAGTTGTGTGTTTTTTTGTTGCTATGTACAATTCAAATAAGCACAGGGAGATATTTGTACACACGTACAAATGTTGTATGGTTTTCAGAAGAACTGAAACATATAGAAGTCTTAATAAAGGATACCTTATATTTATTACAGTCAATGCGTACCTTAACAATTTCGTACCCCCAGAACCCCCCCCCCTTTTTCGAACCCTGCCAAAAGCCATTTCGTACCTTGACCATTTCATACATCATGGAAGATTTGGACAGTGTTTTAAACTTTATTTACAAAAGTGCACGTCTAATGTAATAGGGTGAAAAAATGCATTATTAACTAATCGACGACATATTATATATACGCAGGAGTGAGTCAACCGATGAAGTATTTGTCATTTCCGCTGTTTACCTTCACTTACTGTCATAGCCTTATTTTGTTGGAGCAATTGGTTAAAGTTTAATTCACCAATCATTGAATGCTTTTTGAAAATACATAAAAAAGATAACAAGAATTACTCAATATCCAACTATATGGGAAAATATCAAACATATAAACATGAAATAACTACTACACGATTCCGAATAGCTTTCCCTAAATTAAGATATAATTTCATGCAAAGACAAACTATACTAAATCTAAGATATAACGGACGAGTCTTCAGTTCCTCTTGTTATTTTTCATCTTTATTGAAAGTTTTTATATATTCCAACTCTTTTAGTAAGCCCGTGAATGAAGTGATATTCAATATTTCAATGAAATCAATATTTGTATCACGGGTAAATAATTAAGTCGGGGACTTCGTGACAACAAATTACTCAAAACCATTAATAAATTATTGTATAGATACAAAGATTTGGTCTGTTTTGTTGGGTCTTCATTGCTCTAGACCTTCGTTCTTCGTTTGCCCTTTTTACCTCTTTTTTGTTAGAGCGTCAATGATTAGTCTTTAGTGTAAAACAATTTACAAATGTAAGCCTGAAATCTTTGATGATTTTATCGGAAGTTTGTTGGACTTTGGATAACACATCATATGTTTATGGTGATGCTTTTTTTTTCAGAATTCGTAAATTGTAGATACGATCCATGCATTATTTTCGATACTTTGAAATAGCTCATTTTAAAGGATGAGAAAATTTACATAAATGTAGCCCGTTCAATTGTTTTATAGTTTTGTCGTATGTTATGCCGGCAATTAACAGTCCTAAGTAAGATGAGAGATGGGCGTTCAAAAATATCACTGAATATATTTAACACCGTCACATTTTTATGTTCTGCAGCAAATAAGGAGTCTGCAATGAAATTGTTGTCTTTTGCTACTGCATTTCATACTTTTGTTTGTGGGTTTTTTGTTTGTTTGTTTGTTTGTTTGTTTGTTGTTGTTTTGTTCTGAAATCAGGCCGTTGGTTGACCCTTTTTTGCATTATTTACATTTTGTCATATAGGGACCTTTTATAGCTTGCTTTGGGATACTGGATTTGATCATTGTCGAAGTGCATTCGATGAACTTTAGTTGCTAGCATCCTTGCCATCTGGTCTATGGTGAAAAGGTAACCTCCATATAAAATTTTAATTAAAAATAATTAATTTAATCTGTTCATATATTATTAAGCTAAACCACTGAAACCAACTTTAACCCTTAACGCTGAGCATCCATTTGTCGGTGATAACATTACCTTTACATGTCAGTCAACGATACAACGGTGGCCTGCAGGATATAGGACTTCCCACCTGACATATCAGTTTAATGGAAAACCTCGAGGAGTAACTGTCAATAATAAGTTAACAATACACACACTTACTATGTCGGATGAAGGAAAAGTTATATCATGTCAGGCAACTGATGACCTTCAGAAAGCTTCTATCAAGAGTGATGCTGTTACTTTGGATCCTTATTGTAAGTATTATATGATATATAAATCTTTGACATCAGTTGTAAGGTGATAGACATGACTTATTTCCGAAGCAAAATTTTCGGCTCTCCAAATTTTCCTGAAGTCCTGCATTTGATTGCCGGGTTTAAGAGAATCGTTCCTTGCTTGGCAGTTGATATACAAGGGAGTCATTTAACTGATGCACTCATTATCTATACTGGACTTGTCTATTCTACAATACAATGAATATTGCTCTTACATATTGAAGTCTCTAAAATAGCTTTGTTAATGTTTACGTACCAACCAGCATACATTTTGCACAAAATGGAAAGTGCGTATATATTAAACAATACTGCCTTTATTTAGTGTATCAGAATTTGACAAATTAAGACAATGATGAATTATTATAAAATGAAACATAATAATAGTAATAAGAATAAACTATTATATTCTAGTTCGCCAACTCAAACGAATACAAATTATTTAATAAATAAAACAACACATAAATAGGATAAGTGTGCCTACAGCTGTAGCAGCCTTTAATATTAACTTTACATTCAATATGATTCTCAAACTAAAGTCCTTCACTTTAAATTCAGGCACACTACCAATCCAATCATACAATAGCACAGTATTATACAGTAACAGTAACACAATCAAAAACTATCTACAAAAGAGGAAAAATTCATATTAATATAATCAGAGACATTTAATACATTGTATTATATGTCTCTGATATAATGTAATATATGCATATACTCCCATTAACGATAACCATCTCATAAAAGGGTGGGTGGGTGGGTAAACATAATAACGAATGCTGCTATGTTGAACTATAGGCAAACTTCGAATAACTTAATTTTCTCGAACTAACCCCTTAAGTAATACTTAATCATGCTTTTCACGAAAATCATAAGGGCATACTCGTAAAACCGGCAATACGGGTATATGCCATCCAATCAAATTGAACGTAAACACACACCATGTGCTTGATATCAACACACACACGTGTTTATAGTAAACAATCACTTGACCGTTACAACGTCATGTGACTTAATACCTTTAATAAATATATTTATATCCAAAATTTCTTCATTCTTCATACATAAATAAATATTGTTGTTTTACTTTGAAATTTATATTAGATATTTTCCGTTATAATGATAGGTAGCATATATATTATATATTTAAAGCAGTTACCATGTTCAAAGGACAATCATTCAACTACTAGTATCTACTAGAATATTTATACCATGTACACGTTCATCAATGTGCAACCCTTCTAAAATAACAAAGTTCCCGCCCGCGTTATGACGCAGTTCTATTTGTTGCTCAGTATTGTTTTTTATTTGTATATATCTATTCGTTAACTGTATCTTAGTGTTTTGCTTTTTTGTCATGTGTAGTCTGTCCTGCTTTTACTTCTTCTTTAAGTTTAATACTCCTTATCTTTTTGATTGAATTTCTTTATGGTTTGTATCATATTTATTTAATTGATGTAGATGGTCCGGACAATGTTATGCTGGAACCTGGACACACAGCTCTCAATGTTACAAAAGGAAATATATTAGGCCCTATCAATTGTACTGCAACCTGTAATCCGAAATGCTTATTCGAATGGAGACTTAACAGAACAGGAAATTTTGTCCTTTCCAATGAAACTCTAGTTGTAGCAAATATAAAGGAGAATCAGGCCGGGATATACCGTTGTTTAGTAGTTCATCCTTTAAATAGAACACGTCGTCTAAGAACAGATATATCAGTGAATGTACAATGTAAGTATTAACATTTAAAATATCTACATCACAAACGTCCGAACTAAATACTCTAAAATACAACTTAGAAAACTTAGACAGATTACAGTTTTTATAGAAAGCATTAGAACATCGTCTTGCGTGATAGTGATAAAAACGAATGATTTTCATTTTTAACGAAATCTAAACTGTACTACATAGTCATTATAAAATATTTTAAAATATTTACAAAAGATATTCCATATTGTCATGTTCAATTTGTTGCGTTGCGTTGATATGGAATGAAGATTTAAAATGGTTTATTTTGAACTAACATCAACATGACTTTTAATTTCAAAGATTCACAAAGACTTGTGATTTCTCTTAAAAGCCATTCATTGAAGATTCAAAGTTACGTTTCGATTGTCACTCTCCATTGAACTCCTCACTCTCTACACTATTACATGGGTAAAATAATTAAATTAATATCATACATGAAACGTTCCTTCTGCTTATTTAATCTGATGATTTATGATAAGGCTGTGACTGTAGTAAGCGCCCACAAATTCAACTCCAAAAAGGGAAATACAGTGCATGATCAATATTGCATGAGCTCATATGTTGAAAAGAATTCGTCAATGATTCGCTTATGGTCATCAGTCACAAAAATAAAGTTTTGTATAAAGCAATAATGTAAACAAATTAAAACAAATGCAGGGTTTAATAATACTTTTAGATATTTGAATGATATTTTGGCTCTCAATAATGCCGACTTCAGTATGTATACTACAGCAATTTATCCTGTTGAACTTACTTTAAATAAAGCTAATACTAACAATGACCACTGCCCTTTCCTCGATCTTGATATCTATATCACAAACGGAAAGTTTAATACTAAAATTTATGATAAAAGAGATTATTTTTCATTTCTTATCGTTAATTATCCATTTTTAGATGGTGACGTTCCCTTTTCACCATCTTACGGTGTTTATATATCTCAACTTGTACGATTCGCTCGTGTATGTAACAATGTTTTAGATTTTAACGAGAGAAATTTATGTATTACTGAAAAATTATTACACCAGGGTTTTCGATATCACAAACTAGTCAAAACATTTACTAAATTTTATCATCGGTATAAGGACATCATTCGTAAATATAGCTCAACATGCAGACTTCTTATACGTTCAGGTATTTCACATCCAATTTTTTATGGAAATATTCTTTATAAAGCACAAAAATGTCAGTATTCAACTCAGAAACCAACAAAACCTTGAAATAGACTTATTAAGAAGGGATATAATTACGATACTTTTGTCAGGTCATTAAATATTGCATATTTTGGCGTTAATATTGATTCACTTATAGAGTCTTTGCATTGGAACTAAACACATTTATTAAACAACCAATTGTTGGCATGATACGGGTTATGTTCTTCTCATATATGTAATGATGGTATGATACTAAACCCCTAACAGGAAGGATTGTGCCTGATATTCATATGATGAAATCATAATCTTTCAATCAGTTTAATTGAAGTCTGGAGCTGGCATGTCAGTTAACTGCTAGTAGTCTGTTGTTATTTATGTATTATTGTCATTTTGTTTATTTTTTTTTTGGTTACATCTTCTGACATCAGACTCGGACTTCTCTTGAACTGAATTTTAAATGTGCGTATAGTTATGCGTTTACTTTTCTACATTGGCTAGAGGTATAGGGGGAGGGTTGAAATCTCATAAACATGTTTAACACCGCCGCATTTTTGCGCCTGTCCCAAGTCAGGAGCCTCTATCTTTTGTTAGTCTTGTATTTTTTTAATTTTAGTTTCTTGTGTACAATTTGGAAATAAGAATGGCGTTCATTATCACTGAACTAGTATATATTTGTTTAGGGGCCAGCTGAAGGACGCCTCCGGGTGCGGGAATTTCTCGCTACATTGAAGACCTGTATGTGAACTTCTGCTGTTGTTTTTTCTATGGTCGGGTTGTTGTCTCTTTGACACATTCCCCATTTCCATACTCAATTTTATTATTACATAATTTTTATGATTTATTCTAAATAAAGATAGTGATGGCATAAGGCTGTTTGAGTTGTGTGTCAAAATGGCATGAAATACTAATAGGTGAAGCTGTGTAGTATAGGAATTTGAAATGGACTATTTGCCACTCAATCAATGAACAAAACAAACTTCATTAGTATATGCTGGTCTATGGTAGACAATAGAAAACATAGCATATTAAGTACCACATTGATATGTTAGGGAAAGATGAGTATATTAGCTGATTTACTCCAATACAAAAAGTGAAGTGTATAAAGGTTTATCATCTGAATGTTTCAGTTTACACGACTAAATGAGAATAAAACATTTAAAAATGTCCTTTTTAGCACGCATGGCCCGAAGGGCCAAGTGAGCATTTTTCAGCACTTTGCGTCCGTCGTCCGTCGTCGTTGTTTTCAGACGAATCGGACAAAACGTTGATGAGTTGCTGCACCTGAATTGGTAATGTTAAGGAAATTTTGCCGTTTTTGGTTATTATCTTGAATATTGTTTTGATTCGAGCGTCACTGATGAGTGTTTTGTAGACGAAACGCGCGTTCGGCGTACATATAAAATTTCAATCCTTATATCTATGGTGAATTTATTATAGATACAGATAAACTATTAACAGCAATAATGTTCAGCAAAGTAAGATCTACAAATAAATCAACAAGGTCAAAATGGTCAATTGACCTCTTAAGGAGGCTCGCGTATATAAGATTTTTAGAATAAAATCAAACATTTATTTTTCATAATTGTTTTTATTTATTACCTTTAGTAGTTGTTACTTTATCATATGGTACAAAAATCATTCCAAAAAATCTATTTGTGTTGGCCCCAGGTGACTTTTAAAATGTAGATATCATTGAAAAAGCTCCAAATAATCTCCCTTTGGTGCAAAAAATGCCATTTTTTTGGCATTAAAATTGAAATACCCTTTTTAACTCATCGGTGACCTATATTTTTTATTGTTGTTTTCGAATAAGTTGTACATAAATAAATAAAATTTGAGCGATTTCTGTAATTTAGTTTTTTTTTTCGATATTACCGCTATTTCTCCTATTAATTCAACAGAAAAAGGACATTAACAAAAACGTATGCTTCTTTCGAAGGCAGATTGTGAGCGTAAATGAACGGTGACCCCATTTTTTTATTTCATTTTTCTATTAAGTATAAGATAAAGTTCATTTATTGAAAAATATAGCGAAATCTTATATTAGATAAAAAAAAAAATGATTTTGTCCTTAATAATAATTTTTTATCAATTGTTTGTAAATATTTGTAATCTTACAAAAATCTTCTATTCTGAAACTACTGAGACAAATTTAACCAAACTCGGTCACAATAATTATTAGGGTATCTTATTCAAAAATGTATCCGATGAACCCACCTGCAAACCAACATGGCCGACAGAGCTAAAAGTAAAACATAGGGATAACATGCAGCTTTTGGCTTATATATCTGAATATTATGCATTTAGAGCAAAGGAGTAGGTCCAGTAAGACCCCTTTTTGGCCCCAAAATATAGCAGTTTTACAAAATTGTTAAAATGTAAACTTTTAGTCATTTATTGGATAGTAGAAAGGTTCTGTTACATAAATATGGGCTCTTTTTGACAATACAATGCACATATATTGAGAACTAGCACCATTAATTCATGCTAAATTACTGAAATCTTCACAATTCCAGCATTTTAGTTAAATTTAAGACGGGTTCCGTGTAAAACGAAAGTGGCCGCATTCGTGTTCATCCAAAATATTGACAAAAACCATCTAAAAAGTGAAATTTTTTCGCATATTTGGTAGATTTCTCATATTTGAGCCTGAATCGGATCGTTTTTAATGACTTAATAAGTTAAAATCTTTCACATAAATTAATTGCATCATATGAAATAGACACTTAAGTGTTTAAAAGAGGTCAAAATCTTTCGTCAGATGAAACTGAAATTTGAGGCCAAAATCGGTCCTTACCGGACCTACTCCTTTGACGTGCATCAAAATGTTCATCAGGTTAAGATATATATTTATCCTGAAGTTTTCAAACGAATCAGACAAACTGTTGTTACGTTGCTGCCTCTGAATTAGTAATTAAGTCTTTCCACTTTTCTGTGGAAAGACTTATTGTAATAGTTCTGATTATTTTTATTATTAAGTCTTTCAACTTTTCTGTGGAAAGACTTATTGTATTTGTTCTGATTATTAAGTCTTTCCACTTTTCTGTGGAAAGACTTATTGTTTTTCTTCTGATTACTAGGTCTTTCCACTTTTTTGTGGAAAGACCCTTTGTATTTATTCTGATTATTATTAAGTCTTTTCACTTTTTTGTGAAAAGTCTTATTGTATTTCTTCTGATTATTAAGTCTTTCCACTTTTCTGTGGAAAGACTTATTGTTTTTGTTCTGATTATTATTAAAAAATTTTTAATAAAGATATGCTACGTTTAGTCTTATAGAATTTAATGGCATCTTATAGGAGTTGGTGCCCCTGAAATGTCTTGATATGAGGTTATTTGATTATAACTAAGTTCACAATAAAGGCATTTGACCTTGTAGAAAGGGTTAGGTGACAAATGACCTCAAACAATGACTATCGGAAGTGACCTTGAGAAAACCTCAAGTAGCCTTTTTTGCAATTTTTTTTGTAGAAAAGTACTCAGAATACATATATTTTGTCATATAGATACATAAACTGATAACTGAAGACTAAAAATGACTTCCAACAAACCGGAAGTGGCCAATTATCTCCCATTATAAATACAAAAGTATATAGAAACTATATATGTTTGGAATCTGTGTGAAAAAAGCTATCATATGAGACCGGAAGTTACATTCATTTCACCGGAAGTAGCATATTATCTCCCTTATATCACTCATTAATATAATTAAACCATTATTTATCGCATCAGTATAAATAATAAAAAACTATTTTATCAAAATTTCTTTGATGTGGAAAGACTTTCAATTGTTCTCTGAACCAATGGTTTTTTATTAAAAAAAAATTCTTCCGCCAGATTATGTTCTTGCCATAAATGTTTGTTTCGCAATATGTCACTTAGATATTTCTCATATGGTATCGTATAGTTTATGTGCTTTTAAATTTCACCCTGCTAAGGTGAACCATTTTCTTTGTAAGGGTTATCTCCCTATTAGCTGTTTGTCGTCTGTGTGCATCTCCTTCGTAACAAAAAAAGATAACGACAAAGTTCCTTTTACACATTGTTCGTTACATCCTCAGAAATGTTTGGCTAATTTGGATCGAAGCGATTCGATGAAATTTTATAGGAGTTATCTACCCTTACACAATAAATTTGTCGGTATGTCTTTTCAACTCATCAACCGTTAACCGTATCAGCCTGGGATATTTTTATTTGAGGCCCCTAGGTCCTAACTTAGAAAATTAGGTCAATGTCAAAGGTCAAGGCCAAGTTCTCAATTGTAACTGTTGCTTGTATTTGCATTTCCTCCGACACTTTAAAAGTTACATATAAAAGAACAAGTGCAAAATGTTTGATTAATTGTAATAAAGATATGCTACATTTAGTCTGATACAATTTAATGTCATCTTATAGGAGCCTCTGAAGTAACTTGATATGAGGTTATTTGATTATAACTTCAACTAAGTTCAATATAAAGCCATTTGACCTTGTACAAAGGTTAGGTGATATATGACTTTGAAAAATTACTACAGGTAGTGACCTTGAGAAAACCTCAAGTAGCCTTTTTGCTAATTTTTCATATAAAAGTACTCAGAATTCATATATTTTGTCATGTAGATACACTAACTGATCACTGAAGACTAAAAATGACTTCCAACAAACCGGAAGTGTTCAATTATCTCCCATTCTACATACAAAAGTATATAGAAACTTTATATTTTTGGAATCAGTGTGAAAGAAGCTATCATATGAGACCAGAAGTGACATTCATTTCACCGGGAGTAGCATATTATCTCCCTTACATCACTCAAAAATATAATTAAACCATTATTGATCGCATTAGTATGAACAAACTATCTTCTTATCAAAATTTGTTTGATGTCGAAAGACTTTCAATTGTTCTCAGAACAATTGGTTTTTGATTTTAAGGATTTTTTTTTTGTTTTTTGTTTTATTATTTGAATATTATTATAGATAGCGATAATTTGTAAACAACAATAACGTTCAGAAAAGTAAAATCTACAAATAAGTAAACATGACCAAAATGGTCAATTGACACCATAACGAGTTATTGTCCTTTAAAGTCAAAATTAACAATTTTCGTAAATTTTTATTAATTTTTACGAAAGTCTTCTCCTAAAACAACTAGGACAAATTTAACCAAATTCGGCCACAAATAAGCATTACGGTGTTTAGTTTACAAATGTGTCCGATGACTCTGCCTGCCAAACAACATGGCATATATGGCTAAAATAGAACGTAGGGGAAAAAGCAGTTACTAGTATCTCTGAAACTAGAGCAAAAGTATAACGGTTTCATTATTCCATGCATTAATTGTAAATATCATGTGAGCGACACAGGCTCCTTAGAGCCTCTAGTTAATAACGTGACAGATAGCGAGCTATGCTTGACCTTATTTTCCAGCACACCTCAATTCAATTGAAATATTACGAATTAGGAATTAACGATTTATTGATTTGATTTTTATTGTTGTAACGCAACTTTTAAGCACAGCATGTTTTTATTTGTGGAGAAAGCCGGAATGCCCGGAGAAAACCACCGACCTTCGATAGGAAAACTGACAATCCTAGTCAATTAAGGTTGGAGTCGAGTGCAACCGCACGAACGGGGTTCGAACTCACAACCTCAGTGTTGACTGGCTAGTGTTTACAGTAGTAACTACTTAGACAGATCGGCCACCGAGGCCCAAACGATTTATTGTAACACAGTGTGCTTTACAGAGAAATCTAAATACACAAGGAAAATTATAGATTAAAGTATCCGGTTTTGAATTAGAATGCAAAAACACTTTAATGTAATAAAACGCAGGTTCAATTTACCTTACTTTACGATTTAACCGTCCACCAACAACGTATTTTTATGAATTTTCTTTCGGGTAAAAAGTGAAAAATGTTTCGAAATTTTGATGCATTTGATGATGTAACCCAAAAATGACATAACATAGAATTTAGTATGCACGAGACAGTTAAAAGCTTCGTGCAATTTTAAACAGGTCGTATTTTGCTGAACAATGACTTTTGAATAGTTTATTTGAAAAGATTGAAGAAGGATTAATTTAAACATAATTGTGGTTGTTTTTTGGCAAGGGTTGATGGCGTTTATTGTTATTTTTTTTTTTGTGTTTATGTCATGTAATGTTAAAAAATATCCATTTTCAAATAGTTTGTAGAATGTCACAATATAAATGTGAATGAGGCACAATGTTTGGTACGCGTGTTTTACATCCACGCGGACAGTATGTGATTCTAATGCAATTAGTTTGTATCAATGGTTCTGATTGGAAGAGCATAAAATTCTCTATCTCCTGGTCTGTAACTTAGGTAGCCGACATTTTGAATTGCTGAATGTATTGAAAGGTAATTTCTACAATAATAAGCCATAAAACTCACATGTTGCACCTAAAAATCCTTTTTTTTTATCAAATTTTATTATATTTTGAAGCGGCACAGAAACCAGAAAACGCCCGGTGTTTATGTTTGACGCCGGAAGCATACCTATGACGTCGTCTAGTGTTGGGACCAAAGAAGATAACATCTGTTCGCGGAATTTTCTTTAATGAAGATTGTACACTAAAATAATGATTGAAATTTAATTATGAACTTGTTTTGCATTAGAATAGAGATAACTGTATTGTATTTGAAGCTGTTCATTGTTATGAAGTATTGTTTATTTCGTTTCAGATTCTCCAAAAATTGAGTCACTTTGGCTAAGTGATAAAAACGAAACATATGGATCGGGAAGACATACAAAATATAGTTTCAATGAAGGCAATCATCTAACAATTACACTGCGTATTAAAAGTAACCCAGATCCGCAAATAGTAATAAACTCCTCTTTGATGAAGTTTCCAACATTACTTTATACCAAATGGTCTGATGATTTCACAACAAAACTACCTTCTCTTAAATGTGAAAATTCTGGAAACTTTACGATACACGCTAGTAATGGGATAGCGTATGGAGACAGGAAAACAGTCAACTTGGAGATCAAGTGTAAGTGTTGTTAAATAGTTACAGCAAAAAAATATATTAACAAGGATCTCCAAATATCTATAAGAATTGAAAACTTTTTCTAAAACTCATCATTGACAAGTGCATAATTACTTTACAGGGTAGAAAATGTATTATAATCAAGAAAATATAATTTCTATATAAAACAAGTAAAAATGACATAATATGCAACTTCTTTTATCTATATGGGACATCATTTTGTTTATCATATTTAGTTTGTATAGACATGTTTAATCTAGAAAAGTGACTTTTTTGCAAGGAAAATATCAATTTTGAAAATATCATGAGACTTACAGCGATTGTTGCTTATTCAATGTCAAGTGCAAAAAACATGTTTTCCAAGGACGAGACAAATAAGCAATTAACACAAAATATAATGATTGCAAGGCAGTTCGATCGGATTGAAAGGGTGTTGACGTGGATTGTTACTGGAAAGAGTGTGTTTGATGGAAAGTGGTCCAAAAGTTTCGGCTGGCAAATGGAGGTTATTTCCGTAACGATAAACCATTCTAAGTGACTTAATATTTGACTCTTAATTGAAGTGGAAAAAATGATCTGATACAACAATAAATGTCTGAACTTTTATAGTATCCTTGATATTAGAATTTCAAATGGTAATATCATATATAAATTTTTATTAAAACAGAAGAAATTGTTAATTAGTATTCCCTTGGGAGTGATGTCTAAATAGAGTGAGTCTCATATTCTAATTTCCTTTAAATTTTTACCACTAAAAGGGTTTAAAGGCAGGGATATAGAAATGGTCAAATCCTGCTAAAATTCATCACCTATACAGAAATATACTATGGAAGTATCATTAATAAAAAGTAATATTTCGCATCCAGCGTTTTATAATTATATGGTTTATGAAGCTAACACATTTCGGAATTGTCATTTAAAGTTGTCTTATTGGCTTGATATACTAATTGACAAGGTTATACGTATACCGTTGTTGTATAATGTCTATCCATGTTTTTTTAATATAAATTCACTTGTTTTAGTTCAATACAAAAATGCTTCTTTTGTTTTTTTTCGTGATAATTTGTTTTAGGTATTCAAAATAAGGTCATCCTCTTCTGTTTGTGAAAAAATATGCAAATGTTTTTTATAACTTAATGGCTAGATGATGTTATAAAACTTATGTACATATACTTTTTTCTCCAGAAAATTCTATAATTTGTCTAAATTTAGAAGAAGTTTACTTTTTTTACTGGTGATTGCAATACGCCATACGCAAGTGCGAATCGTTAATCAAACGTAAACATCGCTCCGTCATCAAGATGAACTATATGTTAGGGTACCTGTTTTACACGTGCTTACCTGAATATCCATGCTTCTTTGTTAATTGTGTACAAACGGGTGGCAATCGTTTATCTTCGGCTTCAATACATGACCATTAATAAGTTGCCATATTTTCATAACAATACTGACCGATTGCAATATGTTTTGATGATTACACAAAATTTATGCGAAAAAATGATAAAATCGTGCACAGAAGACAAACGTTATGATATCTATATGCATTGGTTCAATAATTGAATTAACATTATTTTTCACCGGTCACTCGTTTCATATAACTTTAAATGTATATGACAGTATGTTTTTTTTTTTCTAGCAGGTTTAGTAATTGTGAACTTGCTTTTAGTACCTATTTTAAAAAACAGTATAATTAGCACTTTTCTTTTAATAGTTTTTGTTATTCATTGTATCTTTATTGTAATCTAGTGCTTATATAATATTGATTTTCATTTATATTCTTTAATGAACGTGTTGTTAATAAAACAAAATAAGGATTTTTAGAAAAAAAGAGGTGGGTGATACTAAGGCACATTCCAAACTTAAAAGTCGAGAACAAATGACAACACTTAAGTAAAAAACGAAAGACGTAAAACAGACAAATAAGTTTAAAAAACAATTCATACAAAAACAACTAAAATCCGAACAACACGAACCTCAACATTTAACAGGATCATCTCCTGTGCTTCTGAAGTTAAGCAAATCCTGCTCTGTTAAATGTAGTGGCATCAATTGGGTAACTCATAGTAAATACACATTTTGTCATGAATCTTATTCGGTGATGTAAAAATCAAGGGAAAGAGGACGGGACTTTGGAACCGACAATTGGAACAGATCCGGAGTTTTCTGTGACAAAACTATTGCCTAGCGATTAACCAATTAGTGATGTTATCTGATAATATTTGAAGATATGACTCCAACTTTGATACTTAGAACCCTTGGTTCAATTGCTTCCTTGTAAGAAGCAACCCTTTATCGAGAAAATCATTAACGAAAACGCAAGGTCTCGGATATTGTATCATTTGGACGATTTATTCTCCATATGCCGGCATGACTGGAATGTTGCTTCCTGGAAATGGGTATTTCACAATTGAAAAGCTGAACTCATGTTGATTTTACATAGTATGGAAAAGAGAAACAGGTGCTAATTGAGATCTCAGAAACCTATTTCAGCTCTGACACATGTCTGTCTTTAGTCAGGAATATCGTCAGTTGTTGCCAAATGTAATATCTTATCTTTTTTGTTGGAGTTATGTCGCGCTTACGTATATCTCGCATCTACTTTTATGCATATTAAGTAATTGGCTAGATACATCAAATACCAATATGAAAATTGAATGAAGGCCATTTTAACTGACTTTTTTTTCACAAAATGTAAAAATATAGACAATTAAGTAAACATATATTACATCCCTTAAAATTATGACAATTGTTTTTATGATTCCTATAGTCAACGCAAATACTGACAAACAGGTGACATTAAGATACCTCCACTAGTAAACCAATTTTCATCTCATCACTGAATGACTGGACAAATAAATTTTAGTCATTTTCAGTCTTTCAGTCCAAATATGTAACTTATCCGCTGTGGTAATGTTAGTACTGTTCAGACAATTCACTTGAAGCCAATTAAGATACGTAAGTCTCTATTTACACTATTCAGAAGTTGTATTTGACCGATAAAACTACATTATTCGTTTACTAGTGTTAAAATCTTGAATGTTAATACGGTAAATTACATTTCAATTATGCTTCTGAGCTTCACTTTTCATATAAAGAAGATGAAACGATTTTCAAAAAAAGTTCTGAAAATCGTGCAATAAAAAACGATATGAGGTATTCGAATAAAACAATAAATGTTTAATCTAACATTTTATGAGAAATTGGTCTGTTAACAATTAAAATATGTATTGCAGGTAAACCTCGGGATGTTAAAACAGAACTCAAAATAGGTACAAAGGTCAACACCGATGTAAACATAGTAATGAATGTGGTATCATTTCCGGCACCAAATGTAACGTGGCTTCGTATGCCTAAATACGTATGGACGGTCCTAAAAGACAAATACGATTACAAACATAACATCAGTTCCACTATACGAATAACTTCGGAAGATGATTTTGGTTTACACGGAATAAATATTTGCAATCCATTAGGATGTATTGTGGAAAATATCACTTTACAACCCGAAGGTAATAAATTTTTTTGTATCAATACAATTCGCACTTGATTATACAAGTTATGTACATATAAATGGTAAAAATATCACATCATAAGTAAGCAGCATATACATGCTGAGAATTCATTTCTATTATTCTGAACTTACGATTGTTATTCAAATAAAAAATACAACTGCTTCATAGAATACTACCGTAACTACTTTAATTTTTACTTCTACTACAACCTATAATAATCATTATAGTTATTATCATTATTATTATTATTATTATTATTATTATTATTATTATTATTATTATTATTATTATTATTATTATATTGTTTGGCACGTCTAAACTGGTGATTGCTTAATGTTTGATTGTTAGTTATATGTCGAACAGTCGATTGCAAAGATAACCTTTATTTTCAATTATACTACTAGTATTATTATTATTGTTATTATTATTATTATCAATAATTTCTTAAGGATTATAATAATACGTTTTTATTATTTTCATTATTATCAATATTTCTGTTTTTGTTAGTTCGTTTGACATTCTTTACGATGTTAAAATGTGCACATCACATGCATAAGAAACTTTTTTGGGGAACTCTTTCATTTTGCATTAACCATAATAATACCATTCACAAAATAACACGCAAACCAAATCGTGTTTAAGGCCCTCTCAACTTATATCATAGGTAAAACATCAAATAACTACAAATTATCTCAGTCAGAGCTTGACTGTTTATATGGTAAAACATTATTGTACCAAAATGTGGTTTATATATTAATAGCAAATTATGATAATATACAAATCATTCATTTAACAGAAGAAAAATTGTGTAACGTCATCTGTTGGAATATATATTAAGTATTACACATGGACAGGATGTTCCACATAAAATTAAGGTATTCCACACTCCCAGAGTACACGCAACTGTCAAATAGAAATTACTGCTTTACCTGTAATAAGCCATACAACTTATCAATTGACCGACCATGCCACTACAATTTAAAAAGTTTGTTCATAGACGAAAATGAAAATCATCATTTTGATGAAAACAATGAATTGAAAATTGAATATTTCCCAAAGATTAAAA
Source organism: Mytilus galloprovincialis (assembly GCF_965363235.1). NCBI lineage: Eukaryota > Metazoa > Mollusca > Bivalvia > Mytilida > Mytilidae > Mytilus > Mytilus galloprovincialis. The sequence goes on from NC_134843.1 coordinate 62,788,238, forward strand.
GAAAATTTTTATCTACCTCAGGAATAATAAAAAAATGTATTTATAATGGGTCCATTTTCTATAGAAATCATTGGTCTTATGTAATGGATACCAAACAGACATGCATAATATAGATCTTAACATTTTTTTCTTTTCCGAAAGGTCAGTTATAAAAAATATTTATTTTTGTTAAAAATTTATAAAATTCAACACTCATATTGGAATAAAAAATGTTTATTTGGTTGTCCTAAAAAATGAACAAGGTTTTTGAATCAAGATGGGAACTAATTCTTCGACCTTTACGAAAGTACACCCCTCTTATTTTAGCCACACAAACCCAAAAGATGAATTGACTGGCAGTTTTGCGAATGGCAAAAATCTAAATGCTGTTTGTCAGCAACTTCAACTTATATTCCAAGTGAAAACAATTAATTAAACGTTTAATAAAAATCAAACTACATGGGGGATTATTCAGGGTATTCCAACTAAGTTCCACCAAAAGGGTATCTAACTACACAAAATTAATCCTTGATTCTTCAAAGTTTAGTTTAGCCATAATAAGTATATAACAGCAAAAGAATGTCACAAACAGTGCAGAATAAGTCTGTTCACATTTTTAGGCGAAATTTATACTGTTGAGATAGTGTCAAGACATATTTAAGACTGTCAAGAATGTGTCGTGACATATTCAGACATTATTTAGAATGTCAAGAAAATGTCAAGACATATTCAGACATTATTAAGAATGTCAAGAATGTGTCAAGACAGATCGAGACATTATTAAGAATGTCAAGAATATGTCAAGACAGATCGAGACAAATTTAAGACAGTCAAGAATTGGTCGAGACTAATCCAGACTCTTATCAGATGATACAGCAAGTGTCGAGAAATTTCAAGACAATGTTCATACTGTCAAGACACTTGTCAAGAAAAATCAAGAACCTTATGAGACAAATTCATACAATGTCAAATTTTTTTTAAAATTATTTAGACAAATCAAATTCATGCAAATTCAGACAAAAACTGGTCTTTTCAGACTTTTTGACTTTTGTAGTGTTAGAACCTTAGCATGATATTTTAAGACTCTATTGATCATTTCCTATGTTGTTGCAGTTTAATATTTTCCTTTAAATGATGGTCATTATCCTACCTTAGGCTCTGGCGATGGGAGATTATATTTCCTTATCTTTAAAAACCTGTTGTTTGGCTTATAATATCCTTTGTCAATTTAAATATGTAGCTTCAATTTGAAAATTAAGTAACTTAGCTATTTTTTGTTTATCTATTAGTAATTTGATTTCACGAAAAAAAAAATTATTTTCAATGTGAATAACAAAAAGTCTTTTTGCAATTTTAAAAAACGTGAATACAAATGTCTTAACATAAAGACGAGGAAGATTGTGTCAAGTTGTTAATAAATCTAAATTCAAAAAAAAATGACAACAGAAGTTTCCAAACATTGAACAACAAAATACAAATATTTCGTCTGCAAAACACTGCGCAAGGACCTTTGATTAGGCTAAACAATATAATCACACAAACTCTTGACAATCCTAGGCACTTCTGTATGTTAAACAGCATTGTAATATGTGTTGTCTGTCAAAACTGGGCAAAAAATACTGATACTAACCCACCAGATGTACATTTAGGATTTGATTTGATCTCTAAAAAGATATAAATTATCCTTTACCTGAAGCTGCTTTTTTCACCTTTTGAATCTACCTTTGAGTAAAATATTTTATCAAAACATTTTTAGATCAATAAAAGTATTTTAATTTGGTGATTTTGAATAGCGTAAATTAATACAGTTGATTTCTCTTTTCATAAGATAAGTCCATAGATAAAAGTTGCAAACTTAATTTCAGATAAGCCAGAAGCACCATTTAATTTCTCGGTTGAAACAACAACATTTAGATCAGCTAATTTATCCTGGATTGTTGGATTCAATGGTGGACATGAACAAAGGTTTTCCATCCAGTATAAAACTACAGATAGTGACGAGGACACGAAGATTGTTCAAACTAGTGACACTAAAACGGGGAGTAAGGTATATTACATATTGGATCAGCTTAAACCTGACACTTTGTACCACGTTATGGTTTTGTCAACAAACAAATATGGAAACAGGAATGCATCACTTGAATTAAAAACAGAAGGTAAACTCATATATTTGTTTGCTTAAGTTTTATGTTGATACTAGGCTGTTTTATTCTTCCAGGTAATAATTAGCTGCGTTTTCTTTTTTTCTCGCAAAAATAGTTATTTATATCAATACACATTAAAGTCAATGAAACAGCAAACCTAAGTTACATAAATCTCCGAGTTTTATTCTTTCGTGGAGAAGTTGGGGATGGGCACCTCGGGGTATTTTTTTTCAATTACCGTACTGTCAACGAAAAAACTTAATCAGAAGTGACGACCTAGGAAGCATTTTCTTGTGTATAGTCCTTATCCAGGAATATATATCGTGACTGCTATATTTTCTTCTAAACGAAATATATATAATGGATATTAAGCGTGTACATGCACTAAGCACAAACACACCAGGTAACTTATTTAATTGTTAAAAATCTGTAATGACTATTATAAGTTGGATGCACGTGTTCACAAGAAAATACGTTTTATGAAAAAGGCCATGTACTGACAAAAACCTATTAGTCGAGTATCACTTTATTAATCCGTAATCCATTCTACTGATAGATACTGGAGTATTTGAGAATTCAATGACATCCTTTTTGTTTACTTCTGAAATGAGAAGTTTCATAAATCACACAGGTTTATTCAAACCATTTTAATTTTGTGGTTTTGTGACATTACGATAACAATCAATATTAATACTAATATCATTTGTTAAACTAGACGCTTCTCTGTAGAAAAAAGAACTTTACTGATACTTAATAATAGGTACCAAGGCTTTAAAATATCGTTAACTTATAAAAAAGAAGATGTGGTACGATTGCCAATGAGACAACTATGCACAAAAGACCAAAATGACACAGACATTAACAACTATAGGTCACCGTACGGCCTTCAACAATGAGCAACGCCCATACTGCACAGTCAGCTATAAAAGACCCCGATAAGACAATTCAAACGAGAAAACTGACGGTATTATCTATGTAAAAAAATGAACGAAAAACAAATATGTAACACATAAACTTATTTGTTAAAACTGGCTACTTTTTTGAGATTTCAAAAACTGGGATTACTTTCAAATTATTACTTATTATAGTTTATTGTACTTTTTGTATAGCTTTTTTGCATACCGAGTCAAGCCCTTACTACGAAAAATGTAACGTTAGTTTTCTTGAATGGCTTTTACACAAATGCCCGAGATTGCTGAAATATACAATTACTAAAATACTGGACTCCGAGGAAAAGTTAAAATGGAAAGACCGTAATCAAATTTAAAGGCAAAAACAAAAGCTCAAACATTTAACTCTGTAACATTCTGTATTTGTCTGACTTACATCAAGAGCATGTAAAACAGTCTTTGTTGTTGGTTGCAATAACTTTCTGTCATATTCGTAGCTCGTTTATCAACAAAAATTGGGTCATTCGTCTATCTATTCAATTGATTCCATATTTTTATAGTCTTAAATTTTGAACTTATTTGGCTTTATAAATATTTTGATTTGAGCGTCACTGATGAGTCTTATGAGGACGAAACGTGCATCTGGCGTACTAAATTGTAATCTTGGTACCTTTGATAACTAATTAAATCTTACTTTCCAGAATTTATTTCTTGACGTCTGTTAATACTATCTCGTTTTTCAAGTAATTTTTGGGGCATTTATAGGTTGCTGTTTGGTGTTAACCACGGTTCCGTGTTGAAGGTCGCACATTTTCCTATAATTGTTAGCTTTTTATACATTATGACTTGTATGGAGATGTTTCTTTTTGGCCATGTTGGTACTCATACCACATCTGCTTATTGATATTATAATGCTTATCATCAAAGCATGCATTCAGGTTATTTTTGTATTACGATATTGATAGAATAACAGAATAGTAATGATTTATACTTGTATGTACAACTTAACTTTTGTTATTCCCTTTTCCGCCTATATTTCAGTGGAACCTACCGTTAAATCACCATCAAAATCAGCCTCCATGACACCGATATTTATTGGTATTGGGTGCAGTATTGCAGTTATTCTTTTGATAGTTATTACTGTATATTTGGTTTTCAACAAAAGAAATAAAGGCAGCGCAAGTGGTATGTTACTAGACTTTACTATATTTAATTTTTCTGGGATTATCAACACCCACAGAATATAATTCTAAGGACAATAACAAGTTAGCATAGAAATACAAGACCAAACACTGACGAGGATTTTAACTTGCATGAGGCATATGCCACGTAGCAGAGTTTAATTATTTATGTGAATATAAACATAAGAAGATGCACAATGATTGTGAATTAGAAAACTCTTCACAAGAGACCAACCGACATAGCAATTTCAAGACAATTATTGCTCACTGTATGGCCTTTAATAATGAACAAACCCCGTACGCATAATTAGCTGTAAAAAGCTCGAAATAACATATTCAAAACAATTCAAATGACGTGACTAAGGACCTGACTTAATAATGAACGAAAAACTAATATAATATACAGTAACCAACGACAACCACTGTTATGGAATGTCAAAGGGTTAAACTAGCTTTAAGAATCCAGATTTACCCTAACCTAGGACAGTGGTGTCATAGTATAAAACAAATGTTAAGGTGCCTAGGCGCTCCCCTAACCTTGGACAGCCTGCACAAGGCATGCATTTGGTACTAGAACAGGTCATAGGTTTCAACAATTCTCTTGTCACTCCAAATTACTAGATGAAATTGCACAGTTAAGATGGTGAAATTCTCATCTAACCTCTTAACCATCTACAATATCCTCTAGTTCCGTTCATTTTCTGCGTCTGTTTTCTACGCTCTTGTATGTCTACAATGTTTTTGTACAAAAATATATTATAATTACTTAAATTTTATTTTAGAACCAACAGAAAGCAATGTGTTGTATGCAGCAGTTGATAAGGTACAACAGAAATTCAAACGGAGAAACACGGGTAAATATCAATGTTAAATAACTGTAACTTTTATATTTAAAATTTTCAAACAGCACTTGTATATATCAGTTGTGCAAACAGTCCTGCTTATATACGTTATTTATTGATCGACTCTAGTTGAACTGTCGGATTGTACTGATTTATCTACATAGTTTTAGAAGTGAACTTGAAATAATATTAGCATACATACCAAATTTAAAAAAGTCAAATCTAAGTATTGCCGAGATGCTTATAATTGGGTATGTTGATTTTTTAAAACCAATATAGGATGGAGAATTTGTGACGCAATTGTCAGAACCTTCTTTCTAAACAAAGTCATTGCGCAAGAAAAGGAAAGAAATATTACTAATCAAATCAAATCAAAGTCCAGGCTAATGTTGAATATTAGTTATTGAAGATGTTGAAGTTAAAAAGGTGTCCTACAACTATTACATTCTATTATCTTTTCATACTTTATACATATCATAACATGTAATAATTTAACAAATAAAGATTATGCTGAGACTTTGCTATATTCATACAAAACGAAAAATAATAATGAGTATCAGACCATTTGGTCTTTATTTGATCTTCAGCTGTCCGAGCAATTTTTGACATATTTTCCATAAGGTACCGACGAATCCTTTTGAAATATGAAATTGTATTTCTGAAAAAAATGAGTTGGCTATTCTAATTCAAGATTCTACCGAGTTTTGTTTTATAGAACAGAGAGAATATGAAGCAAACAAGTTTTAACGCTGAAAATCACATCAACAAAATTACTGGTTGGCGTGTAATAGTTATTTTTAGAGATAGCCACTTGATATTTGAAAAGGACGATTATACCTGATTACATTACATATTTTTATGTTTTTAAGGTTAGAAACGCTGTATTATGTATTATTTTTTTTTCTCATGTAGAAAACGAAGATGCTAACTTGTCTAATGAACCTGCCAATGCAGAATATGCTTCTGTTGTTAAACCCAAATCCAAATCTAAAAAGGTACATTACAAGGGTAAGTCACTTTTAAATATTCTATTTAAGTAACGTTTAACCTGTTGATTCGATTGTCACTGGTGAGTTTTGTATGAGTCGTATGCAGAAGAAACACGCGTCATGCATACAAAACATTTATATTCGAAGGTTTTTTTCAAAAAGTTTTCATATTTTCAGTTCTATGGAAAGCGTAAATGCTTATTGTCTTTAATGATTTCTTCCTTATTACAACTACTTTGGGGTTAAAAATAACAGTACTTCAAAGACGGTCTTAGTTTTTCATATCATATTTGGTACAAATGGTTCTTCAATACAGCGAGAAAATCCCGCATAAGTTTTGTATCACGTATTGTTTCTATGGGTCTTAGCTGATTTTATCCATAAATTGTATATAAGACAACTCCTCAATCAGATGAGATGCATGACTTGTGACAGAAATATAAACATGCGCCGGAACAAAATATTTTTTTTTTTTTCATTCATTTAGGAAGAAGGGAGGGGGATAGGCATATTACTTCGATTTACTTTTTTTTGTATTTTAGAAGACGAAATTGAAACAGCAAATGATGAATATGCAGTTGTAGACAAATCAAATAGAAGTAAGCTATTTACATTTTGTTAATGTTGAATTTAAATCAAATAAAATACCATGCTATCATAAGTGACAAAATTTCACCCTAATTGACGATGATTAATCTGTCAAACTAGCGTGCTAATCGTTAGGATCAGTTATGAAACCGTTAGCTCCATAGGCTCAGATATTGAAAGATCAAGATAATTTATCGTGTAGTATTGGTGTGTAGATATTGAACGATGAAAATCAATAGTTTGGTCAATTTTCATTTTCCTTAAAAACTTATAGAATAGATAATGGAAACGAGGAATGTGTTACAGAAATAAAACAACGAACAAAGAGAAGAAAACAGACCAAGACTACCAATGGGTCTTCAACGCAGCGAGAAAATCCCGAGTCTATATGCCGGCTTCAGCTGGTCCCTGAAGAATATTGCATAATGGTTCACTGAAGTGAACGCGACGTTTGACTCCGAAACATACACATGAACCAAATTTTACAAACCACACAAAACTAACCAATTTTAGTCTATAGATTTCTGACTTGGTAAAGATGTCAAACTGCGGCGGGGTTTAACATGTTTTATGAGTGCGATTGAGTGTGTCTCCTCACAGCTTGTTCTTTTATTAGTTTTCTGAATAATATGTCTGGCATTGGATGCACATTTTAATTAATTAAAATAGACCCCAAATGATAAAAAGGAGGCAAAAGGTATCATAGGAATATTAATCTCATAAGCCGAAAAAAAAGCTGACAACGCCATTGCAAAAAAAACCCTGAGCACCACGACCCCAATCAAAACCCGGGATGCCTCAGAAATGTAACCATATTCTGCTCCATATGGGCACCCGTCATGACTGCGCTAGAGTGTGTCTACCTATATGATATGCTTAGAATGCTATGTCTGGCATTGATGTAGTATTTCTTTGATCGGCAAAATTTTCGTCAAAATTGAACAAAACCATAACGTCTACTTGCTTTCGATGACCTTTTCTTATTAGGTTGTCTTCTCATTGTCATGCTACACATATGTTCTACTTACCATGCACCTATAATTAACATTTAATTGTTTTTGGTAAATTTTTTCAGAGATAAATTTTACAGAGGATGACACTACTTATGCAAATCAAGGCGATGCAGATTTGCTTATACGTCAACCATCGAGAACAAAGCCATCTGGACGGGTGTGTTTAACTTTATATATGTTTTTTCTATACCGTTTTTCTTTCTTTTGTAAATGAATCGGATAAAACGTGTAGAAAAATGATAATACTTGAACAATAGTTTATAGCATACAAATATGCCTAAAAAGTAAGAACATTTTATGGCCATATTTTGATGAGACAACTACGATTTATACATCCTACATGTAGCACACACTTGCAGAAAGACATAATTTCTGTGTCATTTGGACTCTTCTTGAGATTTGTAGAATTGGCAATTAAACCCGTGACCCTTATTTTTACTTAATATTTATGGAGATTTTATGGCAAATGATTATCTTATTGAATTTTAACTAATTCTATTATTTTAACGTGTTCTCAATTAGAAAAATGTAAGTTTATCCTATACAACCCATAACAAAAAACTGAGATTAACAATTTAAATTATAGTTTATTTTGTGTATTTTTTTTACTATTAAAATGAGTTGTAATTTTAACTTTAAAAATGAAGTGTTATTTTAAGTACGCACTCATGACTTGACAAATGCAGTAGAATATTTATCAAGTATCAACATTATCAAGGACCTAATTTATACGTTCATCTGATAAGTTATTTCAACTTTTATTTTTAGAGAAAAAATAAGGATGGTTTAACATACATAGAAGTATCCTTCGCCAGGAAGCCAAAAAATAAACGTGTTATCATTGGAGCTGAAAACAGGACAAACTATGTTGATATAGATTTCACAAGGACAGCTGATCCATTACCAGAAACTGCAGACGAATGACCTCTTTAAAAGATATTGTTTTTGTATTTAACATTTTTAGATGTAGAAATATTAAGAGTTTTGATGTGTATGATTTTTACAAACACAATGTATTAAGAAGATATGGATTGGGTGAACAGAAAATAGTATGATAGAGAACTCACATATAAAAATTTAAAAACATTGACAGCAAACCAAATGAATAGAGTTTAATAGTCTAAAAATTATGAATACAAAAATGAATACACACACTTTCATACCTTCATGCCAAGTTTTTCAAAAAGACCGATCAAGCTGATTATACCCAAAGTTCTTCTTTCAAATGAGAACATTGCTTGTACGTAAGTCATGTCGGAATTAAATTAAAAAAACAGCTGTAAAAAAAGAAAGGTCTATTTCTCCAGGATCATTCTTTTTATTTAAGGTGGTATGGGTGTCCATCTTGGATTGTAAAAGACAGAGAAACAAAGGTCCAGATTTTCCGTCAGGTTAGCAAAATTTGATGCAGTAATGCAGATATTTAATGTGAATTTTCATTTATAAGAACCAATTTATAAGAATATAACTTATAAATATTAATAGTTTTGCAAATGTCAATTATTTTTGGTGTAAAGAAAAAAAATTAAATTGGCATTTTAAGGGGAGGTTACTCTAAAACAGTGCATTTTCTGAAGGATTCTACATGGAATTTTCCCATTTTGTATTTTAGCAGGAAAAAACGTACGGTGACCCTATCTTTTCTTTTGATATTCTAAAAGCAATGTCTGAAAGCTATCTTTTCCTGAAGTATTTAACAATTGTATCATTTTGTTTAGTTTCTAATCACAAAATGGTGTTTTTTCCTGTATAATCCATATAAAATGTGTCATTTTGTCCCGTCCTGTAGCTGGAGAAAATGCACGGTGACCTATCACTTTTATTATATTTTTCAACATGTATCAATAGATACTACGTTTTGGCAAGGTATGAACAAATTCTATCATTTTTATTTTAGACTCCCATACCACCTTAAGATATTTTTAAATGTCTTACGCACACTAACTTCATTGAGAGAGAGAGAGCGAGAGTTTAATCTAGATTTTAAGTTAAAGTGTAAACCTTATTCATTTTGTTAAGAATGTACTACTGTCATGTAAAAATGTGTTTTGCTTTTTGTTTTAATTATGCGCGATACTACTTTTTGATGTTAATTTTTTAATTGGGATTACCAACCATTTATATGTGTTCCTATACTGTATATATAGTTTTCCTGACCTGATGATTGTTCGATTAATGCATTGTATCGTGTAAAGATTTTGGACTTTTTCTTCGAACGGAAAATCAAAAGACCAAATTCAATTCATGTGAAATTAGAAGTATGACACCGTTCACACTAGGACATTTTTATCGATTTAAACTAGACCGATTCACTTTAGATCGGTTTAAGGGCTAATGTGAACACATTGAATCGATCTTGAATCGGTCCAAACTAAAACACCAAAAGAGGTAGTTTAGTTTGAATCGATCTAAAGTAAACCGATCTTACATTAGATGTGAACGCAGAGATCGGTTTAAACTAGTACGATTGAATCGAAAATAACGTATGCGCATGTATAGCGACAAAACTATCTCAGAGGTTCGTTGTTTAACCCATATTTCTCTGTTAAAAGACCTTTAAAACAAACTGTAAACATGTTGTCTTCGCCATAGCATAGATTTGCGAAATCTGTGTCTTCTTTTCTTATGTTGATTTTTTTTCTTTGCAGGAACTGCAGTATTTCCGGCGTCGTATTGTAACTTCGTTGCTACAGTTATTATTTTCAAAATTAAAGAAAACTGCAATAACAAGAGAAACAATAACTTTATCCAATTTTTTTTCCCAAGTGTGTGTATCAGTGTAACAGCACATGAATTTGATAAATCAGTTCTATTTATACACAGTGTTTACAGTTTTACGGGCAAAAAGGTTAGATCGATTGCGTTTTTAATTGTAGTGTGAACGCAGTGGTTCATATTAGACCAATAGAGATCGATATGATTAAAGATAATGTGAACGCTAACTGGTTTTATTTAGATCGATTCAAATTAGATCGATAAAAAAAAATGCTAGTGTGAACAGGGTCTAAGTGACTCCCCTTAAAACACACTTGACCTCAATCAATGAAATATACCCTCAGATCAATTTACAAACTATTTTATTGCAAGAGTGTTGATTATTTAAAATTAATGAGGACATTTGTTTCAGTTTCGTTTCAAGCTAATGACCTGGAACGAATGTAGACATACATAATTGTTTACAAACCACCAAAAATAATTAATCATAAAATATTCCTTTAATCGTTGAAACATAGATATTCTATAACACAACACACCTCTTTTTTTATGTTTTATTTTATTTTTCCATATTGCATAATCTTTATTTTTGTTTTGTAAATTGATATGGGTTTTTTTGTAGAATGTTTTTAGTATTTGTATTTTGCCATAACAGTGTCGTTCAAGTCTGACTTGTGTGTGTCATTGTCACCTCTCCTAGTTTCAATTTCTTTTTAAAGAGCGAATGAAACGCAATCGTTAAGAAACAAAATAAAAAGTGAAGAGTACAGTTTTCCCGTTTATCATACATTTAGACATACATTTACCGTGGGAATGAGTTACCAAAGCTGTCCAGTTTATTATATATTAAAAAAATGAAGGTTACACGGGAATGAGTTACTAAAGTTGTCCCGTTTATCATATATTTTGGACATAAAAATTTAGATGGGAACGAGTTACTTACATAGGGGTCATTTTTAATTTTCGTTACCAGAAAGTTCAAATCAATACTATCTTTAGAACTGGTTTTGTTTTACTCAAGTATTGTTTTAAACATGTTTAAATATAGAAATATATCTTAACATTTTGAAGTGTATCACTTACATATTCGTAAAAATGTAAAGGGATCTAGATGGGGTTGATAGGTTAAGAGAATAATAGAGAACTAACATATAAAAAGTTGTGAGAATACATATGAAATGAATATACCCCCATCCATATCCTCATTGTAAGTACATGGTTTTTTTTTCAAAAAGTCAGATCATGGTAACTCTAAATACTCGAAGTTATTTTTTTAGATGAGAATATAGCTTGTATGTCATTCATGTCGTAACTATAAAAACTAGAAATAAAACATGAAGGTTTGTAGGGTCATTTTTTATTTAGAATATTTTTTGAAAGTCAAACAAACACTCATTACAGAACTGGAGAGAATGCATTTAATCTGACAAGTTAGAATAAAAGTCCACACACCTTGATTAATTTGTCATCAAGAGATGAAGAGAGTGCACTTCTGTCATATAATATAAAAGATGTTTTGCTTTTCTTTTTTTCTTTTTTGGCACAGCACAGCTTTTTGATGTTTATTCATTTACATGGTGTTTATTTTTTAATTGTTGTTATCAATTATTTGAATTTGCTTCTGTTTTGTGCATACAGTTTTACTGTCCTGATGAATATGTTGAATTGTGTCTTGCATATATTTAGGACTTTTTCTTCAAAAGGAAAAAAGAAATGTCCAAATTCGATTTATGTCAAATTTCGAAATACTAGTAGGTTAATGAACTAAAAGTACCCTGGAACTCGACCCAAAAAAATACCGTCAGATCATTTCACAAACTATTCTAATGCAAGAGTGTTGTTTATTTAAACTAAAGAAGGAAATGTGTTTCAGTTTCAAGTCTATGACCTTGAACGAATTTAGATATTATACAATATTTTGTACCATATATTAAACATGATTGCATATTATTTATCTTTTAAATAGTTATTTTAATATGAATAATTACAAAATACTCTTTATCAATTCAAATCTTACAAAATTTTAACGAATATTTCCCATGATACATTTACATTATAATCAGTTACATCACACCACCTTAAAAATCCGTAACGCTATTTTTTTTCATTGTTCATTGTAATATTGTATTTGTATGTAGCAATGTAAATTAACATATCATTGCACATTATTGTTTATTGATATATTTTGTAGAATGTTGTATGTTTTGGTTTTTCATTTCGCCATAATATTGTCGTTTAAATCCGACTTGTGTGTTTTACTATCTCTTCTTTAAGTTTTATTTTTGTTTAAAAGAGCGGATGAAACGCATTCGTTATTAAACAAAATTAAAAGAGAAAAATAAAATTGTCCCGTTTTTCATATTTTAAGACAAAAAGGTTATCATAAGAATTAGTCATTAAGTTTTTACCGTTTTATATATATTTAGACAAAAAAGATTAACATGGGAATGAATTACTTAAATCTGAGTAATTTCTAATTTTCAGATCAATAACCTGTTTAAAACTGATTTTGTTTTACTTAAGTATTGTTTTAAACATGCTTGAATATACATTTAGCGTGTATTACTTGTACATTCACAAAAATGTAAGGAGATGTAGATGGGGTTTACTTAATTGAAATGAGAATAATGGAGAACTAACGTAGAAACAGATGTGGAACAATTGACAGCAAAAATAAAGAAATAAAAGATAATGTCCTGGAGTTGAAACCTTCCACATTTGCCGAGCAATGACTTTGGATGTGGACATATATTAAGAACACCCGCTTTATCCCGGGTTGGGAAGCCCTAACCCTTTTTAAAATGACTGGATCACCCCCTGCTAAATACCCGAGAAGTTCATATTTTAGGTGAAATATTGCTTTAATATCAGTCATGCGTAACTATAAAAACCGAGAAATAAACTGGAAGGTCTGCAGGGTCCGTTTTGATTTTTTAAATATTTTTAAAAGTCATACAAACACTCATTTCAGTGTGAGAGAATTTAAGCTAACGAGTGTATGTAACAGGGAACATCATTGTCATTTTTAGCTCACCTGGCCCTAAGGGCCAATTGAGCTTTTCTCATCACTTTGCGTCCGTCGTCCGTCGTCGTCTGTTACCTTTTACAAAAATCTTCTCCTCTGAAACTACTGGGCCAAATTTTACCAAACTTAGCCACAATCATTATTGGAGTATCTAGTTATAAAAATGTGTCCGTTGACCCGGCCAACCAACCAAGATGACCGCCATTGCTAAAAAAAGAATATAGGGGTAAAATGTAGATTTTGGCTTATAACTCTGAAACCAAAGCATTTAGAGCAAATCTGAAACGGGGTTAAATTATTTATCTAGTCAATATTTATCGTCTCTGAAATTTTTAGATGAATTGAACAATGGGTTGTTGGGTTGCTCCCCCACAATTGGTAATTTAAAAAAAAAATCTGTTTTTGGTCATTATCTTGAATATTAGTATAGATAGAGATAAACTGTCAACAGCAATAATGTTCAGCAAAGTAAGATATACAAATAAGTCAACATGACCTAAATGGTCAGTTGACCCCCTCATAGAGTTATTGCCCTTTATAGTCAATTTTTAACAATTTTCATTAATTTTAAAAAGTTTTGTAAATTTTTACAAAATATTTTCCTCTGTGTAACTAAAGGGCCAAGTTTATTATAGATAGAGAAAATTGTAAGTAGCAAGAATGTTCAGTAAAGTAAGATCTACAAACACATCACCATCATCAAAACACAATTTTGTCAGGAATCCATCTGTGTCCTTTAATTTGTTTAATACATGTATGCACATAGACCAAGGTGAGCGACAAAGATTCTTAAGCCTCTAGTTTATCAAGACATAGAAAGAGTAGTTACTGTCATGTCAAGAATGTTTTGATTTTGTTTTTAAATTGCACTTTTTTTATTCACATGTTGTTTTTTTATTGTGGTAATGAGCTATTTCAATGTGTTACTACGTTGTATATAGCTTTCCTTGCTTGATAAATATTCATTTATTACATTGTTAAATTTAGAATGGAAATGCGGAATGTATTAAAAAGACAACAACTCGACAAAAAAGCAGAATAAAGTCGAAGGCCATCAATGGGTCCTCAACATGTAGCGGGAAAATCCTGCATCTATGTGTCTTGCATAGATTTAAAACTTCGTATGCGATAGATAGAATCAAAAGTCCAAATTTGATTCATGTCAAGGTTCGGAATAAGTTAATGAACTTAAATTACAAAAAACTCAATAAATACATGTTATCCTCATATCAATTTACAAACTATTCTTATACAAAAGTGTTGATCATTTAATTTAAATCTAATAAGGAAATGCGCTTCATTTCAGTTTCAAGTCTATGAACTTGAACGAAACTAAATATACGTCAGTTTTTACAATCCACCAAACATAATTCCATATTATTTATAAGATATTCTATTAAATCGTCAAAATATTGTTCCATTACAAAATATCCTTTATCAATGAGGGCCCTCATGGGGTTTTTGATTATGTGATTACTTGGCCGTTTTTTTAATGATTATTTGATTATTAAGCCAAATATTTCATGATTATTTGATTACCTAGGACTGTATTTTTAGTTTATGATTATTTGATTACTAAAGATAAGCAAATATTTAATGATTATGTGATTATATTGGCAAAAAAATGGTGATTATGTGATTACTAGGACCCCCCCCCATGAGGGGCCTCATCAATTTTAATCTGTCAACATTTTAACGAATATTTCCCATGATACATTTACATTCTAATCAGTTTTATTACACCACTTTAATTTAAAATCCGTAACGCCATTTTTTTTTCATTATCCTTCGTTGTTACAATATTGTATTTGTTTGTAGTAATTTAAATTTACATATCATTGCAAATTAAACTGATATTTTCATACACGAGTGCCTGTTCAAACGTTAATAAGTTATACTCGCCGACTAAACCATTGACTCGTTTTGATTGTTTGTTTTCGTTTTTGTTTTTGTTTTTATTTTTTTTTTTTTTTTTGCATGCATCATTTTTATTTTTGTTTGTTTTATAATTATATTTTGTAGAATGTTGTATGCCTTTGTTTTTCTTTTGTCATAATGTTTTAGGTTCCCCTTTCAAAGTTTTAATTTTTTCGTTACGCCATATAAAAGAGTCGCTTAATCCGACTTATGTATTTTATAATCCTCTCTCCCAGTTTTATTTTTCTAAAGAGCGGATAAAACGCAATTGTGAGAAACAAAATTTAAAAAAGAGTTCATACAAATACACTGCCAAGTTTTTAGGGAAATATCTTTAAACGATCTTAAAGTAGATCAGGTTTGAACTCACTTCCCCCTTCTGGGATTGTTAAATAGCAGAAAACTATCGGCCTAGATTTTTAATGAAATGTGCAGATGTTGATGTACGAATGGAATTAATTTGTTAGACTTTTCACATAAATAATGATAATTATGAGTTTTATCATATTTTAATGACTGTTTTTTTACGAATACAGAGTAGCAAATAAGGGGTTTTTCTTCTTTAACGTTGACATATAAGGGAACTAGAATAATGTAACTTTTATAAAGGAATGTGTAATAAATTCACATATTTTATTTTGTAAAAAGAAAACGAGTCCCGTGACTCCAATTTTCTTTTTTATTTTCTGAAAGCTCATTATAATATCTATCTCCTTATATTTTATTTCAAAATTCAAACTTCTCCATGAACAATCTATTTAAATTTTGACAATTTTTCATAATCTGTAGGTTGATAAAAGGCCCCGAAATCCTTACTTATTATAAAATAATTAATAACTAGCAAGATTTAAAATACATTTTGGCAAATCATTAAAAAAAAATCAATGGATTTTAATGTAGACCTGCACCCCCTTCTACCTTTATAGAAACAAATGACAATTGTAGTTTGAAATAGCGTGTGTTCATTGAATATATTTATAAATACAGTCGTCTTTTATTTCTTTGTTCAGTATATTTAAAGTCGAATATCTGTAAAACGATCTCTATAATTACTAGTTGTGATACAATTCATGTTGTAACCCGAAAGAAGGAAGTAGAATTTATTGAAAGAAAATATCGATTTCCGGAAATAAGCTGAAGATGAGAGATTAGTAGGTACGTAAGTGCTTGATACTATAAGTTGTCAACTTTCCGTTTGTTAAGTGTTTTGTCATCTTTGTTTCCCTTTCAACTTGAAATGACACTACCACGCATTCGCGAAACACCACTAGATATAGATCGGTTTCTATTTGTAAAAGCTTGCTCTCATCAATATGGTAAGCAACTGCTCAAAGGAAATATAACTTACTGGGGAAAATAGAGAGATAAAATCAAAACGGTGAAAAAATATATCACTTTCCGATCTATAAATATGAAGTGGTTTCAGTTTTAGTTCATTATTCACGAATTTTTAGTTAACAAATAAACATAGAATATGCAAATTACATATTGCATGA
Source organism: Mytilus galloprovincialis (assembly GCF_965363235.1). NCBI lineage: Eukaryota > Metazoa > Mollusca > Bivalvia > Mytilida > Mytilidae > Mytilus > Mytilus galloprovincialis. The sequence goes on from NC_134843.1 coordinate 62,805,017, forward strand.
TTGATCAATTTAAACACTGTTTTTAATATTTTCAAATATGAATAACTATTTATAGCTCATTGTTAAACAGCATCCAGTTTCAATCACTAAATACAAATGACCTTATAATTTTGTAAGGGGTTGGATGTGGGGACATTCTTTTCTTTATTCGTATTTTTTACACCATTTATTCTATAAGTTTTATTTAATCATCCTATCACGAGGGGTTACGGGAACATAGGACGGCGAAAAGCACGAGTCGGTGGCGGAAACCAGTGGAAGAGGGGTGTAAAAATGGCCGTTGGATATTCTCGAGACAAAAAAAAATATTATTTGTGTTTGGGTCTAAGGGGGAGGAAAGCAGGAGTATGATGAGAAGGAAATGGAAAAAGAGGGAGGAATCTGTCCATCCTCTCATTATTCTCTATCCTAATTTTTTTGCCATTTATTCTGCACCTTTGTCCATTCTATTTCTATTCTTTAAACCTCATCTTTTTCTCTTTTATATATCTGAAAATGAAACCATTTGGGTATTTTGTATTGTGGAGTACACAAATATTTACTTCTCTGTATCTTACATTTAAGCCAATATTTTTTTTTAGTTCTGTACCGGAATCAAAAGATTCAGAACACTTGAATTTGCACTAACTCACATCACTCAAGTCTACTTATATATTATATTTCAAATTATTTTTTAGCTCACCTGGCCCGAAGGTCCAAGTGAGCTTTTCTCATCACTTGGCGTCCGTCGTCCGTCGTCGTCCGTCGTCGTCCGTCGTCGTCGTCGTCGTCCGTCGTCGTTAACTTTTACAAAAATCTTCTCCTCTGAAACTACTGGGCCAAATCAAACCAAACTTGGCCACAATCATCATTGGGGTATCTAGTTTAAAAAATGTGTGGCGTGACCTGGTCAACCAACCAAGATGGCCGCCACGGCTAAAAATAGAACAAAGGGGTAAAATGCAGTTTTTGGCTTATAACTCAAAAACCAAAGCATTTTGAGGAAATCTGACATGGGATAAAAATGTTTATCAGGTCAAGATCTATCTGCCCTAAAATTTTCAGATGAATCGGTCAATCGGTTGTTGGGTTGCTGCCCCTGAATTGGTAATTTTGAGGAAATTTTGCTGTTTTTGGTTATTATCTTGAATATTATTATAGATAGAGATAAACTGTAAACAGCAATAATGTTCAGCAAAGTAAGATCTACAAATAAGTCAACATGACCAAAATGGTCAGTTGACCCGTTTAGGAGTTATTGCCCTTTATAGTCAATTTTTAACCATTTTTCGTAAATTAAAGTAATCTTTTACAAAAATCTTCTCCTCTGAAACTACTTGGCCAAATTAATCCAAACTTGGCCACAATCATCTTTGGGGTATCTAGTTTAAAAAATGTGTGGCGTGACCTGGTCAACCAACCAAGATGGCCGCCACCGCTAAAAATAGAACATAGGGGTAAAATGCAGTTTTTGGCTTATAACTCAAAAACCAAAGCATTTTGAGGAAATCTGACGGGATAAAAATGTTTATCAGGTCAAGAACTATCTGCCCTGAAATTTTCAGATGAATCGGTCAATCGGTTGTTGGGTTGCTGCCCCTGAATTGGTAATTTTGAGGAAATTTTGCTGTTTTTGGTTATTATCTTGAATATTATTATAGATAGAGATAAATTGTAAACAGCAATAATGTTCAGCAAAGTAAGATCTACAAATAAGTCAACATGACCAAAATGGTCAGTTGACCCCTTTAGGAGTTATTGCCCTTTATAGTCAATCTTTAACCATTTTTCATAAATCTAAGTAATCTTTTACAAAATCTCCACTGAAACTACTAGGCCACAATCATCTTTGGGGTATCTAGTTTGAAAAATGTGTCCGATGACCTGGCCATTCAACCAAGATGGCCGCCACGGCTAAAAATAGAACATAGGGGTAAAATGCAGTTTTTTGCTTATAACTATGAAACCAAAGCATCTAGAGCAAATCTTACAAGAAGTTAAATTGTTAATCAAGTCAATATCTATCTGCCCTGAATTTTTTAGATGAATTGGACAACTTGTTGTTGGGTTGCTGCCCTCCAATTGGTAATTTTTAAAGAAATTTTGCCGTTTTTGGTTATCTTGAATACTATTATAGATAGCGATAAACTGTAAACAGCAATAATGTTCAGCAAAGTAAGATCTACAAATAAGTCAACATGACCTAAATGGTCAATTGACCCCTTAAGGAGTTATTGCCCTTTATAGTCAATTTTTAACAATTTTCATTAATTTGGTAAATTTATGTAAATTTTTACCAAATATAGTTCTCTGTTACTAATGGGCAAAGTTCATGATAGATATAATTGTAAGAAGCAAAATCGTTCAGTAAAGTAAGAACTTCAAACACATCACCATCACCAAAATACAATTTTGTCATGAATCCATTTGTGTCCTTTGTTTAATATGCACATAGACCAATGTGAGCGACACATGCTCTTTAGAGCCTCTAGTTTAGTTTCCTTTTGAATTTGTAGAACATACTTTCATATCATGTTTTCGTTATAATTTGATATTTTTGTGATTTTATTTTATCAGGAAAGGACTTCTCAAATGTTGTAATCATAGTTTGTGTTAAATGCCTTTTGCTTTTGTTTTTAATTTTGCTTTTCAATAAAATTTGATTAAACTAAATGATTTTTTTTATTTAATTGCAAAATTGGTCAAATGTAAATCTGAGAATAATAACCATAAACGAATGACAGGATTCGTTTATTTATCCAATATAAGTCAGCATAGAACGATGACGGTGGGCACATAAAGCATCACCAAACATGCACTTTCTCAATTACCTGTGTCTATGGTCTCATTAGCGTTGCATTTAAGGAAAATTACAGTACTACAAGTACTAATTAGAATCTGTTTCAGTTGTTTACGAAAAAGACAATTATTGTATAATGCTCAAGACCGTATAATGACCTGTAGATATATTTCGATTTAGTTAGTGTTGTATGGTTGCTGGTTCATTAATGTACATGTATGTTTACCTCACATCTAGTTTTACTAAAATTATTGGCAAACCGTACAATTATTTTCAACTCGGAAAAAAGACTACAAAACACTTTAAAACAGCAACCGAAATAGGCGTGAAATCAGATATTCTTCAACGATTTATTCTGAAATTCTTTTCCTATGTGTGATACAGTCTAACAGTTAGTCTAAAATAAGGACAGATAATGCTAGTATTGCCAATGTGACAACTATATTTTTAAAGGCAAATGGACAACATTTAAACACATAGAGGTCCCCGTACGGTCTTCATATCGTTTAAGTAAGTTTGAAACAGAAAACAACAAAATAGCGATCTGATTTATCCAACAGCATTTAAAATAGACATTAAACAAAGACTTGTACACTTATACATACTATGGTGGGTAAAGGAGTTTTGTGGCCACTTTCCCCAGACTTACCACCCATCCGTTTATCTGTCTGTAGCATGTTAACAACACAAAAGAAGTCAAAACTATATGTCGGAGAGTGCAAGAATTATCAAATCGTTGCATAGCACAAAAACATATAAACATGACGCAAGTACCGATCTAAGAGTACATTAAGTTACTGAAATATAGTTCAAAGCACAGTCATAGCAAATAAATAAACCATGCTTTCTCAAACTAAGATATCACTCATTATACCCCCTTCAGAGCAAGTACTAGTACAAAGACGTCATAAGCGGTCAGAGAATAGCACCTATTCCGACAATACTATATTATAAGTATCAACAGAAAATATATCCATGTTTGTATGTTAATGATTAGATTTCAATACGTCATGTTTAGTACGTATTGAAATCATTGAAGTCTTGATAACGCTATTAGGATATTCATCATGTGTTCCTAATTACTGACTGGAGACTTATAAAATACCAATTGGATAACTTATATCAAGGTCCGCAAATGAATCACAGCTAGAGCATAAAAGGGGGGGGCATTAGAGGTTTGTGATTAGGGTCAAGGTTCACATTATAGCTGCAGAGGTTTTCAACATACAACTAAGGAGGGAATCATTCTTTCTACACATGACATTGGCGTGACGTCTAGACCGGACGTGGCTGTGTATTTATGCATCCCACCCAATTTAAATTGTAAGACTTTCCAAAATTGGCGGGGGAAAGTCTCGATAGATAAAGTTGTATATCCAAGTTAACGCTTGTACTTCTGTGTTGAAATTGTGCAAAGAATGATTTCTCTAGGGTTCAAAACTTAAATCCCTACCAAAAGTTATTCATTTTTGATGAACTATATAAACAGCTACGTCCACTTGTATTTTATCCATCTGATGAGTTAAGCCTTTTCAACTGATTTTTATAGTTCATTCTTACGTTGTACTGTTATACCACTGTCACAGATAGGGGAAGGGCTGTGATCCCGCTAATATGATTAACCCCGCCACATTCTGTATTTATGAACCTGTCCCAAGTCACGAGCATGTAATTCAGTGGTTGTCGTTTGTTTATGTGTTACATATGTGTTTTGCGTTCAATTTCTACACATAGAGTAGGCCGTTAGTTTTCTCGTTTGAATTGTTTTACATTGTCATTTCGGGGCCTTTTATAGCTGACTATGCGGTATGGAATTCGCTCATTGTTGAAGGCCATACGGTTACCTATAGTTGTTAATTTCTGTGTCATTTTGGTTTCTTGTGGGGAGTTGTCTCATAGGCAATCATACGTACCACATCTATTTTTTTTAAATTCATATTCACAGCTACTTTTGCATAGGTACTATTTCTGTACTAAAAATTTGTAGTACTGGAAATCTACTTTTAATATTCAGTACTATTTTGTTACTCTAAAATTATTGTAATATTAAGGTACCTTTATTTTACAGTACTTTATTTGTATTTGAAATTTAGGTAAGACAGATTTTTGGTTACTACCGTTACATTTTCAGCATTTTGAAAGTCTTTCTATTTAAAATCTGTCAAAGTTATGATTTTCAAACATGGAATATTGTATTATTTCTGTACCAAAATATTTATTACAAATCAAGTACTGTAAAATACAAGTACCTAAATATTACAATAGTTTTAAAGTAAAGAAATAGTACTAAATATTAAAAGTAAATTTCCAGTACTGCATTTTTTTAGTACAGAAATAGTACCTATGCAAAAGTAGCTGTGTAAACAGCATCAAAAAATGTTTATACTACAACAGTAATGTTAAAGGTCCTCATTTAAAGGGACAGGCGTAAAGGACGTGTGCTTTTTAACAAGAATTATCTCCTTGGTTGCATGCAAATCTTCATAACTTAAAGCATTGTTGACTATTCCAACTCCCAAATTGCTCATACCAGAAGAGTTTGCTAGGGTAACGAAAATAGATAACCTGGACCTAGCAGCATCGCAGTGCACAAATGTACCTACAGTGTTTTATGTTCGTGTAAATGTTATCATGAATGTGACTGAAATACTTGCCACTGGAATTCATGCAAACACAAATCAAGTATATCATTCTTTTAAAATATTCAAAATTCGTTTAAAGATCAGATTCAGATAATTTGATTTTGCTTATTACAGCGTCTACAAGGTTTGGATTGATCACTGCATCAAATAATTGTTTTCTTAAATGGAGTAGTACTACCATCGCATGATAAAGTAACCAAAGCTGAAAATATGAAATGAAATGGTGATGTCATTTGTATTAGTAGCAATACAGCTATTGGGATATCAAGGTATATACAATAGATATGCAATTCTAGATAGTTCACACAATTTGAAACGATACATGTACAAAAATGTAAGACAACAGATATAGTTTGTATGTCTATAGGTCCAGAGGACATCATTCTAATACAAATAAATAAAGTCCATCTACATATTAACAAATAATCGTTTCAAACAATTTTATTTCAAAATAAATGTCTTTACGCGAATGCAATCTAAATAACACAGAGTAGATGATTTTTTTTCTGAAAAGAAACCACTAAGGGCATCTCGTTGTATCTTACTCACAACGAGAGCAAAATGTGGTGGTTTCTGTCCCCAGTCGGATAAAACGAAACACTTTAATATTGGTACTTGCTGCCGCTCCGTAAAACACGTTGTATTTGGAAGACATAACTGTTACCTTGTGAAAATGCACGTTAAAATACCGGCACATCTAAATGTATTGTATAAATCATTTTATTGCCGAATCACACAGAATAAAAATCAAATCATAGGTATATCTCGTATTGTTTTATATGTTCGGAAAAACATACAAACGTCTTTAAAAAATATAAGCTACATGTACATAATTTTATGTACACTATATAATACACTTACACACAATGTAATATATACCATAAAAGTGGCATATCTACATGGAAAGAGCATTTACTAATGTAATCATTTTCATATTTTAGTTCTTTGTTGTGTGGAGACGTTTCCAGACCAAATTAAGACCAATACAGTTTGCACAAATCAAACAAGGGCGTGTACTGAGTCATGTGTACACAATCAGCTGTACTACGATGGAAATTCTACAAAGACATACGAATGTATTGATGATGATATTTGGTCTCCCCCAGTTCCAGGAAACGGTTGTCTAGGTAATACTATTACCTTTGTCTGAGTGAAAATGTTTATTTATTGTACCATTTCAACTTATCGTGCATCGATTAGAAGGACGAAGTTCCTTCTCGTACTGTACAAACATAGCATTGAGACTATAATAGTTTTTACGATATATATAAAAAAAAAAAAAAAAAAAGATATGCTACAAATATATGATTGCTAATTAAACAACTTTTCACCACAGAATGACACAAAAAGTACATGTAACAACTAAGATCTCCGTACAGCCTTCAACAATGAGCAAAATCCATACAGCATAGTCAGCTTTGAAAGGCCCCGAAATGATAAATTCAAAACAATTCAAGCGTCCTAATTGATGTACAAAATAATGGACGAAAAACAAAATACGATGCACAGAAACATATGACAACTGCTAAATAACAGGCTTCTGACTTGGGACGATGGTATTCTATGTACTTCTGACTTGGGACGATGGTATTCTATGTACTTCTGACTTGGGACGATGGTATTCTATGTACTTCTGACTTGGGACGATGGTATTCTATGTACTTCTGACTTGGGACGATGGTATTCTATGTACTTCTGACTTTGGACGATGGTATTCTATGGTTGACAAGATTCTTTATACACACAGTAGCACTTAGACTCCGTAGTGAAGTTACCAGTTATTATTATCTTGATGGATTTCATTTATTTATTTCAATAACTATATTGATTCGATGATATCAACTACCATTTATACGGTTATCAATGTTTTGAACGTTTGGGGAGAGGGATCGTTAATTCCGGAGTTAAACACATCTGAAGGTCGATAAAGGACCAACAAGTTTCGAATACGAGTTCTGAAGTAAAACGAAAAAAAATCGAATTGAGCGATGATGTTGATACTGTCACCATTAAAACTAGACACCTAACTGAAACTTGAAAACTTGTTTACTGTAAAGTTGATCCTAGTCTTCAACTGCTGAAAATTGACATAGAAATTTCTTTTTGCGATAAAGAGTATGTATTGCTTTAATAGATCGAACACCTGCCACATTCTGGATGAGGTTTGATGTAGAGTACAAAACAACTGAAATAGCCTTGTACTGCCTGGATGCTCATCGGAAAGCCTTGGAGGACAACCGTAATACATTAGAGCAACAAGTTTCATTTTATTGCAACAATGTATTAGTCAGTGTAGGGGATATCTCTATCAACAGGACCGAGTCACGAACAAGCAGTTTCGTTGTAAGTATTTTTTTACTATTTATACAAACGGAAGTATATTATACCCAGAACAACTGAAAACATCCAGTATATGAGATATAATAGAATGATAATGGGGAAATGTGTCAAAGAGACACCAGCCAGACCAATTTGCAGAAAATAGTCCAGAACAATAGCAGCGAGAAAGTTTCACATGCGGTGGCGGGCTTCAACTGACCCCAAACAATAATGTGTACTAGTTTAGGAAATCATTTACCGACTGACATGGATTATAGTAAGTTATTACATGAAAGCTATTGTGTATTTTATATATATATATATACATCAAAGTGCGTATTATGCATTTAAAACTTTTCCTCCTTTCTCCTTTTTCTAAAACAAATTAAAAAAAAGAAAATGTCCAAAAAAGTTCTTGATGTGTTAGGTTTAAGGTAGCACAATACAAAGATTTTATAACTCCAACTTCCAAGTTTTAAAATGCTGTAACTTTCTTAATAAAGCTTGAAAATTTATAAAAGTGGTAGTTTTGGATAGCTAACAGATTACTCTTTCAAATAAATGCAATGTTAGTATTATGCTTTAATTATGTAACCAATTATAATGTTAACTGTGTCTAAAATATTTTTCACCAAATTTCCACTTTCAAATGAAATTAGCTTCTGCATAGGTATCCCTAGAGGGTTGATTTTATTATATGTTGTTCCTATGGCCATTATCTACAAAAGGGTGTCTCAGATTTTAGATAGAATGTATAGAACAAATTTTACACCTAATTAATCATTATCTTCTTTTATGTGGTTAGGATGTTTACACTAATTAGAGATTTGTGAGAGAATGGAATACCATAGAGACAATCTGAGACACCCTTTTGAAGCCCAAAATGTGTTGATCAAGATTTCGTTAAAATTTTTAGTATAGTTAAAGAGATGATAGAGCTAAATTCATTCAAGTGAACGTACCCAGATTTTGCCACTAATTACATAATAATTGATTACATAATGATTGCATAATAAAAATATTGCATTCATTTAAAAGATAAATCTTTTATCTATCTATATATACCTCTTTATTTATTTTCTATGCATTCATAAGAAAGTTACAGCATTTCAAAGGTTAGTGATTGGAAGTAAAAAAAATCTTTGTATTGTGCTACCTTAATGTTAAGGATTCCACAAAATTATTCACCATGATGATCATTAGTACAGCAGCAGAAGAAGCAGTAAATTTCAATATAAAACTTTTTTTCAGATAACAACTGTATTTTACATAGAGATAGGAGATACATTTACAACAGAATCAAACAAAGATGCATGTTCCCTGCTTTTAGAATTGAACGTTAATTCTCGGAATCTGTTGGTTTATAGTGACACTCTGGTGTGCAGCACTGGTACATCTAGTATAAACAAGACTTCAGCCAGTGTGAACTCCGATATCAGCAGCTGTCCAGAACTACATGTACTTGTAGTGGACAGCAATGGAGACGATTACTGTGGTATGTCTAGTGAATAAATCAATTTGATTGATTCCATATCCTGTTTAAAGGCTTTCCCTACGATGATATTGTAATTATTTCATCTGCCAATAAAATTTCCGCCTTCAAATTTTTGAAAGTGTATGAATTTGAGACAAACCAGAGGCTCATTTTTTGAATTAATATAATAAAAAATTAATTGTAGAAATAAACTATTGTAACAAATAGTACCCAGAAATAAATGTAGAGTAAGTTAGGTTTGGGTATGATGTAATCTGATGATCTGCTCATTTGTCTATAGGGTTCACTGGTACAACTTGTGTAAGTGGACACTGTCAGACGTGTGAACACGAATACATGTAAGACCATTTCAATTGTGTGTCTTGTCTGATAAAATAGTAATTATTGCACAATGGTATGACTCAACTGATCCACTCACGAGTCATAGCGCCTATTGTGGTTTTTTTTAACTAGGGACAGCTGACATTTGGATGTTTTTGTTCGTTGAAAAATATTGATTTTTTTTATTCATTCTGTTGATACATGCTTGTAGTAGGAACAAGACACGATGTGTTGAACGGGAGGTAACTCATATGTTTTTATACTTGAATGTGTTCAAAAATATTGATGTTGAGAATCTTATGACTCCATCTCAAATCCTTTCTTTTAATCCTGATAGGAAATACAAATTTTTGAGGTTTTTTTTTTTTTTTATCTCATCTCGACTATAACTTGTCATTTTATGGCGGTCAATTTTAATTTGTTAATTATATTTTCTGTGTATGTAAATTAGGTATCATGTTATCAATTAATTCATTACTAAACAGGACCTTTTTAACAGGTATAATAATAGAATCCCTATGGAAATTTGTGATACATAAAAGTTTGTTGTTTTAGATTTTATTACTCCGTCATTCTTCTCCTTCTATTCCCTTACTTATTTTTACATGTATTTTGACAGGCTAAAATCATGTAAATTGAAAATCATAAAGAATTCTATATTGGATGGTTGGTAGGCGCGTACGTACATATGTACATGTATGTTAGTTAGAATATTAGTTCTCATGCATTTTATTTCAGTAATTGACACACCTGTACTTGGAGTGGAATCCTTTACATATACTGCAAATATCAGCCAGGATGTTACTTTAAATTGTGAACTGTTGTTCGGAACACAAGTTACCGGTCTGTATTGGCAGCAAGACAACAAAAATTTGACAGCTGCATCGTTCAGTGATAAATACAGTAGTGCTACGAAAGAAATGCCTAGTTTAATCATTCGGAATGTTACCTATGCTGATGCTGGGACATATTCTTGTCATGCTGTCAACTATGTTGGAACTGGTAGAAGTCCGGATACACAATTAAATGTGATAGCAAGAGTAGAAGGTGATCTACTTATTTATCTTAGAATGGACATTTTCCTTATAAGCTTGCATTGTATTCCGTTATATTGTTATCCAAATATTTATATATAATACATGTAGATATATATGAAGATGTTGTATGAATGCCAATGAGACAAGTCTCCATCCAAGTAACAATTATGCATGTTCTAAACTATGAGATACTATCAAAATCAAAAATCACAGAAAGTGCTATTATAATTCATAGAAACGTAAGCGAACACAAATGACACAATACAAATATTCAATAATATCCAATAAGTAGATTAAGAACTTTCAAAACTACTTATGTTCTGGTCATGAAAATTTTTAAAAATTAATATGCCAATCAAACATATAAAACTGTTTCAGATATTCAATCATTCAAATGTTTCTTCTAAGTGACATATTTACCTTAAAACAGGTGAACAACAAACCTTTTCGTTTTTTATGTTTAGTTTGCTAACAAAGAGCATGATTCATATTCGTGAATGGTCCGTTGATTCAATCTTCTCTATTTCGACTGTGATAATGAAATAAAACATACCAAAAAGCCACACAGTCTTTGAATAAAGAGCATACTGTCGTACGAAGAAATTCCATAACACCAAAATGCAATACCTTCTCCATTCATCTTTAGGTTTGAAATAATTTGGCATCTTCTTATTAAGCTTATCCCTCCAGAACACCTGATATGACCTCCGGTTTCTTGTCAGGGTTTGTGTTGTTCTGTCTTTAGTTTTCTATATGTTGTGCTTTGTATATTGTTGTTTGTTTTTTGTCTTTTTCGATTATTTTTTTTGCCATGCTGTTGTCATTTTTTTTAACGACGAGTTTGAATGTCCCTTTGGTATTTTTCGCCTCTCTATTCGAAGTAAGAGCAGTGTTCACCAAACGATTGTTTTACAGCATATCAAAGTAGGTATGCCATTTCGTTACTACTATCTAAAAATGAATATCATTACACTGTAATTGTTTTCAGATATTCCTGATGTCCAAATTCCTGAACCTAATTACTATGTCACTGCTGGCAATAATGTCACAATCAACTGCTCTGTTTCTGCTTTCCCATCTGTACATGTGGTTGAATGGACACGAAATATTTCCGGAATGATTGAACTTATTTCACCCGATGATCAAGAATTCCAGGGAAGTTCTACATCATCACCTTCATTGACTATTCTGTTTGCTGATTTGGCCGATGATGGAGTATACACTTGTACGGCTACTAACGCTGCAGGTATTGGAAGGAGTTCGCCTACATCACTGCATGTATTGGGAGGTAAGATTAAATTTGTATTATGCAATATAAACTTGTAGACGATAAAGTTTGCATTGAAATTGGGATCATTAGAATATAAATATTTTTGAATCAATTATAAGTTATAAACTCTCTGTAGTTAGCATCCACTGATTATGTTTGATCAAATACAATCAAATAATTTATATTTGCTACCAATTTAACATCAAATAGATAAGTTTTAGTATTTTGGGAAGTTTAATATGGACTTTTAAAATGATTTTTCTTTTAAATGTATACATGACCCCCTCATATATACACCAGACGATTGATTGATCGAATGGTAGCTTTATTGATTGTTGTTTCACGTGACGTGAGAACTCGATAGGCATTGCATTGCCGTCTTCAGAAAAATGCAGAAAAAAATCAAAAATCAATGAATAAAAAACGACTGCATTTTTTTTTTTCTCAATTAATAGGTTAAGATACCTTAACATATGAGTATAATGCATTGTTACATATGAATTTATCTTTGTTTAATAATCATATACGACCTACCAAGATGTGAATTTGTGAATGTTAGCCAAATATGTATTATGTACATACATTCATATACGTACGTTCTTACAATTGCTTGACTTGTTTTTCACATTTTTCATTTCGGGCACTTTTTATAGCCGACTATACGGTGTGGGTTTTCGTGTACATGAATTGTTATGATTGTATATACTAGTACTTTATTGTTTAGATAAACCAACTGTACAGATCACCAAGGAATCATATACACCAGTACTAGGTAATAATGTTACCATCAAATGTAACTACAGTTCCGATCCACCAGCGACAAGTGTACAATGGAAATACAATGATTCAGGAAATTTCATTGATATCAACTTAGACAAGGATAAATATTGTGGGAGTACAACACTAGAACCATCACTATCGATCTTCAATATAAGTTTTGGCGAAACTGGAGAATACATATGCGCTGTTGTTAATTATCTTGGTACAGGATCCAGCTCTCCTGTTACCGTACAAGTTGTTGGAGGTATGATCATATAAGTATCACACAATAGACCAGAATCTAACAGATTGGTGCGGGATTTTCTCGCTGTGTTGAAGGCCCATTGGTGTCTTTCGGCTGTTGTCTGGCGTTTTGGTCGGTTTGTTTTGACTTTGACACATTCCCCATTTCCATTTCCAATCTAAAAATTATGAATTCACTCTTTGTAGTCCGTTACATAATAGTAATACAAAAGTTGACACAACATAAAACTGAGGGTTCGGGTTCGGAAATAAAACAGCGAAAAGATATTAACATGAGGTAAATTCATTTGGTAATTTTAAAATTAAAGTGGTTCTAAAGGGTTGAAAAAGTGGAACATCAAGTTGGACCGATAACTCGACTTTTTATAGTTAAGACTGAAAATAAAACTAATTCCTTACACATTTCGTGCATCGGAATCGCAGGTTAATCTTCATAAAAAGGTTTCAAAAGTAATCCTTCTCTTTTTTCGATTTTTAGGAAAACATTTGGCCAGCAATGGTACATGTTAATGTTATATCTATATTTTCAGGTTGATATTTTTCTTTTCTGTAACTTTGCTTTATTGACATGCTGATCTTGAATTGTTTGTTTTTGAATGGGTTTTTTTATGTTACATTGTAACTTTAAGTCTGTTATCTTTAATATCGGCTTGTTCTTTACAGATCCACCGACTGTTAATGCTTCACCACACTTGTATTCAATTATACTTGGAACTAATCTAACAATGAACTGTAACGTTAGTGGAGTACCTGCGCCGCATTATGTTTCTTGGCTGCGCAATGAAACTTCGGGAATGGCGTATATTCAGTCTAATGGCGTAAAGTATGACGGGGGAATCCTAACATCACCATCGCTCACAATTTATAATGTTGAGGACACGGATGAAGGCTGGTATACATGTTTTAGTACAAACTTGGCGGGTAGTAACTACAGCGAACCTGTATACCTCAATATTTCAGGAGGTAATAGTATATTGTGATGAACTTAAACAGATCGATAGGATCGCGAAAGTTAACATCTCTATAACTATATGTTATTGATTTGCACAATATGGAGCTGCAAATAAAATTCAGCAATTAATACAAGTCATATTTTGACTAATTTATATTCTATTAAAGTCAAGAATTATTACTTTTATTTCATTCAGAACCAACTTACATTAACAGTGAGATTATATGGAACATATGGTTGTAACCAATTAAATAAACATGGTTTTTTTTGCAAATGCATTTCAACGGTGGCGATGAAAAAAGAAACATTACTTATGATGATAAAAAACATTGAAAGTTTTTTGTTTACTTTATCATAGATTTGTTAATCTGTGATAGAAAAAAGTAAAATAATCAAAATACTGAACTCCGAAGAAAATTCAAAACAGAAAGTCCCTATCAAAAGCTCAAACACATTGGACAGATGGATAACAACTATCATATTCCTACGTACAGATGTCATATCGAAACTTACATCGGATGCCAAGACAAATACCAGAAATATCATATTTAAATACTTAAGGTAATAATAACATGAAATATCGGCCCTCTGGTTGTTGACGATCTATATACAGGATACGATACAGATGTTACCATGCATTGTCCACTACAGGCCATTTTCATACCTTTTGTCAAATAATTCATTACTGTTTACATTTCAGATGAGCCACATGTCAGAATAGGATCATACGAATATACTGTGATTTATGGTAGCAATGTTACTATGGAGTGTTTCATCTCATCTCACCCAATCTATATATCAGTCCTTTGGCAACATAATACGACTGGATCCCTGGCCGATGTTGATACTGATGAAATAAGTGTAAAGGGTGGAACCGTATTGCAGCCGTCTTTATTTTTGACACGTGTTAACTTTACACATCAAGGCTTATATCGATGTAGTGCAACGAATCAAGTCGGAACTGGCTACAGCAACTTTACAAGTTTGATAGTCATAGGAGGTATATTTAACAAAGGTTTCTTTATCAATTGATGATACCATAATTCCTTGTCTCTACTGAATTGATATTTTTTTCTCTATCTATTTTTTTTCTATGGTATAGTTTTGAGTTGAATTGAGATTTGGTTGATATGAAGTCCCAGTCGTTTTTAACATTTCTTTTTAAATATTACTGCGCTGAAAAGATGTGATGAAAATAATATATATTTAAGGTAGTATGAATATTGACACACTATTTAAAACTTACCCTGCCTAAACATTAAACACATCAAATTTCTTCAAAACACCATTCAGTAATTTAAAGAATGGCTGCTTGGTTTTTTTTCTTCAGATATTCCAACCATCCATGTGCTAAAGTCTTCATACGACGTAATAGTCACAAGTAATATCACAATTGCATGTAATATAAGTGCGACACCAAATGTTACAAGTGTTGTGTGGCAAAAAGGTTCAACCAATGAAACAACAGATATTGGAATTGATCAAGTGAAATATAGTGGTGGAACTGTTGATGATCCATCACTGACCATTTTGCATTTAGAAAATGACGACGCAGGCTGGTTCACTTGTACTGCAGAAAATTTAGTTGGTATTGGAACTAGTGATCATATTTATGTTAATATTACCGGAGGTAAGTTGTATGTTGCACATTTCAATTCCTTCTTGAAAGTTTTTCAAAGTTACTGATAATATGAAAATAAAAACATGTGGTATGATTGCCAATGAGACAACTATCCACCAAAGTTTAAATGAAGTGGATGTAAACATACGCAATAATAGTCAAACGTACGGTATTCAACAATAAGTAAACCCAATACCACATATTTGGCTATAAAAGAATATAAAAAAGTGTAGTTGGGCGACATGAAACAAATGAAACAACTTATTAAGAAAACTAACGGCCTAAATTATAATAAAATATGATAAAAACAAATATAACAGACTGGAACCAACGACAACCACTGAACAACAGGCTCCTCGCTGGGTACTGGCACATGCAGAATGTGGCGGGGTAGATATGTTTGCGAGCACCAAACCCTCTCCTAACATGGGACAGAGGTGTAATATTATCACGCTCAACGGAACGGACTCGGTTAAAACGTCTATAAAAGGAAGAAAAAGGTAAATTGAAAGTAATTATCCACAACTGATTGGTATATTTGTATAATGATATGATCATTAGATTAAAAGCTTAGCTTCTATATAATAGGTATTTCTAAATACTTAAGGAACATGAGTATTTACTGTTAATTAACAGAGACATACTATATTTCAAATAACACGCAGTAGCAAAATTATATATTAAAATATGTGTTGGTGGTAAAAAGTAAAATAAAGTAAAATCTTAACTCCGAGGAAAATTCAAAACAGAAAGTCCCTAATGAAATGGCAAAATCAAAAGCTCAAACATGCACATCAAAGGAATAGGTAACAAATGTCATATTCCTGACTTGGTACAGGCATTTTCTTTTTGTAGAAACAGTAAGTTATGTCTTCAGAATATTGTTTCATTATTTGTTTATTGTTTATATCATTATTTCAATTTATTCTGTTCAGACATACCGATGATAACTATACTAGAGAGTTCATACGACGTTATTCTTGGAGAAAATGTAACAATTGCCTGCGAGATAAGCTCACATCCACCACCAACGAAGGTTTCTTGGCAACGTATAGTTACTGGAGAATTTACACCAATAACAATAGAAGGTGTTAGGTTCAGTGGTAGTAGTTTAGCCAACCCATCTTTAACAATAAGCTTTGTAAAATTTGAAGATGACGGAGAATACATCTGTGTTGTTGATAACTTTGTTGGGGAAGGTAAAAGCAATTTGACGATCCTACATGTTATTGGAGGTAAGCCACTTGATAAATTACATATTTGCTTAATTCAGAATTTTACATTTTGTGTGATTTATATACAGTAGTCATTTTGTTAACTTGTAGAATTGACAAAAACTTAACAAGTAAAATCGAAAGCTCAAACACATTAAACGAATGGATAACTACTGTCGTATTCCTGACTGGGTACAGGCATTTTCTGTATACGTTTATCTTTGTTAGAATCTGACTCTACTTGGTAATTAATGGAGGTGCCTTAGAGTTTGTAGGTAATGTTTGAAATGATACTAGAATATTGTTTTAATTTGGTCTATTTTACAGATCCGCCTGCTGTATCTGTGAGTTCAACATTATATGACGTAGTAGAAGACGACAATGTTACCTTGCAATGTAATACTTCTGGTATCCCGGATGTCCAATCCGTATCTTGGCATTTAAACCTTACAGCTAATAATAATATTCAGAACATGATAAGATACCAAACTGCATTAGAATCGTCTTTAGCAATTGTAAGCGCAGCATTGAATGATGCAGGCTTGTATACATGTACTGCAACAAACTTAGCTGGGACAACTCGCGGTGTACCAATACAATTAAATGTTGATGAAAGTAAGTAAGAATATAGAAAATGGTATGATACGTATTCAAGTTGACAAAGAAATGCTTTTTAACCGGATTTTTGTGACAAAAATGTCGGTTATTGATTTGGGGATTAACGGGGGGCGGTCGGGCTGGCGGTCGGGCGGCAACCAAATGTTGTCCGTGCATTTACTCATGAACCGTTCATCCAAAGCTCTTAAAATTGTAATATGTTGTCACTGACAACTAAATGAAGGTCAAGTTCAAGAATGACGATTTTGACGTTTACCGTTCAGGAGTTATGGTTCTTGAAAGATTGAAAAATGGCGTTTCCAGTCGTGTCCGTGCATTTACACATGAACTGTTCAACCAAAGCTTCCCAAATTTTAATATGTTGTTACTGATGAAAAAATGGAGGTCAAGTTTAAGAATGACGATTTTAACTTTTACCGTTCAGGAGTTATGGTTCTTGAAAGATTGAAAAATGGCGTTTCCAGTCGTGTCCGTGCATTTATGCATGAACTGTTCAATCAAAGCTTCCAAAATTTTAATATGTTGTTACTGATGATAAAATGGAGGTCCAGTTCAAGAATGACGATTTTTACTTTTACCGTTCAGGAGTTATGGTTCTTGAAAGATTGAAAAATGGCGTTTCCAGTCGTGTCCATGCATTTACTCATGAACTGTTCAACAAAAGCTTTTCAAATTTTAATATGTTGTTACTGATGACAAAATGGAAGTCAAGTTCAATAATGTCGATTTTGACTTTTACCGTTCAGGAGTTATGGTTCTTGAAAGATAAAAAAATGGCATTTCCATTCATGTTGTTGCATTTACTCATTTACCATTCAACCTAAGCTCTTTCAAATTTTAATATGCTGATACTGAAGACAAAATGCAGGTCAAATTTGATATTGAAGATTTTCACTTTCACCGTTCATCAGTTATGGTTCTTGTGATATTGCCAGGACACAAAAAAATGTTAATAAATCCGGTTTGCTGTCGTTGTGACAGCCTCTTGTTTACTAGTTTGTATCAGTTAAAAGTGTCGGCTTAAAACGGATGCTGAATTTAGAAGACTTTGTGTATGTAAAGAGCCACTATTTCTCTTTGTGCGTTTAAAAATGTAGAAGCATGGGTTGCGAAAAGCAGCGGAAAATTAGTGACTCGTTGCGAGGCAATAGTTCTGCCTCTATTCATCATGCACTCATTTTCCAGTGACAGTCCAATATTTTGGAATGTTACTGAGAATAATGTCAGTATCATATGCACTCTGCACCTATATAAATTCAGCAAGATGTGACAGAATTGACAATGCGACAACTATTCACCAGCGACTTAATGCTATAGAAGAAAGCAGATCGTTGCGCAAACCTATATAGCAAAGCCAGCTATTAAAGGCCCACAGTTGACAAATTTTATGTAAAACAAATCAGACGAGAAAACAAACGATCACTAGAAGCTTACATCCCTTGGGTGTAGAACCGGGGGTATTAAGACAATCTCTAAGTGTAGAGTAGATTTTTAATTATATATTCATTCAGTATTGTCGTTGATACAAATGTATATAATGCATAGTTATGCAGTGGAAATAGAAGCGTCGTGTCGCTAAATATACTTTATCCTCATATACAATCATATTTCGATAAAAGTTTATAGACAGAAGTGACATTGAATTCGGTTTATTGCCGCTTAACACACGACATAAATCATACTGTTGTATATTAGTTGATGGTGGACACTGACAGACTCAAATACTTTATCTTCAAATAAACTTGAAAATATCTTGAATGTAATCAATGATCTATTTTGTCTCGTTTCAGAATGTACGAAGTATGTTCCAGATGTAAGCCATTCTGTTATAGATTGCACGTTTACCAATAATACCGGTACTTGTGAAATCAAGTGTAACAGTGGCTTTATGTTCAGAGATGGTAGTGACAGCAAAATATATAAATGCACAGGACGAAACCAATGGGTACCACCTCTGCCTATGCCAACATGTCTAGGTACGTTGTGAACAATGTCACAAGAGACTGTTCTGTGAAAAAAAAGTTATTTAAATGACGATAACAGTTGGACTATTTTTGCTTATTTTATCTATTTTGTTAGTTTTAAAAGGGTAATATTGAATTTCATCGAGATAAATAATAGGACATGTATGGTACACGTAATTTATTTATTGTACATAAAATGATACCTTATCAAGAATTTACCATAATATTTTGTAACGTTGTAATTATGGAAAAGAAACTTTCTACATGTCTTTTAAATAAGAAAAAGTATATGTCTATGTTCTAACATAATTTATTGTGATTTTGTAGAAACAGCTCCATCTACTTACACTCTTGTAGTAAACATTAAATACAGATCAACTGGTATTGCATTATTCTGCAAGACGGCACACAATCAAGCCATTATTAATAACTATGATACAATCATTCAGCAGATTTCAGTATATTGTAATAACGAGTTTGTAACAGTTGGACCAATAGCAATTAACAGCACCAATTCAACGACGTCTAGTTTTGATGTAAGGTTTATATATCGATAGAGATAAGGGGATACCATTTGTTAAGACAGATGATTGGATGCTCTTCGGATGCAGTAAAGTACTGTTTAGTTATTGTTATTGAACAGTTCAAAATATTTATTGTATTGTCTTGCTCTGTTTGTGGTCCAAAAACTCTGACACAGCTACTTTAGTACAAGTAATCTTGATGTACAGTTCTAAAGATGCGTATCAAATGTGCATATGTATTGCTGTAAATTAACTGTACAGCTGTAAAGCTGTATATAAACTGTAGATCTGTAAAGATGCATATAAACTGTACATCTGTTAAGCTGTATATAAAAGAGGGACGAAAGATACCAAAGGCACAGTCAAACTCATAAATCGAAAATAAAGTGACAACGCCATGGCTTAAAATGAAAAAGACAAACAGACAAAAAATAGTACACATGACACAACATAGAAAACTAAAGAATAAACAACACGAACCCCACCAAAAACTAGGGGTGATCTCAGGTGCTCCGGAAGGGTAAGCAGATCCTGCTCCACATGTGGCACCCGTCGAGTTGCTAATGTGATAACAAATCCGGTAAATAGTTTAATTCGGTAGGTCACATTCATGAAAGGGAAGGGGATTGTAATTACGACATAAACTGTACTTCTGTAAAACTGTATATAAACTGTACAATTGTAAAGCTGTATATAAACTGCAACTCTGTAAAAATGTACATTAACTGCATATTTTTAAAACTATATAAGATAAACATATAAATTCTACCACTGCATCTTGTGTGATACGATATATATCCACAGTTAATATACAGTTCTACATATGTACAGTTTATATACAGCTTTACAGATGCACAGTTCATATACAGCTTTATAGATGTAGTTTATATACAGCTTTACAGCTCTACAGTTTATATACAGTTTTAGAGATGTACAGTTGATATACAGCTTTACAGGTGTACAGTTTAGATACAGCTTTACAGATGTACATTTGATATGCATCTTTAGAACTGTACATCAAAATTACTTTTACTAAAGTAGCTGTGTATACTATCACATTGGTACATGCCTAAATATGTTCTTATCCTGCAATACGTTTTATTCTAGACGTTAGCTAAACCAATTAAGTGTTATGAACTATATAGATATGACAGAATAAATGTTACCTTCGTGATTTAGATGTTATCCTCAATCGGTAATTTGTACTAACTTAGTAAATTAAAATTAAATTGAGACGTCTAAATTGACAACATGTATATTTAGCCACCTCATAATTTCTCGTCACAAAACTTATGCTATCTTTGATTTGATCTTTATTTTACACAGTACTTATACTTAAATCATAACGGCCAAACTCTTATGTTATAAAGTTTACCAAATGCCATAATATTTTTATGTTCTAGATCACAACAACATATTTCATTGTTGTCGGCGACACGTCAACACCAAAGACAACAACTGATGCATGTGGACTGTTGATAGATAACAATATTAAGAAAAGTGACTTCTTCGTCTACGGTAGTAGCTTACAATGTGACAATGAAGAATCTACCATCACAAAAACAGACGGAATTGTAGTTAGCAAAGAGTCGATATGTCCTGTTGGCTTTTCACTCATTGATGGAACAAATATATGCAGTAAGTTTTTGAATTTTTATTTTGGTATGACGTTTGAGCCAATCATTTTCTATCTTGTCTATCTAGAGAATTCTTTTCTTGTTCACTGTTTTAAAATTTATGGATACATTTGAAAAATGACTTATAGTCTAAAACGGTCATTTTGATCTTAAAATCATCAAGTGAAGTCCATTTTAAGACTTATCCACTGCAGTAAATTTATTGCTGTTAAAATATTTTGTTATTGGTTAATTAATGACTGTTCAATAGTTATCAGTTTGATGTTGAATACAAATATCATATATTGAAGAGTCTGAACATAGACTTATGTCAACGTAATTGACCACAAGCGAATTGTTTGAACAATTTTTGAATAACTGTAGCAGATAGGTCTGAAAATTAGCTGAATAAAAGACCGAGAATAATTTAATAATCTATTGACCAGCCTTTTAAAAGTGTTTGGTTCAAAATGACCGTATTATTTCAAAATTTATTTACTAGTGATGTTCGGTCCATTCATTTCACTTTTCTTCCGGTTGCAGTAAAATATAGCTGACCGCCTGTGCAGAACATATTCATCAAATTTTTATGTTGACACCTTTATTAATAAAACGAATTTTTGTAAACACAAGACAAATTGGCAACAAAATTAAAATTTGCAAAGGTAAACCATTATATGTCAAACTGCGGTCTTCATATTTGTCTGCATATATTCACAATGGACATTTGTACGTTATGGTAAAATAAAATTTAAAAGAACTATTACTACAAACAGCAATTCTAAAAATAATATGACGTGTAGCTTTACTTATAACATTGCGTATAGTTTGAAAAATATTTACTGCTTTGATTGGTGCCAGAATTAACACTTTATTTATCTTATATAAGAATTAACAGTTCATGCATCAAAAATGTATTCATCTATGTACCAAACAAACAACATGAGTAATGCATAGAAACACATAAATGAATGATTTTTAGATGATTTGAGATCAGCTAATATACTAGTATAAGGAGTACAAATGTGGGTTCAAATTATTATCATTAGTGCTTTCGACTATTGAAACATTTTCTTTATTTGGGGATAGTAGTTGTGAATATGTGTTTTCCTCGTATAAGAAAGGTGTGGAAGGGGTTTAATCATTTATCAACAGTAAATATACAGTTCAGGACGTTTCGAATAAAGTATGAATCATCTTTTACAAACAGCAGTACTTAAACAAAAAAGAGATAAATCAATCATCCTGAAATAATACCCGGGAAATACAAATATTGTACACTAGAATAGATATTACATCTTGAACATTTAAAAGAATGATTTACGACAAGAAATGCAATAATCTATTTAAATTAGACGAATGTTGTTTATTAATCATATATAAATTTTACTGTTCCTTGGTTTGAAAGAAAAAAAGTGAAATCACATAAATACGGAACTCCGGAGAAAATTCACAACAGAAAGTTCCTAATCAAATGAGAAAAATCAAAAGCTCAAAGTAACTTAACACATTAAACGAATGATTAACAACAGTCATATTCCTGACTTGGTACAGGCATGTTCTTATGTAGAAAATGGTGGATTGAATATACTATTACATACTGAATTATCATTGTTTGATCAAGTGCATTAACAAGAATTAAATATAAAAATATATATTTGCATATATCTATTTCAAGTATCCGAAATTCCACAAGTAGGTAGCACTGACACACAATACACAATTGAAGTTGGGAGCAACGTGACATTGTATTGTGATATAAAATCTAATCTTCCTGTTCGTTCCATCTACTGGCTGTTTACTCCATATGGCAAAACCGAACAAGTAGCCATTCAGACTAATGACAGTCGGTATACAGGAGGTACAACGCAGAAAGCGTCATTGACCATCAATGATGTTACTTTTGATGACATCGGAATGTACAAATGTTCTGCCATGAATGAAATCGGAGTTGGTAGTGGACCAAACATGATGTTATCCGTCGTTACAACAGTTCAAGGTACGTACAGAACTTTAATAACGTGAAGTAAATATACCATACATATTATTTTGAAAATATATTCCGGAAGAGAAACCAGATAGTAATTATTGTTGAACATTTGTGTTATACTTACATTTCGATTCGATAGTTAAAATGTTATTGATACGCCTAATATACTAAACATTATGAGTAAAATCATGTTTTAGTTGAGATTTTTTACATTCTTATATAATGAAGATTTTACTTTAACACGTTCATTGAAATATTTTTTTCGAAATCATGCCGTATTAAGCGTTTGCAATTAGCCATAATGAATAATATTTGAAACCCCATCTCAACGACTTCTGTACCGTTCGTAATTTCTGTATGCTTGTTGGCAGTTTATGATCCGATCGTTATCGATATGTTCCAAGAGGTTTTCCGTGTATTTAGAAAGTTCTTTGCAGCAAAGTACTATGACTTAAAAGTAAACTCACAAAAATACTGAACTCAGGGGAAAATCAACTCGGAAAGTTCCTAATCCTAAAGGAACTAGAGAGAAAGAGTACACTGTTACTCATTTTGTAAAATGCTAGTTGCTAGGCCTACACGTTAAGCATTTGTTTAATGTTGTGCTTTTTTTTTCGAACAATCAATTGTGATATGTTGTAGCTGATTTAATGCACAGAAGGTTCATTTTGAAACGTTATCTTTGTCATGATAATGATTAATCAATAAAAACGTCTATATAATCAAAACGTTCATAGCACTGAATACAATGAAGAGGTTGAAGAGCGATAAACTATACCCGTTTTAATATTATTCCTGACAATTCCTTTTATGTTCACTTATCAGTATTTTTCTTTGTTTTAGATTTACCTATTGTAGAAATATCGAAAAGCTCATACGCTGTTATACTTGGTAATAATGTAACATTAGAGTGTAGCATTACGTCAGACCTTTTAGTATCGAATGTTAAATGGCAGAAAAAAATTGGAAACCCGTTTGTAGATGTAATCATTGATAATGAAATTTACCATGGTAGTACAGTATCTAATCCGAATTTAGTTTTAACTGGTGCCCGGTTTAGTGATAGCGGTGAATATATATGCACAGCAACAAGCTTCGCTGGAAGAGGAAATAGTAACATTTCAACACTATCTGTGCTAGGAGGTAACATTCTTTTATTTCTTAATCAAATTGGAGACAGCATGCAAAATTAACTGTATGAGTATGAGAATAAATTTTGATATGTCAATAACAACAATCTAAAAATCACCAATGTTATTAATACTAGTCATTTTGGGTTTTTACTCGAAGGTTTTTGACGAAGTTCCCATATATTCAAACTTAGACCAAAACGACATATTGTTACATATAGCGTTATCCTTCACAATGTGTTATGCACATATTGTTTGATAATGCAAATAAATATTCCTCATGTTAAATTTACGGAGTTCTGTTAAAAACATGATAAACGATAAGCTAAAAACATGAACAACTGGCCTGTCTTTTACCAAGAATCACCAATACAATAATTGGCTTCCAAATACATTTTGAATATTACCAAAATAACCGATATAGTATTTTGAAATACTCTGTATGGATCATATATGTAAAAATATGTAGTAACATGTATAAGGGAGATTTGACTTGATGAAACAACTATTTTGATATGCAATCTCTCCCAAGGCATGTTCTACGTGACACAAATTGTATTTTTTTTTATTATCTTTACATTTCTTTTGCTGACAGTACTTGTAAAACAAGATGAGTTAACGATCTGATTTGCAAATTTTGATATAGTTTGAGTTGTCAATTCATTTTAAATTTTCCTGCGTTATTTTGGCTCTATCTTGATTTTGCAGATTTACTAGTTGTGAGTGTCAGTTTACAATATTATACAGTACAGTTTGGTAGTAGCATAATGTTACAATGTATGATATCTGGTGTTCCAACAGTCACAGAAGTGATATGGTACCGTAACGATAGTGGAAATTTAAAGACGATTGATGCAACGACTCCAGATTTCAGTGGTTCGTTACCTAATATGCCCTCGCTTACTATAATGGTGGCACAAACTGCAGATGAAGGATCGTACATATGCACTGGTACTAATCTGGCTGGAACAGCGTCTAGTGCTCCTGTTTATTTAAATGTAACAGCGAGTAAGTTGATAAACCTATAAGACTAGAAGTCTTAGTTCAATAAAAAAACAAAACAGATAGAAAATTTGAGATTTTCGGTTGCATTTTAGTATCTCTATGTAAGCAAACTAAACAAATACCAGGATTACGAAATGGAACACCGGACCAACGTTACGTCTACAATAGACTCGTCATTAAGGCTGTAATCAAAATATTTTAAGATTTAATAAAGTTAGAGTTGAAGAGCATTAATGACTCGAAATTCCGAAAGGTGTTGCCAAAACAGCTACGATAATATATTCTTTGATTAGAAAATCTTTAGTACTTCTAAACATATATAGCATAATATTTTTATTTTTCAAAAGGGATTATATACATGAAGTTTAAATCTCTTAAAAGGAACCAATTACCATACAAAAGATGAGTTTGACATCTATTTGTGTGATTAAAATGTTGAACGAATGGTCTTAAACTCTTTGAACTCGTCGTCAAATTAGAAGATTCAAAGGACGTCGTGACTATTTGTTTTTCTTTGTTTACAGATAAACCTGTTATTACCAATTTACAAGATAAATACGATGTCATAGCAGGTGATACTGTTAAACTTCAGTGTTCAGTATTTGCCTATCCTCCTGTTATAACATCAACCTGGACAAGAAATTCAACTGGTACATTCCAAAACGTTGTCACTGATGGAAACAAATTTCAAATTAGTGGTAATTCCACGTTCTCCTTGCAAATAAATAAAGTGGATCTGAGTGATAAGGGAGTTTATTTGTGTAGATCAACAAATGATGCTGGTACTACAATTGGAGCATCTATAGTACTACATGTCATCGGAGGTAAAAGCTCCTTTATTATTTTGCTTACATGTAGTTTATATATTTTTTTTATAAGTAATTCTCAAGAATTTGAAACGAAGTATAAGTACGGAGAAGCATTTATTATTAATAAAGGGTCTATAATTGTTGCTTTGTAAATGTTATTCCCTTAGTGTCACATATAACCTAGTTTGGATACAAAATATTTAAAACATGTAAAAGAGCATGCTTTTCAAGGATTGTGTCCTGTTTTTCATCTGAATCCTTTACGAAGTTATATTTTCATCAATTAGATTGATAAAATTGAGAATGGAAATGGGGAATGTGTCAATGAGACCGTGCAACAGAGAAAAAGTCCCATTATCAGTATATGATTTTTATAAATAGTTAATTAAAACTAAGCAATATTACAAATTGATTCATCACTAATTGAATTCTTACTTTTCACAGTATTTCTTAATTCGAACAAAACAAAACCGGAAGAAAGTGATGTCGTTAACCTAAATGAAATCATTTGATAAACCTTGATTGTCAAAAGTGCGTTTTTAGACTAACTTATAAACGCTAAAAAAATCATTTAAAAGTCAGATATTTATAAAAACGTAAACAACGGTAGGAGCTATATGTTAAAAAATGGATTCCATTAATATATATATATATATATATTTCAAACTAAACGTCAATCTTTTTGATTTAGGAACCCCAATAATTCGGATTCACCCAACCCTGTCCGTCCTTTACGGTGAAAACGTTACCTTGGAATGTGAAATAACTTCAGTTCCAAACCTAACTGCTGTTGCATGGAAAACTGATGCCTCTGGATCTTTACAAGACATCGATTCTTTACATACGAAGTACAATGGAGGAACAATTGTTAAACCATCACTGACGTTATTGAATATTAACTTTGAAGATAATGGCAAATATGTGTGTATAGGAACAAATTTTCTTGGGACTGGAAGTAATGTCACTACCCTAACGGTCACTGGAGGTATGTTTTTGTATTTACCTATTCTAAGTTATTATACTGAACTTGTGTTGAATAAATTTTGATGTATCACTAACTATATATGAAGAGACATTTTTTTCAAAATGCGCGTCTGGTGCAACAAAATTGGTATCTTTAATGTTCTTGGTGTCAAAAGCCACTAGTAGTTTCCTCGAAAATGTCATAAAACATATAAACAGTCATGGCAACAGAATAAATAGTGTCCTCTGAACTTTGCATTTTACCAGCAAATTTGATAAACCAGAAGTAGTAATATACATTCATATTATCGATTCCAATGCACAGGAAACGATTTTACCAAGTTTTACATTGACGTGCAGCATGCCAGTTGATAATGTTGAAAGTTACAAATATTTCTCTTGTTTTCCTTTATAGGTGTTCCTAGCGTTTATGTATCATCAACTGTATATCATGTATCAATCGCCGATAACATAACATTGAACTGTAATGCATCCGGTTCCCCAGATGTTATCTCCGTAGCATGGGAACGAAACACAACAGGATTGTCAAATAAATGGTACAGCGGAGGAACATTGTCGCAACACTCACTGACACTGTACAATCTTGAAGCAATAGATGGTGGTTGGTATATTTGTACGGCGACAAACTTGGTTGGTACAGGGAAAAGTTACCCCATTCATCTGAATGTCACAGGAGGTTTGTTTTTTATTGTAAAGCTATCAAATAATAGTGGCAAACCAACTATTCTGCATCAATGTCGTCTTAACACAATATATTGTTATTGATAGTAATAAAAAACATAACCATATATTAGCTCGCTGTTTCAATATTATCATCGAATGTATCTGCGTTTGGTCTAGAAATGGTACATAATCTAGCTAACAAGAAATGTAAACTAAATTATTTGTCTTTCCAACTGAAGTATTAAAGAATATATTAAATTATTGCAGGATTGTTTTTATTATATTCTACTACTAGAATCTGTATTCCCTAGATATCAACCAAATATTTATATACTTCGATTTTCTGTGTTTTTTAAGGTTCTCCGTTCCTAAAATATAACTCTAGCATGAATTGTGTTCAATTTAATTCGGTTGTTCATTTTGATACACTTCGTTGTTTATGTGCCTTCTATATATATTTAGCAAATCCGAATTTGCAAAACGATTGTTGGTTATCAAAATTATAGACAATGATCGAAGTTCTGATAGACACATAACTTAATGTCATTTAGATGTTTAAAGTGTCCAGTCTCTCAAAATAAATAGAAATGTATAATGCATATCAAAGTTAAAAGTGTAATTTAACTACAGGGTAAATGCATAACAGGTAATGGTTACATAATTTGTGTTTATGACATTTCGACATAAGTCTCTTCCAACCTTTTTAATATTTGTCATGTGGTCATACAGATGTATTATTCTATACACAGACCATAGATCTATTTCCTTAGCAAATGAATGCATGAATAGTAAAAACTGAACATTTTACTATTGCAGTAATGTAAATAGTCGAACCCCTTTGAAATCTTAACAGAAATATTAAAAAAAAAACAGTGCCCTTAAAAACTCAACAACTTGTAACAAACACACGCATTTTTATAACGGAATTTTAATTTGATATTCTAGATGGTTTAGACAATTTGACAAATAGCAATTTTTTGTATTCAGACAGTTCCTGGTGATCCATGATATCTATATCTGAAACACGCAAAGAAAAAATTATCATATTACATTGTTCTACTTTTCACAGAAGAAATCTGCACATCTAGTGTGTTTCCCATGATCAGTAACGGTGATGTGACATGTAGCGATAACTCATTTCTTTTCTGCACTGTTTTGTGTGATGGTGGATATGTGACAAGAGATGGAAATTTAACAGTGAACTTCCGGTGTGAAAATAATGTATGGAGTCCACCCCTTCCACCAAAAGGCTGTTTAGGTAACATGAAAAAACAATTAGATCGGAATAAGGTATTTTGTAACATATGACATCAAATTATTATTTATATGTCGATCGACTATCTCTAAACACAGACAGACTTACTACCACTTTCGAAAACGAGATTGTCAATAGGGTCAATATGCATTCATGACAAGCGCTTTTAGAATAATATCTGTTTGTATCAAAGGTATCGTTCGCTAAAAGAAATACATAGTTATTAGCATTAATAAAGGTATATGTAAGCATGTATTATTGTAAACTGGACACTGATTGTCAATGATCGACAACTTGATGTTCTTTCAAATTTTTAAATTGCCATCATTTTTTTCTCAAACAATTCTATAATAATTGAGTTCCAGAATGTGCCATATACTTGTAAACAGACAAATATTTGTGTCACAATAGGATATTTGAAGTATTATTATATATTGAAATGTATGAATGAAATCCGAATTTGTTTGCTTACTATGTATTCTACAGATATTAATCATCATCTAACCGGTTTAATTTTGAGGATGTCGAGACATTGTTGCTTAAATCTGTACAATCATAATTTAACTAGGGAAAAAAATGGAAGACGTAAAAATATAAAATAACAATAATCTGAGAACTGTTATACTATTAGATTATTTTTTTTAAATTTGCATTACTGTTGGTGTCATTCTTCAAAGCCTAATTTATTATATTCTATTCTTTTTGTAGCATATTTTTTACCCATAACAGAATATAGACTTCAAGTGAGGTACAATTTGAGTGCTATTGCGAAATATTGCCTTACAAGTCACGAGCAAATATTGGAAAACTTAAAATCTGCTTTTGGACAAGAGGCTACGAATGTATGTCACAATAGTATCTTTAAAACTGGTATTATATTGGAGATAGCTGACATGCAATCACAAACATCTGGATTTACAGTAAGTAATGCGAAATGGGATGTTGTCCTTCAATACATTGTTTTATGGATATTAACGTCAAATGTTTACGCATTCAAATAGATCAAAGTTACTTGATATAAGGTATGGGAATATTTTGTTTTAGGAGGTGTTCTTAAGATAAAAGGTAAATTTAAACTCATAAGTCAAAAACCAAAACGACAACGTCATTGTGAAAGAGAAACAATATCAACAGACAACCAAGAATACACAAAACAATGCATAGAGCACTTTAAGTATAGATATAAGTCATTTACCGTTTAAAACAGTTAAGTGTTTTCTTTTATAGAATAATCTTATGGAAAAAGAGTTGAAAGCCTAATGGTTTTTTCATGCCAATAATTTTCCATTTTATATGAATTGTAGATCGTTGATAGTTTCAGATTAAATTGATTTCTACTCTACAGTCATAAAAATTACAATTTAGAATATATTTGATTGACACCCGTCTATGGTTGTAATAGTATGTTTACCTTCAGTTATCGCTCACTGAAGTGTAGTTAATAAATTTATAACATTTTACATTTCATAGTGTGGAATTAGTTTACCAATCCACAGGTTTTTTAAAAAATTAACTTGACAAAGGAATATAATGATTTTTACTTTATTTAGTAATTTGAATTATTGAAATCATCGCTTGATAAGATATCATTTTGGTTGAGTTACCAGTTATTTTTTTCACTACGTTGAACATCCACATTCACACATACACACTTATAAATGTAACCATATTTGTGGTACACAGAACAAGTATATCTCTGATGACATCTTACTCGACATTTTTGGGTTTTTTTCAACCTACAGATAGACACTGTTTTCACAGTTCGAACACAGTTCAATACCGTTGGTAAAACTGACAGAGATTTATGCAGAATTCTGCTTGAAAACAGAATTACAGCACGGTCATTATTTACATATACTAGTACACTAAACTGCGGCTCTGAAACCAGTACTGTAGGTCAAAGATCTGGTTCCCTGTTGTCATCGATGGATATATGTTCTAATGGAACGACCACTGTTTCCACACAGCAGGAAATATACTGCGGTAGGTGCCCGCTTAAACATAATAAACACATAATATCCTTGGTCAACCCTGAAAATTACATAAGCTAACTAATTATAATTATCAATAAACTCACGTCTTTAGTAAATATGATTTTTCATTCTCTGCTGGTTAAAGATTTTAATATTTGAAAAATCCAAAAAGATACCAATTATGGTGTAATTTACCTAAGTAAGTTTATGTACTGCACGATCTTATATGCACAAAATTGAGTTCATGTCAATTTTCGTATCTAATACGTAACTTTGGAACATATCGAGTTTGCGATGCCCTTAAATGTTGAAAGCATGTCGATTCATCAAATAATTATTGGGCTTTTTGTCAACCTTCAATGGTATATGAAATATGTTCAAAAATATTGAGTTGCATATTATTCTCGTGTGTACGTTATAGTTACATGTATTGAACTATTAATATGTAATTATACTGATGAATATGAAACAGTGTGCTCAGCAAACGAGTTCCAAAGGCTTCATATTTTACAAAATGATTATTGTATAACTGATTTGTCCATGTTTATTATTGTATTATATGTATTTTCATGATAGAAAACAAGTGGGTTTTTTTCTTTGTTTGACCCACAAACTGGTAGAGGACTTAATAAGTTTAGGGTCAAAGCTAGGTAGAAAAAACTTATTTAACGCCACAAAGCTCTGATATGCAATTTGATGAAGGGCTGAGTAAAGTGATATAGACAGTGGGAACCATGATAAAAGATGTTATTCTAAAACCATCTTACATCGTCGAAAATGAAGACTCTTTTACCATAGACAGTGGGAACCATGATAAAAGATGTTATTGTTCTGTTTACTTTATTAAGCTCACGGATTTTATATCAAACATTATATATTTTTGCAGTGTCTGATGTTCCAAGCGTTGTTATTCTAAAACCATCTTACATCGTCGAAAATGAAGACTCTTTTACCATAGAATGTATCGTTGAATCAACTATTAAAATAAATAATGTTTACTGGATACACAATTCATCAGGGGTGATAAAAACTTTACATGGAAATAGTACTGATGACAGGTATAGCGGAAGTTCGCTTTTTGTCCCATCTTTGACTATTACCTATGCAGAATTTTCAGATGAGGGGCAATATACATGCGTAGCTGTCAATGATATAGGTTCTGGTTCAAGTGCTGCAGTCTTTGTAGATATTGTTGCAAAAATTAGAGGTAAAATTGTCTATTTTACTGGTGGTGAAGATGTATTTTATTTGTTTTGCGTCTGTGTTTGAAGATTTTGAAGGGTATGAGATCAACAACAAACAAAAAGACAATCATGACAAAATTTACAATCAGATAATTGGATTTGTTTGGGTTAACTATATATAATATGTCTTACATTCAGTTCAACAATGTTTGATCTGCAAATTTACACGAATCCCTGCTCCTGTAACATTATTGCATAAAAGTTGCATGAGCCACTCAGCTATCTATGCTATAAAACATAAAGCTTTTTAATTTATTCAATGAAAGTCCTTTATCAAATGGTAAAATCAAACATCTCAAATACATCAAACGAATGGAAAACAAGTGGCGTATAATTGGCCGTTTCAGAATCTAAAGCATCATGGGTAATTTCATTGTTCGTACCCCAAAGTGAAAATAACGTTACGTCATTGGTTGAATTTCCATTGTTTATAACGTTTTAAACCAATCAAAACGCTTTGGTGTACGCTTTTGAAAATATTACCCAGGATGCATTACATTCTGAACCGGCGAATTGAGCTTGTACAGAACATGATTTCATTTGTTCTTGGTAAATTATTGTTTTTTGATAGTGGTTTTCCTAAATATGTGAAAGGATCGTTTTTTCGCCAAAAGTATTCAAAAAATATGTGGTTCAAACAGACAGATAATTAGATGTACATCCATATACACTCAATATCAAACATCAAATATGCAGAAATAAGGAAATAGACGAAAACTGTTTGATTTTACAATGAAGTAAGAGTTTGATGACAAAACATGGGCATAATACACCCAGTCAACGCATCTCATTGCATAGTATATTCACATGAATTATTCCATTTATATTGTTTTAATTATTATAGTAATTCATAATTGTAATGTTTTATTTTAATGTAGTTTATAATGATTCATATTAAGATTCTTATTCCAGATTTACCTTTGATATTTAGTACCAGTTCTACTCTGCAACACACAGCAGGTGATATTGTAAAACTAGAATGTCCTGTTACTGAGAAAAGCTATGCAACAATTGTTTATTGGCAGTTTATTAAGACTGGGCAGTTAAAGATCTTGCAACCCTTTAGCTTCACAGACCGGTACAGTGGCAGCACAGCAGACTCGCCATCTTTGACAATCCGCGAGGCAGCAGTAGGTGACAGTGGCAGTTATACCTGCTTTGCTGTAAATATTCTTGGTGTTGGAAGAGGCCGCTCAATAGAACTTGTTGTTAAAGAATTAGGTAAACGTTTATTTCAGGTCGACACGGTTAGATTTTTACTGTTTATATATGTTTAAAAAGTCATTTAGTACCAGACAATTATACTCAAAGTGACAACTTCATTTATCTATTTGAAATAAGACGACGAACATTTTGTTCTCTAATGATACACTCTTTAGAAGTATTTTGTAAAATTGAAGCTGAACTTTGTGAAAAGATGGATGCGAAAACGCATCGCAAGGCACAGTATATTCACATTAAGCATGATATCAAATTTCCGGGCGCTCTAATTAGCTGCATTTGCAAGAATGGCAGCAACGTCTACATACATAAGTATAGTTTATGGAATGGTCGGATGAAAAAGCTTTCAGGGAGAGAGAATGAAACATACTATTTCTTCTCTCTCGAAGCGGTGATAGTTTAACTTACATTGTTTTTAAACTTAAACTATCGGGAACAATATCATTTAGATTAATATAGTATCATTCTGCTATTAGTCGAAATGTATTAAAAGCGTTTGTACAGGTCAGCAGTGGTATCAATTCCCTAGTAGACTAATATATTAGAATGATACTCATATTAGAACATCCAATACGTAATCAAACAGATAACAGAGTACATAAACATCGTTGGAAAAAACAATTACGAAATAAAAGATATAAAAATACAAGATGACTTAAACGGAACCAAATATTGTAATGAGTTATGATTTTTCAAAGTTACGGTTAATTTAAAACTGTTTATTAAACCATTCATCATACCATGTTTTCGGTTTGACATACTTGTAACAGAATAACATGTACATAATTACATCTTTCCTTATACAATTTGGATTACTTTTATCTTACTTTTCTGTTGAGGGCTTATCATGCTTTAATATTTTGATTATTTTTCAACAGGTTTTCCTGGTGAGCCAGGAACAGGCCAGTCAACAAGTGAAACTAATATTCTGTCTTGTGTAAAAACATTTAGCTTTTTGATGATGTTTGCATGCATCGGTATAGGGCTGTTAACCGCCTGTTCCATCCTTATATGCACCTTTGTACCAGACAGAATGAGTTCTTTTGTTGGTAAGTATTCACCGGTCTTGGATGCATGTTTTTAGTATATTTCTCATTTATAACGGTCAAAGTTATGATATTTATAACTCACATAATTTTATGAGTGAAAATTCAATCATTATGAAATTATTGTGAACATAATAAACAAACTCACAATTAAGATTGTTTCTGTAAAACCTTTCTGTCACTGGAAAAATATTTTTATCAAAAAGTACCACGGAACCCTGACTGCCAAGTCTTTACCCTTGAGTAACATGTCATTCAATTAAACGCACACGATCTCCAGACCGCACGTGCTGATATATTGTATATTTTGTTCCCTTTAGATAGTTCAACACGCGAAACTCATGCGTTATCAGTCTCTACCTGATGGGTTAAATTAAAGTTCACATGAATACGGATGCAATGAGGTCGAATTATTCACTTGCAAGTGAATAATTCATATTTAATGTTTCTTAGTTTATTTTGACAAAAATGACCCCTACTGGCTGCTAAAACGAATAATTATTTCCTTAATGATTGAACAAAAAAATCATATTTTAGATGTGATATCTATCTCAAACCTAGCGCCCCGTAAAACTTATAAATGATAATAAAATGTGCGCTAATTTTTTAATCAACTTTGTAGCAGTATTTCAGAATGTTAAGGTAAGAATTATTTATAAACAATTTGTTTACTTGTTCTACCTTGTGAGAAAATAGTCTGTATCAAATCTTTATTCTAACAAATTATTTTATTTTAAAAACTAAGGTAACGTCAGACAGTGGAAAATCTCAGAGAAAATTTTCATCATAGCAATAGAGATCTTCATGTCAGTTGTAACATCATGTGCTCTTGCTGGAATAGTGACTGTTACAAATTGTGCAGATGACGTAACAGGTACTTTAAGTCTAAAATTGAATTATGATGATCTTAATGAGAATTTTTGTATATGTTTTGATTGTAGGTCGCCAATAAATTCTGCAATTTTGCTCATACCATATATTTGTGTTTTAAATGTATAACCAGACTTAAGCGACATGTTTTGCAAAATATTTATCATGGCTTTTTTTACTTTGTAAATGAGTGACGACAATCTTCTGGTTGATGAGCGTTTTATTTTATGACAAAAGACATTACAATGACTAAACACACGAACTGTCCAAGAAGAGGTCAGACCATAAAACACAGAAAAAAAAATTGAGCAAACCGCCCAATGAAAACAAAGGGAGTATACGTCTGTGTCCTGCAAGGGTCAGCAGTATGAATTTTATGATGCATTGCGGTATCACACGATTCATCTCAAAGGTTAAATTTGATGCAAGACTGAAACTTAGACACATTACTTATTACCACAAAACACAGTTGTTCGGTTCTTAGTATGATTTTCATGTAATAATAATCTAAATAAGAAGGATTGTTTTTAACTTGATTAGTATTTTTCTTATTGAGAATCGCTTGTCATATTTTATTTCATCCTTCTTGATGTTGTGCTGATATTAGGATGAAATAAGGGTGCTGTCAAAAACGTATTTTAATAGATCATAAACTGATAAAATAGTAGCCTTGTTGTGTTTTTGTTGTAAATGGAGTTCATCGGGACTTTACCTTTTCACATCTACGTGATTAATGAACGTCAAAAGCAGGATTTGTTAAATAAGGACCAATCAATTGCAATGGGAGAGTGTAATTAAACATCTTTTAACGTAATTTCGAATGTACTTTTCATTCATAAAAAATTGTCCAGCTCCATAATAGAAAGGAAATTTGAAATGGGAACTATTTATCTGGTGACAAGAAATATTCATTATAATTGTGAGATAGCATACATGCACATTCAACCCATTGTCTTAAATCGTAGAGTTATTGGACCATTACTTCGAGACGGTAACTTGTAATTTTAATATTAACGGTACCAACTATATTGCACCAGATGCACATTTCGATAATTTTTGTCTCTAAATTGGATGATCTAGGGTAAAATATTGCAATATTTATTTTTTATTCCTATCGTGTGGATACTGCTTTTATATTGTTTATATCTGCTTCTTACTTATCAGATTTTCAAAAGAGGAAAAGAAAATTCTTAGTCAATGAAATATACTGTACTATGATGATGTAAACACAGATAACCACTATTATTCAGAAAAACATCTTCGCTTTCAGAAAATGGTCAATCACAACAAAATATGAATATAGATTATTCATACAAATCAAAATTAGCAACCAGTTACCTCATCAGTAATTGTGTAAATCAGTTTTATAGACAAGTTAGCCACAGTTAATATTTATTTATTTCTTTTTTTTTTTCATTTTGCTACATTTCAGGAGCTACTGTAGGCTTAACAGGAGTGGCGCTTATTCCTGGAATAGTTCTGTCTGCCTTATATCTAGCGTTTTGTTGTTATATACAAACAAAAAGAATCAATAAAATTGGCAACAAAAGTAATGCTGGTGGCTTGATTGCGAGGTGAAACATTGTTATTATTTAATTTAAACTAAAACGTGTTATTTTGTTATTATAGTTGTTATAACTTTATTTACTAACAAATTGATATTTGTAACATGCAGCTCATAAAGATATATGTTAATTAAAAGAATTGTCGTGAATCAAAGAATACTGATAACCAAAAATTAGAGGCGTCCGGAAGTATTCTATGATATATTGGTTTTCGTTTATATTAGAAGAAGGTCTTACATTCTTTATTTATTTATCAATCATTTTTTTTTAATTTGTAATTGTAGAACACAATTTAAGTTTTGACTGTTAATCTGACCACAATATGCAATTCCATCCAGATCTATTTGTTGTTCTGTACTTTATCATTTTTAACGTATTTGGCGCCCTAAACTTTCTGTGATCATATGTGATTTCGGTTATCTCAGAAAGACTAGTGGTCGGTCCTGCAATTGGTGTCTTGTCATAATACTAGTTTTTTTCAAATTGAATCATTTGTTTTGAAATATGAAAATGAAAACCTTGCAGGGGCGGATGCAGGAATTTTCGAAAGGGGGGTGCTAACCCAGGCCCTGGAGGGCAAAGGGGGGGGGGTGCAAAACATATGTCCCGATACAAATGCATTGATCGGCAAAAATAAAGGGGGGTGCGCACCCCCGGAACCCCCCCCCCCTGGATCCGCCACTGCCTTATGACTTACCATTTGGGGTTAGTCCTTCATAACTGTTAACATTCTTATAGTTTAGTTTATTGTTTGATATTTTGTAGTACTAGTCCAGTTCCAGAAGAACATTTTAGAGTTAAATCATGGCGTCCTTACGAGACCTCTGATCAGCCAGTGTAAGTTCATGACATCTTATAAGAGGATTGATTTAAGGGCATACGATACGGTTTTGATCCTGTATTTAAGTTGATGAAAATTTGCAGACTATTTTTACCTGATTAAATCAAATATGTAATAAAAAATGTACCTTCATGTGCTACTTTTTGAGTTAAACGAGGTCGAAATTTTGTATATTTGCTCAAAATTCGGATTTGTGCCGTATTTTCTCTTTTGAAAGGAAGCCATAACTTTTCTGTTTTTACGCGTCGCCAGGTTAACTAAATTTGCGACAGTAAAACTACCGATGGACGTCCTTACAACTTCAAATACAATACAGTTATCTCTTAAATCTCACAAACCCAGAACTTATTTCACCAGGTAAGGAACAAATATTATAATTAGTTATCAAAAGTACCAGGATTATAATTTAGTACGCCAGACGCGCGTTTCGTCTACACCTGGAACTTATTTCATTAGGTACGGAACAAATTTCACCATCTCTGTACTTATTTGAAATAAGTTATTTCACCAGGTAAGTGGTGAAACTTATTTTATGGCGATGGAACAAATTATATAAAAATCATCTGTGAAAAAAGTTCTCCCAGAACATATTTCATGTGATATTAGTTCCACTGGAACTTTTATCACAAGAACAAATTTTGGCTCACATTAACATATAACCTTTAAACACAAATATCCAATAATTCACCATCGTCAGCATTAACGTTATAACAAGATATCAATGCATCCATTATTCATGTTATTGTATTTAACAATTTAGCATTCTAAAATATTCAATACAGGATTGAACCAGATGACAAAGAGGTCGGTAAAACGCCTTTTCATGGGGAAGAACTGAATATGTATGCTTCAACATTCAAAAATGTGCCTTTGATTTCTAAGCCATCTGGAAGTGGTACACCCGGCAGACAGGCATTACCTCCTATAGGGTATACAGAATATGCTGAGGTGAAGAAGAAAAGACGGAGAAGGAAGAAAAGGAAACCAAAGAAAGAATCGTTCGATGCTATGGACGATTCACATGATGAATTTTGAAAATGTAGATCGGAGTCTTGAATATTAGCTACTTTATTAAAACTTAAATTGTGACATAAAACGGAGCTATTATAATTGAAAGTATTTTCATAACTTCCTTATGTGCTATGACAATCTCTATAAGAGACATCAAATAATGAAACCGATATCTTTTGACGGATCTTAAAAAAAACAATGGAATACCATCAAAATATTTGTCCATATTTGAGATTTGTTTATAGTTATTTGTATTAACTGATGTTAATGTATTTGTATTTAACACGCCGGGGTAAGATTTCAGATATTTGACAACCCTTTCTTACGGTGTGTTAAATTTCAATTTTTCTAAAGTATGCTTGAGTTTGTCCCATTCTCTCACGTGTTCAACACCTTACAAATCAGAAAATTGTATCCAAGGCGTGTAAGTTAGACCTTTTCGTTGGTTTTAGAATATTCTAAATTTTGTCAATTTTCATTAAACTATTTTCTCCTTACTTGAAAATAGTGAAAACCTGACACATTACACTATATATATTTCATTTCGGATTTTGGTCTTCAAAGATTTTCTATCTTTTCTAATGATGGATGATAAGGGAACGATTGCAACATCGATCGCAATTCTGTTGTTTTAGTTTATGCCTTTTTTTCTCACTATCGGAACTTTATAGAGTGTATTGTTCCTAATGGCTATACCATGGCGCACAATTTTAGTGACGCCATTTGTACATCATGGACTGTTTCATTAGAAACTTGTGTTATTATTTATATTTTACAAATGTTCTTCAAACTATTGTTTGAGTTAACATAAGTTAGAAATGTATAATTCAAATCTGTTACATAACATTTTTCACACTTTCGAACATTACTTTTAAAGTGGCATTTTAAAACGATAAATTTCGTCCGTCCATTTAATTTGGTTACATTTG
The DNA here is from genome assembly GCF_965363235.1 of Mytilus galloprovincialis. Lineage (NCBI taxonomy): Eukaryota > Metazoa > Mollusca > Bivalvia > Mytilida > Mytilidae > Mytilus > Mytilus galloprovincialis. The sequence continues at coordinate 62,844,948 of NC_134843.1, forward strand.
TTTTATTCCGTCCATGTGATAATTTTTTCTTGATATTTTATATGTATTTATAATTTTTCAGATATTAACATTTGTAGTTTTATTCAGGTGTTGTGATTATTAAACATTTTATAATTGTCTTCTCTTTCTTTTTTAAAGAAAATATATATTATTAAAGAGAGGCGAAAGATACTAAAGGAAAATTCACTTCAATAATATGTCATAAATTACGCCAGGGCAATGCAAAATACGAAAAAGACAAAAGACAAACAACAGATCAGAATAAAATCAGTTACACACATTTTTGGTGGGGGATTTAGAAGGGACAGCGCCCCTTCCATTATGAGGGAGAGAGTATTGTTAATGTTACACATTTGATCATCTATAACTTTTTTAATGAAATTATGGATCCCCAAATGTTATACGTTTCTTTCGACTGAGTGTTGCTTTTGGTTTGACAATGTTTTCAGATATTGTCTGTCATCTATAGATATACGATAGCTTATCGTAAGATCATAATTTTTATACGCCCGTCAAAAATTTGACGGGACGTATTATCGTATACAAATGTCTATCTGTCTGTCTGTCTGTCTGTCTGTCCGGCGTTCACATGTCGCACCGTAACTTGAGAACCGATTATCCAAATTTCACGAAACTTAACATAGTTGGTTCGTATGATGATCTGTATACTTTTTGGTGATAATAGGATTTAAACTTTTTGAGTTACGGGACTTTACAACTTAAACAAGGGGTTTGTATTTTTCACATGTCTCGCTGTATCTCAAAAACAATTTCTGATTTTTGCTTTAAACTTCACACACTTCTTAATTATATTAATCCAAAGATCTGTATACTTTTTGGTGATGATTCAAAATCTTATTTTAGAGTTATTGAGTTTTTTGTAAAAAAAAAAGGGGGGGCTGGGTTTTCACATGTCGCGCCATATCTCATAAACAATTTATGACTATTGCTTAAAACTTGACCCACTTCTTAATTATATTTATGTAAAGATCTGTATACTTTTTGGTTATGATTCAAAATTTTATTTTGGAGTTATTGATTATTATTATTTTTTTATAAGAGGGTTTTCACATGTTGCATCGTATCTTAAAAACCATTCATTACTATTGCTTAAAACTACACATTTCTTAATTATATCAATCTAAAGATCTGTATAGTTTTTGGTGACGATTAATAATTTTATTTTAGAGTTATTGAGTTTTTTGTAAAAAATAAGGGGTTTTTTTCTCATGTCGCGCCGTATCGCAGAAACTATTTATGATTATTGCATTAAACTTCTCACACAAGACGAAGGGCGTATCATGCGCTCATGGCGCAGCTGTTTATTTTCGATCGACTGACCTAAAAAATGTAAGAGAAAGGATTGGTTTTTTTTCGGTGACTGTTTGTTTTATCGAAGATTTATTTCCTGATAAAATATATACTTGCCAACAAATAAAAATAGATTTGAATTCCTGAAAACTCTTTAAAACTAGGTCGTTATATATATCAAAATCCGTTTTAAGTACATATTATGTTTTCTCATTGTTTATATAATGTGACTCGTGCAAAAGATTGTTTTATCATTCTTCAACACTATATGTATCAGTGTTTTGTATTTATAATCGATTTTGTGTCTCTCCTTTTCCGACAAAAATCTGCAAATTGCATACAAATGCTATGAATATATTGCAGACAAGTGAGATAGCTTTGTTTCTTGTCCTCTATCAACCTTAAATTTTCTATGAATACCATATTAAGGTGGTACCCAACACTTTTGTAAAAATTAATTTGGCTCGTTTAATTTTCATAAAATTTTGACAAAGTATTTACTTTGACCCTTTAACAAAAATATAAAAATTTCAAAAGTTTTGAACCAACCATTTTATCAAAAACAATTCACTGGTTATATAGCAGCTAGTATGACATACACCAATTTTGATCACTGAGAAGCTTCATGTTCTTTTTACTATATCTCCCTATAGTGTTAGGTACCACCTTAACGTGTTCTGTGGATTTGTTAATTATTATTGTAAAATATATTTAAAGAACAGATCACTTCTATTCATATTTATTTAAAATATTTTATCATTTGTTTGAAAGATTCTATAATTAAGGTTGCAATACGCAGTAAGGGAAAACACACCTATAATTTTTAATTTCCCTCTTTCTCTTGCTTTCTCACATATTGAGGCTTTGTGTTTGTGTCATATATGTGCATATACAAGGAAACAGCATCTTCAATAGATTTCATTTCCAATAGTTATAATAGTAAAAATAATCTCTCTTTTTTTAGTGTAACCATGGCAACAATCTGCATTTATTTGATAGAAAATATTATAAAAAGGGGGGATGAATATGTCACAAATGTTTAAATAGGTTGGTCCAAAGTACAATTAGAATCCAAAAGAGTAATACCTTACTTTAAACCATAGACATTTATTTGTCAAGAGGTCCATAAAAAGCATCTGAATTTCAGACCATTTTTCCATTGCATTGAATTGAAGGGTTCGATGGTCAAATCTCTGTTGAAAAACACTGCTATAGTTTATGAGTGGTACGGATGTGAAAATACGGACTGTAGAACAGAAAATGGCCAATAAAACATGCTAAAAAAATCTTGATGTTCATATAAACCCACTTCTTGCACTTGGAGGGCTATATTTTTCTTCAGCTATCCAAAAATCAATTCTATTGTACAAAAACTTCCATATTTAAAAGATTCACCATGGCCAAAATTACCTCTGCCAGAATGCGATACAGAACTAGGTAAATGTCCGGGAAATGGAGAAAATATTAAAAACAGACAACAAATACAGTTTGGGTATTCAAGATCAGATCCGACCATCGGTCAATAAGCAATCTGGTCTGTAATGCTTTACCTTGGTTTACAATGTTGCATCAAATAAGTGAATAAAAGGAGGGACTAAAATGATAAAGTTCGTAAGTGTTCATCTGACTATGTGTGCATATACACCAACACTAGAATGATTATAAATGCAAATGATCTTCACGAATTTTGTCAGCATACATCTATATCTTATGAAACCAAATGAATAGTGGATTAAAAATAAAACCGGAAACATTTTGTACGCCTACACCAGATGGTACTCCCGAATTTGTCCTTTGAATTTTTGTGACAATGATATAAAATTAAGGAGTCATCTGATAAAAAGTAAGTAAAAGGATTGTGAAGGAATAAATGCAGGGGTATCTCCCAATTGATACGATATTCCCGGGATCGTATTTCCTATCATGGTTTCTTTAATAGAGAGTTGCTGCTCACAAGGAAGCTGTTATACCAAGAGTTCCAAAAGGTGAAGTTGAAATCCTCCCTTTGTAAATTTTACGGACGCCATCATGAGTTGGTTGATAGTTATCAAAGGTACCAGGATTATAATGTAATACACCAGACGCGCGTAAGACTCATCAGTGACGCTCAGATCAAAAAAGTTATAAAGCCAAACAAGTACAAACCGGAAGAGCATTAATGACCCAAATTCCGAAAAACTGTGCCATATACGGCTAAGGTAATCTTTTCCTGGGATAAAAAAATCCTTAGTCTTTCAAAAAATTCAAAGCTTTGTAACAGGAAATTTATAAAAATGACCATATAATTGATATTCATGTCAACACCGAGATGTCTTAATAATCAAGGTGGTTAACCGTTTTGGAATATCCGTTTCACAGATGATATCGGATATGTTCCTAATGTTGTAACTATAATCCCGTTCCCTTTTCACGAATGTAACCTACGGAACTAGACTATTTAACGGGTTTGTAATAACATAAGCATCACGACAGGTATCACATATGGAACAGGATCTGCTTACCCTTCCGGACCACCTCAGATCACCCCTAGTTTTTGTTGGGGTTCGTGTTTCATTAGTCTTTAGTTTTCTATGTTGTTTCTTGTGTACAAATATTTGTTTTTCTTATTCTTTTTTAGTCATGGTGTTGCTAGCTAATTTTTGATCTATGAGTTTGAATGTCCCCCGGGTATCTTTCGCCCCTCTTTTATTGAGTCGAAAAGACTAAGACAGGCTTATAATACCGCGCTTATAGGTCTCTGTAAAAATGAAATAAATAACACATGTCACTTAAATAACAACATCTTAGTTATAAGTATGATACAGCGACGCACTTAGAAGCTTTTAAGATAACTAAAACGTATTTGATTTAAATTTAAAATTGTCTACCATGTACATGACATGATGTACTAGTTTAGGTAAAAATGGAATTAGTGATAACGGGTTAACCATATAGTGACTAAATCACTGGGAAAATAGTAAATGTTAGATGACAACAAAAAAATTGTTTTGTGAATAAACTGTCTCTGACTTAACTTCGAAAAGTGTTCGTTTATGTATATAGAAATAATTAGAAACTAAGGTTTCAACTCTCTCATGCAAAATGGATAATGGATATGTCTACTGGCTAGTTTTTTAGTTTTATATAGCGCTACAAATGTTTATGTTCTAATACATGTACATCCTTAGCTTTTAAAAAAAATAGCTTTAAGTGTTCCTAATGAAGATAAATCCATAGTTTAAAAGCGTTTCAGATGCATACAATTTATTGCGTGTTGTTTTCATCTTTAGCAATGTTTTTCACTATTATTATTAACTTAATATATTGTATATAACATACCATAACAGGGAAATTGTTTGTATTCATACTTTAAGTCATTGTTGACATGTGAATTTACATACACGTTTCTTATATTCATATCACATACTTTACCAAACTTTTTTTTTAAATTCTGTATCAATTTAATTCTTGAGAGTTATAAATTACATACATTGTATCTTGCTAAATGCACGTTTTAAAAACGTTTTTGTCTCATCGCGAAACTTCTTGTCCATGAAAGCATAGATGTAAGGGTTTGCAATGTTATTTACAATGAATATGTGGTTAACAAACATGGCACCAGATCTTGTGCTGGTTGGTAACGTTTCCCAAAAGTCTTTGTATATCCCTTCGATAATCATTAGTATTATTTTCGGTATATAACTGAGTATAAATACTACAGTAATAACGAAAAACATGAATGTCAGTTTATATGAAATCCGACGATTATTTATTGTTCTTTTTTGAGATCCAGAAATCGGCATAGCAGGACTTTTAACATAGCATTGCTCCTCACTATTCTGCTTAACTTCTAGAATTTGTTCGTCAGCGGTGGTTTCCATTGTGTTTTCCTCCTTGCTGTTACCATCTTGTTTTTCTTGTTCTGTGTCCTCGTTCTGACTTCTAGTACTAGTTTGTTTATTAGTTTTGAAAATTCGGAACACAACGTATCCAATTCTAGAATACAACACGATAAGTGTTGTTACTATAACAATCGCAAAAATGCCAAGTACAGCGGCGTATACAATTCTTATTAGAACACGCCCCTTCTTAATCCTTCCACATCGCATTCCTGTGATTGTCTTGTCTGTACTCTTGAAAGGAATCACGCCGTATACAAAAGGCAATGGTAACGCAAACAATATAGAAAGCAATATTGCAAATGACAATAAAGCTTTTTTCATCGAAAGTGTCATTGCTTGTTTCAGAGGCATACATATTTTGACATACCGTTGAAATGCAATAATAATCAAAATTATGATTGGCATGAAAGTATTTAGTCCTACAAAGTATTGTGCTGCCTTACATATTATATCGTTTGAAAAGTTAACTTGGTGTAAACACTGAAATACATCATATGATCCGATATAGAATGTTGCTATTAGGTCAAATACAGCTAAAATAGGAATGAAATATCTTTCATCTGATCGCTTCTTAATCTGAAATGTATAGACCAACAAAACAAGGATGTTTCCACATATCCCAAGAACCAAATAAACAAAAGTTATGATAATGTTTGGTATTAAGCTTGTTACTATTTCATCGTTCCATTCTGACACTGTGATGTTATGTGTGGTATCGGTAATGTTCATATTAAGTCCTTAAGTGTTAGCACAAAATGTATTCACAGTCTTCAAAAATAAACAGAAAGGTGTTCCTATTCATAAATAAATGTATCTTTAATAAAATATTTCCTTATTAAAAGTGGATTTATTAAAATAAATGTAAAAGTCGGTTTGTAAATATATACACATTTTCCTGGAAATAATCATCTATTTAAATTAAGAAGTCATTCAGTTTTAACCAGGGATTTTCCAGGAAAATGCATTGGATTGTTGGTCATCAAATGATTTATATTTTTCATTTGGGCTGTAGAAAGGGAATCATATACACTTCTGTAGTAAAGAAAGATAAGTAATATGTCTGGTGGTAGTAGATAAAATAGTTGTAACCCTCCCCCCGCCATTTTTTCCTGGAATTTCCCTAAAAGGAAATACTCCTGTTATTTATTTTCCATCTTATTGTTTATTTTATAGACAACAAGGACTCTCGTTTATGTTTACCAGACAGGCGCCTTAAGCTTTATTAAATTAACAAAGAAAGTTGTGACACTATTCACTATTAATGAAATGAGATCATAAAGCCAGATATGTTCGTGTTAATTAAAAGATATATAGTAAAAAAAAAATGTATTAAAAAGTCTATAATGTTAAATTTAAACGAATTCACTTTGTGGTGTTTCTCATTTTATTTCTCTGGCTATTGTAGCGTTTGGACTGCTAAGGTGGATTTAGTGGGTGGACGCCCAATGCTTTTTAAAAATCTGTAATATATAGATGGTAATGCAAAGATATTTCACAAGTCCCACACTGGCCTAACGTTGCCTTAGTGACACCTCTAAAGGTACATGTTTTGTCAACTTTGACAAAAAATGTCAAATACCCCTTCTAAGAGTTGTTGACTTTAAATGACAATTTTTTTACACTTTTCTCATCTTTGCCTATTATCTTAAAATATTATAGATAAAGAAAAGATTTAAACAGAAAAAGGGTGGTCGGTAAGAAAAGATCTTTTAGTAAGTCAAATGACCTAAATTGTCAGTTATCTTCTAATACGAGTGTTTCCCCTTGAATGATAATGTTTTACCCATTTTCTTTTTTATATTTTTTTTTGGCAAAAAAACTATTATAATAGTAAATATAGAGAAAGTGTTAACATAAAAATGATGAACAAAACAAAATTAATAACAAGGAATTTAAGTCTTGAATCATATTCTATTCTACAATATTGGCGAGTGGCAAAGAACATATATGGGCGTTTTTCAATAAAAACGTATTTTCTTGTCCTATCCACTTTAAAAAAAATGTGTTTTATCTTTGCAAGTAATTTTTTGAGCAGTCAGTATATTGAATTAGATTTAACATTTTTAAGCAAAGAAACAGTTTATTTTTGGAGGGATTGATAAGATATTGACTCCTGAATGGTCCAAAACAACCAAAATGGCATGTCCCTGGACCGCCTGTTTAACATTCATACTCTAAAATATCGTAAAAAAATGAAGAAATAAATGTTGTTTTTACTTTACATAAGTTCTTTAATAATTCAAAAGTATGTTCAGAGCCAACATATTCTAATAAACACATTTCAATATAGGTTTTTTAATTTCAGAAGGTGTGTCCCTCACAAAATGTCCACTACGAAACGTAGTCATTAAAATTTGCCAATAAACAGTTTTATAAAATCAATTTTTTGTTTGCAAGAGATATATACATTAGGGTCTTACAAAAGAAGTGATGCTTTTATAACGGCAATTAAATTGTTGGTAAGAAAAATTGAGCACATCAAATGGACCAGAGTGATACCGTATTTTTGATAATGTCCCCTACGAAACGGGTCAAATCTCCTTCAGTATCTGGTTTTAAAATTATGAAAAAAATATCAGTGTACAGCTTGATAAATGCTTTGATGAATACAATCAGTCTTGTTACTATTGCAATATAGGTATTGTGGGGAAAAAATAAAACATGCGAATACGTCCCTTACGAAACGGTCCCCTACGAAACAAGTATGGGAGAAAAACGTTTCGTAGTGGACACTACCACTACCATGGAGTCTTTTTTTAATCTTTTTTCAATTATATTCGTGCAAAACAAATAACAAGGGCTAGTTTCATGTAATTTTTATTATGTTTTTATTAACATATAATAGGGTTGATGTCAACTACGAAACTTTTTGTCCACTACGAAACGGTTTTGTCCACTACGAAACGCACCAAAATGTCCACTACGTAACATGAGTTGAACCTTCATATGTGAAGTACTGTCTAATCTTTATCGATAAACATGGTTTTCCAATTCAGAAAAATGATATTTTCCTAGTATTTAAAGTAAACAAACTGGAATGTCTATAGGAAACATTTAAAATTGCAAAAAATATGTGTGTTTAGAAGAAATTTCGTAGGGGACTTTTACGAAACAGTACACAAATTATGAAAATAATATCATTTTAAAGAATATTTAAGATTGCACTTTTTGTTTACAAACAGGTCTATTATAGAGGTATTCAAAATAACTCTTGAAATTAAATTTTAGACAAGTTGATTTTCCATTTTTTTTATAGGTCTGAAAGTTACGCTTTTATTGAAAAACGCCCATATACATAGAATAATATTGTTAACCCTTTCATCATCGCTTTATTATGGACAAGAAATTTCGTATGCTTTTATGCTACATATTTTTTGCATGTGTATTCGGCAAACGTGATCCGATGTGTATTTCCACGGCCGTGGAAGGCTAAATTAGGAATGTTCACATCCTACTAGTTAATTTACTCAGTCTGATCTTTAAGTTATACAAATCCATAATTTCTGGTTGATATCAGTCACACACTTTGCAGGTTCTCTTTTAGTATTTCCATTCGCTTGTTTTGTTTTGTTTGGTTCTTTAGTTTTTATTTTGTTTGGGTTTTTTTTTGTTGGCTATTTTTTTGTTGTAATTTTGATTTTAGTTTCAGTTTAGTTTATATAAAAAAAGAAGATGTGGTATGATTGCCAATGTTGTTGGTTTGTTTTTTTTTTTGGGGGGGGGAGGGTTGTAAATACAAAATATTAATCTTTTTGCTTGATTTGGTGTGCTAATATGATTAAACGTTTGCATTTTTTCAATCTAATTAAAAACCGATCTCTCATCGCTCCTGTTTCTGATATGTCGCGCCCACGCGACATATCAGAAACAGGAGCGATGAGAGATCGGGTTTTAATTAGATTGGCATTTTTTATACTATAAAAATGCAAACGTTTAATCATGTATATAGCTGATTTGTTTAGAATTGCATTTTATAATATAGCTATCCTGAACTTGTTATAAAAATAAGAGCATTTGGTATGATTAGATATTGCCATTGGGTCAACTATCCATCAGAAAACATAGGACGTTGGTGGAAGCAACTAAAGGTTACCATGCATACGCGGCCTTCAATACTGAATAAAAATCCATGCCGGTCATTTAGATAAAGAATGTGGTAGTGGTTAATATGTTTGTAAGAGCATTAATCCATCGTGCACACATTAAACAGAGGCGTATAAATGAAGGCAGGAAAGGCATGACTCTTCGGATCGACACAAATCACACAAACGTGACAACTATAACAACAGGACAAAAAGACAAAAGATACAAAGTATTATCTAAGTGATATGCTAGTCTAAAGTCAATGACAACCACTAAACAAATAATGTTGTTTTCAACACTTAAATATCATTCAGAACACATTCAACTGATTTTAGTATAAAGATGTCTACGAAAAGTTAGAACTTGTAAAAACACGATGCCAAAATTAACATAAGTATGATCAAGTATCGACAGTGTGTATGACCATACTCGGGGCCGATTTTACCAGAGTTCCTTGTCGTTTTTTTCTCTATTAAACTTTATGGGATTGATTTTTTTTAAATCACACTTTGTCACAGTGATAACATGATTTCAATAACTAGTAGATGTTCTAACTGAGAAGATATACAAATAAGAAGAAGTGGTATGTTTATCACTGCGACAACATGCGTAAGGCCTTCAACAATGCGTAAACCCCATACCGTTTCAACCAAATTGTTATTTTTTATTGTTATTTTTAATTTTACTATAAATTTTATTATTTTTTTTGTTTTAACTTGAAAAATAAAATATCTATCCGCTGGAACATGCGTTAGATGTCGAAGACGATGTCGTTGTAATAAACCTCTTTTGTTGGATTTACACACTTTTGACAGTTTTACTCTGAGAGATCGGACTACACAAATCCTTTTCTCCATTCATTAGTTTAATTCATAGCAAAGTGATATCCCGGTTTGTTTCATGGATTTGTCCGATTATATGTGGCTGAACGGTTAATTCTGGCTATTCCTACATTTTGAATTTTATAGGTAAAATAGTAAAATTTTATGTAGGAGTTCCCAGAATTTGTATGTAAACAATGGGAATATGTAGGATTTGTTGTAACAACATTAAACCAAGGATTTGTATATACAAATCCTTGATTAAACTAATAAACCAAGTTTAATTTAATCTACCCAGGTAAATCTTGTTGAAAATAAAGAAAACGAATAATTTCAATTTAAAAAGCAAAATTAATATTCAAAAATACGAAATGAATTTATAGGCATTGAAATTATTTAGGTGAAAAAAAAACACATTAATATATATATATACAAGTAAATGATATCAATTGACATATAAATATATTGTGGTAATTTTTCTTTGAAACAAAGCACTAAATTTTGAGTTACACTACATTTTCATTGAAATAAAGCACCAAAGTACATTAAACTGGCATTAATTCAGAACACTTTTACAGTAATAGATTTCACTTAATTAAACACACAAGAGTGAATACAAACTGAAAGCCTGAATCAATGTTAGGTAGATGAGAAGCAACATCTACATACTAGATTGGCACAAGTTCATCATTCTGTGACCTTGTTTTCAGTGTTTAAATACAAAAATAAGAAAATGTGGTATGTTTTCATATGCGACTACTCTCCACAAGAGACCAAAATTACACAGAAATTAACAACTATAGGTCACCGGATGGCCTTCAACTATAAACAAATTCCATACCGTATAGTCAGCTTAAAAAGGCCCTGAAATGCAGTTACTGTCGGCTAGTTCAAAGCCAATAACAACTTATAAAAAATGTCGTGCTTCTCAGACTAAAATATCAAGCTGTACATATCCAACATCCTTAGAAAAAAGACGTCACAAACTCTGTTATCTATTTCCCTGTATAATTTCTCTTTCTCGAACCATGTTTACCACCAGTTCTGTATTACTACGTGTGAGAGCACGGAAGGCTTTTTCTTGTCTCAACAACTTCATCATGCTGAAGATGTTTGGGTGTGGTGCATTGACTAACTTCTTTAGTTACTATGTCAACCTTCTAAATGATTTGTTGTGGACCTTGTGTTGTTATTTAAAAAACTCATTATTTATTCAAGTAATGAAATCAATTAAATCTTTGAAGCTCAAGTTGAAATTGTTGGGTACTATATGGGTCATTTTTAAAAAATGTCGAATTTTCAGTACACCTATGCTAAATTTTTTATTTCTAATGGAAATTTCAGTTGTAATGGTTTAAATGAAAGCTTGTCGGATTTGTGATTCAGAACATTAATAATAAACACACCTATAACATCTATTTTGATAAGATTAAACTACATTTAAGTCCGATTTTTGGGGTATTTGTGTGCGTACATTGTCAGAAAAACACATTTCAAATGATTTTTTTTCCGATTTTCTGATCGCCTTGATATCTGCAAAAGGGACTTTTTAAGAACGTTAATTATAATTCTAACGAACAATCGTAGCTTCTTAATCATTGTATGTAACAGATTATCTACAAACTAAATTCAATCAGCGTACAGGAGGTTCATGTCTTTCCTGTTACCGCTACTTAAATCAGTCGTTAAATTATTCTCCCTATGAATATTGAATCAGACTAGTCAGTGTTGATTTCAAAAATGAAAAGTAATCTTTACATTTAAAACGGCTCGTTTCTTGAACGACAGTGTAGAGAAAAGAAATTTCAAGATATTTAGTGAAAAAAATAGAGCGTACTTTTTTTCATGTCTATGCTGTTACCAACCATTTTGATTAATTACACTAACAGTATGGTTGTAAAAAGTGCAATAACGTGTTGGAAACCAAATTCACAATAGAAAACCATAATCACTTCACCAAAGGGAGTATAGTTACTTCACAACAGCAATCAAAAACGAAGAAATCAGTTGTCTATCCTGTTACTATGGTTGCTATGGTTACAGTAACAGGATAGACAATTATAGACAAAAACGTCGTTAAATTTTTTTATCTTAACATGTAGGTGGAAAACGAATGAAATATTTCATTGTTTGAACTCATCTTAAGGTTATAACGTCTTAATCTTCCCAATTAAGCATTTGCAGGTACAATATTGATATCAGTAACAGGATAGACAAAAAGGTAACAGGATAGACTTTTATATATATAGTGATATATATCAGAAACGTACGTTCCTGTTACCAACGAAATAAAGAGAAAAGTAGATTAACTTATGAGGGATTTACTTGTTGGGTTTATTTGAAAGGGTGAAAAAAGGCCGAACAATATAAATTGCTATCTTAGACTTGCATTACTGGTGGTAATTTTTACAACCTTTGAAAACCAATTTTTAGAGCCATTTTTCAGTACAACCTAGAAAATTGGCAAATAATCTATTATTTTACAGAATGAATATATACATAAGTTTATTCTCTTGAAAACCATCTAATTGGTAACGTAAAACAAGCTTAACATTTTATCTAAACCTTTTCTCAATAACCCAAAATTTCTTTTGAAAATGGTAACAGGATAGACAAAATATTGTACCACCGATCAAAAAATGTTTCAAGATTTGCATCTTTTAATATGTTGTTCTTACAGTACTGTTTGTTTTGATTTGCTTATGTAGAGGGTTGTTTTGATAAGTAACTTTTAATAAATTTTTCAATTCCAAAATTCGACATTTTTTGAAAATGACCCATATATTAAATGCTTAAACTCGGTTTCCTTTTAAACAGTTTGTTCTAGACTTTTAAATTGTTATTTGGATGGAGAGCTATCTCATTGGTACTCACACCACATCTTCTTATATCTATTTTAAATGCCTTTTAATAATCAAGTTATTCTTAAAAAAAAAAAATCAAGAATACTGGGTTTTTTTACAATCTGTTCCTTTAAAATGATTTTTTTTCCTAGAAATTCTTTATTCGGAACACTTAATTATAATACTTAATACGTGTTTTCCAACTATATAAACAAAATTATTCTTAATCAAATTTCATATAAATAATTATTTTTCTTTAATTTCCACAGGTAATTTACCTGGTACATTGTACCTAGTCCAAATAATTATGACGTCTGGCAAGGCTATTTTAATTTTTTCGTAGGAAGGCGTCCCAGAAAAAAAATCAAATAGCCTTACCAGACGTCATAATTATTTGGACTACATTGTACCTAAGTAGAGATTAATGAATAAAACAACATATGTTGCAATAACAACATCTTTGTGTATACTTTTTTGAAAGAAAAAGTGTATTCGATTCAATTCTATTCATTTCTTTTTTTATAATATCTTTTATTGTACATTGATATATTATTAAATGTAAACGTTTATCAAAAATCGAGTTTTACTGCTGGGTAAATACGGAATCTGGACGAACACGAACCGAAGATTGTAGTTGTATTAGAAATTGGTATCGAGTCAGTTAAATGTTTAGAACAACGAAGTTAACAGGTCACATTTTATGTTGCATTGAGATCACGACAAGAAATATTGAAAAGTGATTTTGTCTTGTTGTTGTCCTCAAATGACAATGAATGTCATTCAACAAATATACAGCATTTCTAGACCAGTTCAGCAATTGTTAAGATATACATGCATCTCCTCTTACAGACATTTTACAACGTCAACAACTAAACACAGAAGAGAAAGCAAGTGAACTTGTACAAATATTTGTAGGGCTACTGAGAGTCTGAGAACTGTCTGCTCATTTTGTATTTGCGGTCTCACTAATTAGCGACAACAAGAATTTTAGCGACAACAAGCGTCAACAAGCGACAAGAAGCGACAACAAGAATTATTTTAGCGACAACAAGCGACAAGAAACTATTTAGCGACAAGAAAACATTTTTTTTAATTAAAATTAATTATTGCAATAAATATTAAAAGAATATGCAAAAGAATTTAATTTTAGCGACAAGAAAGTTAAAATTGATAGAAAAAAATGAAACATTATTTACATAATAATTTATCATCTATTATGAATAACAGCCAGTATTACGTTTAATTATTGTATTTTTTATAAATTATGGGCTATTTCAAAAAAAATGATGCCAAAGTGTGACAAACATGGTAAAAAATTAAGTCATTGGTAATCTTTTTTCTATCATTTTTCTTTAATCCAGAGACATTCAAGTTTACAAAACTACCAAGGGTTAATGCAAAATAATAAAAACAAAAATTTTAACAACATTTTACTCATAAGAATTCATCCACTTTTCAAAGGAAACAACAAAATTATAATATCAACTGACAAACATAAATAAGAATATAAATATCAATGTATTTTTTTTTGTTTGTTGCAATAAAGGTACTAAATGATTTTCCTGCAATTTTTTTTTACTTATAAACATTTTTTTTTTCAAATATGTAAATTTCACCAATTTTTAGTGTATTCTTTAATATCTTATTTCAAAAGTTTTTATATCTCTTTGCAAAAGCTTTAATTTTATATAAAAAGTATAAGGAAGCAAACATATATGATCTAATTACATCCTCTGAAAATTTCACAACAATTGCTTCAGTCAATTCTAAGTTTTCTTCATTTAAAAAATACAAACAGGTGTTTTTTATCCTTTTGTTACACTCCTGACATATTTTTTCAGTAACTGTAAGACTGTTTTTTAATGGAATGTTAGAAAATCAGTAATGATATCTATTTTAAATTTACAATCTCACAAATAAATAAATTTATTAGATATTTGATTACATATTTTTTTAATTTCTGAGCAAAGAGCAAACTTTTAACATGTTTAATGAGAATTACACTTTAATTTTTAAGAATCTTTGGTGAATAGTGTGCAGAAAAATTTCTTTTACAAGACAGATTGGCTTTCTCATTACATTGTAAAGATGTTACAATTATTTTAATAGAATTTTGTTATAGATAAGCTACATCAGAAACTTGTCAGGAGTGTAACAAATGTTACACTCCTGACCATAATTTATTGCTACCATATTTTAACCTGAGACTGACCTGAAATCATGTAGAGTCTTTATATTTCACATATTATTTTAGTGCAAATTAAGAACAGGTTAAAAAAAATTATATACTTCTTACATATTTACAAATTTTGCTAATTGTCTATTTAAAAAAAAAGATGGCTTTCCTTTAAACCTTGTTCAGTCTCTTGTTTGATACTATATATATTCTGTTTTTATGTCAGATAATGTATTATGATAAGTTTGTTCATACTACCAAAGATGGTAGCAGTATGTGCTCTGTATATTAAAAATTGTCCAAAAATGTACCCAAAAATGTCAGGAGTGTAACGATTTAAAATGTTTAAGTGTAACATTCATATTATTTTTTATAGAAACAATGTTGTTATTATTGGTTTTCTTTTCTGGAATTTGAGTGTGAACACCATCTGTTGCGTATTTTCAGTAACAAACATGCCATTATTATGGCCTTTATTGCTTGTTTATGCTCAATACTTGTATGTCAGGACTGTAACACATTTAAACAAGCTAGTTCAATTGCAATTTTAGTTCAAAAATTTCAAAAGTAATGATGTAGACTTGTATTCTGTGTTAAGCTGAGGTGTAGAAATGTCATTTTATAATAATTGTCAGCTTGTTTTTCTTCCAATAACTTACCTTTGTTAATAAGATTGAAATAAGGCATTTTTTTGTGTTACACTCCTGACATTGAAGTATTGAGCATACAAAAGCAATGAAGGCCATAATAATGGCATGTTTGTTACTGATAAACTGTAACAGGTAATGTTCACTGAAATTCAAGAAAAAACAACAACTATAACAACATTGTTTCTAAAAAAAAACAACATCTTAACCCAGTTGTTACACTCCTGACAGACCTGGGTAGTCCTCTTATTGTAACCATAATATTCCAGTAGTAGAACTTCAGGGTCAACTGGATGCACCTGTGCCAAGCTATGATACTAAACAAAAAAAATAAACCGTGCAAGATGTACAGAAACATGTTATTTCACCTACAAAGACATTTTCTGGCAGCATATTGACTTTTACTAACATTTTTTTTTTTTACACAAACTTATTTGACTTACCTTATGAGGCTCATAAAAATGTAAATATATGGAAGAATTGAACAAGAAATCATAGTCAAGATATAATAGTTGGATGAAAGATATTGTTTGGTATTGTATCTGCCCTTATTTATTCTATATCATCAATGAATGCACATGCTTTCTTCTAAATGTCACACTAAAAGCGTTACACTCCTGACATTTTGAGGTACAATTTTGGACAATATTTTTTAAACAGAGCACATACTGCTATTATCTTTGGTAGTTAGGACCAACTAATCATAATACATTATCTGACCTAAAAACATTACAGATATAGTATCATACAAGAGACTGACAAAGGTTTAAAGGAAAGGCATCATTTTTTTGAAATAGCCCATATGAGATTACTTTTCTTTGTGTTTTAGAGCATATTATTTATCTTATAATTTGTTTTTTAAAACTCTTTTCGTGCAATATATATTAAGCTCTCAAAATGAATTATTTGTGCATCATTGTCCTGAAAATATTGACACAAATTGTGAAATACAAAGAACTGAAATCAAACAGGAGGAAAAGAAAATTGAAATGTGAATGTTCACAATCTCTTTCTTCCTCACAAATGTTTCATTTCTTCGTCTATCTATATATATAATAAAACATTTTAATTAGACATATCTGCTCGTATATTTAAAAAAAACCATTAAATACAAATTTCTTTATATCTAATAAAAAAAAAATGTTTTCTTGTCGCTAAATAGTCTTGTTGTCGCTAAAATAATTCTTGTTGTCGCTTCTTGACGCTTGTTGACGCTTGTTGTCGCTTGTTGACGCTTGTTGTCGCTAATTAGTGAGACCCTGTATTTGACATTAATACCTTTTAAACTATGGAGCCTACCTATTCGTCTTTGATTTTTTTCCCTCTATGATACACCATAAATATGATAATTAAAATAAATGTAAACAAATTGTTCATGATGGTTCAGGGAAGGTGTAGACTGCTTCTGGAGGGACACATGTTTCCACACTGTACGAGAGGGACACGTATCCATGTTTTAATTTATGCAAATTTCTTATCATTTCTGTATCTCTTTCGAATAAAATAGTGAATGTTAAACAGTGAAATATTTTTCTTTAAAGGCTCCTACTGTCCTAAATGTAACGTCATTAGGCATGATGACATACAAATGTACATGTATATATCGAACAAGGGTCCGGGAACAGTCATATTTGTCAGTCATGTCCTAAAACTGAAAGTGTTTGTCCTAAACGTGGAATTGGGATTTAGGACAAATTTTATTTTTCAACAGAAATAATTTCGGTCATTTCATTGAGATTGAGTTTCTAAATCGCCATTTTGAATTTGTTTTTGTTTTGTTATCCCTTTCCTGTTATAAAACTGCCACTCCAGTAAAGTGTTATAATCCTGAGGGCCCTTCTAATAACGGGAAAAATCCGTTTGCACCAAAAATGCGTCCTTTTGCGCCACAACTTTTTTTCTCCAATGCTACTTTTGCGCCACCTGTTTTAAAATTACATGGTATCATTTGCGCAAAAAATTAAACATACGATTGCGCCAATCAGAAGAAAAATGACTTCCCTGCTCCTTTTTTCGGACTTGGAACTGACAGTTTACATGGCAAATGTTTCCTTTTCTGAAACATATCTTCTTACTGCTGCTGCATGGGTACTTTAATGTAGATAGTAGCTTGTAACTTCACTTTATTGTCCAAAAACACAAACATTGAAGGATGAAATGCATAAAACAGTTCATTATAATGCCCATGGAATGCTTCTGCCCCTTTACTGGTACGTCTTGCGGTAGAGAGTTTTAGCCCATACAAATGGTGGAAACAAAGCACTGTGTCATCAACCTGTGTGACTAAAACATAATCAGCAAATGCTTCTATTTGCTTCTCCTTTGACATATCTTTTATTAAATAACCAGCAAAGTAACAGTTTTTCTTCCCTCTCAATACATAGACTGTCAATTCATTTTAAGTCATTTCTAGCCGGATGCTCATCTTCATGGTGAAATATCTCTGAACATAAGTTATGATACTTTTAAAGCCAAAAATAAGAATAAATATATACTAATCATTAATACTTATGATAGATATGTGTACAGGTAAATTGGCGCAAATGAGTTCCGAATATTGGCGCAATTGATATATTTGGAAACCAAAATTTGGGGCAAATGATACCTCTGAAAAACAATAATTTGCGCAAAAGGACTGCTGCCCTAATAACTATATTAATGCCTCTGGGAAGTATTGGCTAATGATGGCTAATCTCTTTACCTGTGATTTTAATTCACACCTGGCTATTGATCACAAGCTCAGACATGTCAGAACTAATATTATTTAGAAATTAAAATTCCATAACAACTGTCTACCTTATTCATGTTATTAGATTACTTTTAAGCTAAGACAATTGTCAATTCTGATTTAAAATTAAATTAAAACTTGATTTAATTTACGTAGAAAAAAGTATTTTGTCACTACTAACACACATGCTTTGTTACTATGGTATACACATGTCGAAATCCTCTTTTACAGATTAGACACTAAATCGTAAATTTAAAATAATTTCATGCTATTTAAAAGCAAGTGCAAGTATTATCATTCATATTCAAACACTATCAAAGGTAAAAAATTAAAAAGCCAATGATTTCTTGCGATTTTGATAAACAAGACTTAACTCGGAAATGAGTCCAGAATTGCTTGTTTTAGAATTTCCCAAAACATCAGGTTTCAATTTTGTCTTCTAAATCGAAAGAAATGTAAGCCTTGTCTGAGAAATTTATCGTTTTGAGTCATTAAAATCATTTCATTTTTAAAACTTGTTCATAATTTTGTCAAAATCGTAGCTACTATCCCTTTTAATAAATGTGATTCAAGCAACAGCAAGTTCGTTGAGGCTATGAGTATGAGCATACTCAGTAATGTGATTTTGACAATTTTTTTTTGAAAGGGCACCAACTTTTAAATGTTTTAAGTTATCTCAAAATGACCGAAATTAGGTATGAGGCGTATCATACATGTATCTGCCTTTGTCATGTTTGTAGGCTATGCATATCTACATCAGATTTTATAATTTAAAATCATTGAATCTGGAAGAAATTGTGAATTAAATGAGAAAATTCTCCCAATTAGTACAAAAAGTATGAACCGTGTTGTAAACTTTAAATTAAATGATAATCAAATTAAAAAGCATTGCAATGTACATGATGTACAAACAAGTGAGAAAAAAACAAAGAATCAGAGGCGGATTTAGGGGGGCCCAGGGATCCTGGGTCCCCCCTTTTTGAGAAAAAAATTGGTTGCTTATATCGCCAATCACTAAAGCGTGACTGGAGCGGTCCCCCTCTTAGGTCAGTCAGTGGGCCCCCACTTATGAAAATTTCTGGATCCGCCACTGAGAATTATGTATAAACATCATAAAGTTTGTAAACTACTAAAACAGTGAATTGTAATTTTTCATATCTGATTCTTTAGATTAAATGTTTATGAATATATGGCAATCATACCATGTCTCCTCATTTGATGAACATGTAAATAAGAGTTCTGAAAAAGAAGGACAGGTACAGTAACATTATACTAAAAGGTTGACAATATGGCTGATGAATTTTATTTTTTTGAACTGATTACATACAGGAGTGGTCTATCTTCCGTATTACTTTGTTCTGGATTAGAATCTATTTATCTTTTTAATTTTAATTTTTAGCATGGTTAGTAAAAATATATTTTTTCATATTACAGTTATAGAGAAAACAGAGGGCAATACCACTGTTGTAAGTATGATTTAATAGAATTCCTTTTGGGAATGTACAATAAATAAATGCACAAATGATTAAAATGGTCATAGAAGTCAGTGTTCTCTCCAGATATTTCATTTAGCATCCTGCTTAACAGGAAATTTGAGATACCATCTTGTTTCTAAAAATTATAGCATCACATCAATAACACAATCTATAAGAAAACCAATTCAGATAGTATCACTTTCAAGAAATATAGCATTGCATTACCATGATGCTAAAAGGCCTTGGGGATGAAAAATGAAAGAGTGCAATGTATCCCTCATAGCCTATAGCTATCATGTGGCTTATAAAAGTTCTACAATGGTTAATCATGTTAATGGAACATGTAAAACCATGTTGAAAAATTGTTTAATATAAAAAGAAGATGTGGTATGATTGCAAATGAGACAACTCTCCACAAGAGACCAAAATGACACAGAAGTTAACAACTACACATGAACTATAGGTCACCGTACAGCCTTCAACAATGAAGAAAGCTCATACCACATTCTTTACAGATTTAATAAATAGAACAAATCTAATTAATTTATAAATGGTTTATTCTTTCAGTGTAAATGTAAAAATGATTTATCTGGAAATTATGAGAAATTGACACAGAAAACACAACAAGAACAATCTACAAGGCATATGTTCCATATATTGAAGGTTTAGAACATTTTTGTGGGAAACATATTGAGGATTAGAAATGAATCAATACTGTGGATTCATTATTATACATTTATAGATAACAATTTTCTGGATTTCATGGGACGGTACAGTTGATCCAAGAATTCAGATATTTAAGAATTGGAAATTTTCTATAGATATATATGCCTTCTTTGGCAAAACCATGAAATAAAATATCCATGAATCTACAGTCATGACAGTATAATAGATAAAGCATATAAATTGATCCATGAATTAAAAAAAAATTGAACTCTTTTCACAGATTGAAGGAAACATAATTCCAGTAGATCACAGTAAACTCCTGAAACCACAAACTGTAGAAGGAAATGCAGTAGCCTGTCCCTTATGTAGATTAGATTTACATCCTAAACTCAAATATACAGTAAGTACTGTATAACTTCAATAAATGTTTGAACAAATAGGGAGAATTCTGTTTAGTTAGTTACAATGGTTACCAGGAAATAAGACTCATAGTTCTGACTAGGGGTCCAACCTACCACAATATGAAAATGTATGTACTAGCTACCGGTAAAGCCCTATGGGCATTTTGAATTTTTCATAAAAGTTTTATGGGCCCAACCCAATGTTCAGTAGCATTGGCTTCTAGGCCCCTGCTAAACTTTTCCCCTGGTTCATACACAATAGGTTGCAGTTGCATGCATGTCAAAGTAATAACATAGAAAAACTTTCCTTGGAAGTTACTAGCCTTTTAAATAAAGAAGATGTAAACCTTTCAACTTATTCATTTATCTTGAATAATTTCAAATCAAATAATAAAGATGCAATTTTTCAGTGTGAGTAGATTTTGCCCTCATACATTGTATAATTAAAAAATTAGTTTATAAAGTCTATTATCCTCCTATGACAGTGAATAGGAACACTTCCATAGTTTTCAGTCTGTTTAGCAGCCATGTTGTTACTGGATCTTTAATCAATTAAACTTAGGTAAAAAATTGGCACATAGCTTTAAATCCAAATCTAGGAGTGAGGTATTGTAATTCATTCACCTTGTTTGTGCATTCAACCAACACATATTTCCATTGCACTTTTCTCAACTAGTGTAACAGAATTACTTCATATCTGGTTAAGCTTGGCAGTGATCAGCTGTAATGTGTCAGACATCTGCTGTGAAGTTTTCAATACAATGAAATTTGAAAAATTTTAGTCACACATTTCTCCATTAAAGTCATAAGAAACCTCAAATCAAAAAAAAAAGGATGCATACGTTTTTTTATAACTCAATGGATAGTTTTCATTATAAAACTTATGTACATATACTTTTTTCTGAAGAAAATTCTTTAATTTATTCATATTTAGAAGAAGTTTACTTTATTTTAATTCCAGGAAGCAATTCTCCCGACATATTTTCCGTATGCAAAGTGACCTCAGTGTGACCCATCTCGTTAAAATCCGGTGATCACAATACACATGGATGTCCTTAAAATAAACTATTATCTGAATTTACATATTAAACATGTGCTCAATTTCCATGCTTTTTTGTTTATTTTTTGTCGATTGTTGACAAACAAGTGACAATCGTTAAACTTCAGCTTCAAAACACGAACTTTAATTACCTGCCATATTTTCAAAACAACACTGATCGATTGAAAAAAAAAATTTAACGGTTATACAAAATTTACACAAAAAAAATGATAAATTCGTGCACAGAAGACTAAGTTTATGATGTTTGTATGCATTGGTTCAAGAATTGGAAGAACTTTATTTTTCACCGGTCACTCGTTTCTTATGACTTTAATACCATGAATGACTTTGTGTTTGGTCAGCAGCTTGACAGTCATAACAGTGACAGCAAAGTTCTCTTTGATTTGTTAAACTTCTTTTCCAATATTTGAATTTGTGGGGGTATTCTAAGGACAATAATGGTTGCATTCTTATTTAATCCAGAAATTAAGGCACACAGTCATATATATTATAAACACTACTAAGTTATCAAAATCATCTACAGATAACTTGAACTAATAAAATTAACTTAATTAAATATTTTTTTCTTTTGTTAAACAATTAAAGGTTGTGATAGGGAGAACAACCATTGAATGAATCGATTTCCTGGGAGGAGCCAGACGAATTTTTGGGGATTGATTTTCTTGCTGGTTGTAGTACATTGTACATGACATAAAAAGAACTGAAACAAATTATCTTGCCAAAGAAAGGATGAAAGTTCCTGTCAAAAATAAATATAAAGCTGGCCCAGCAACAGATGAAACCTGCCCCCCTCCCCTAAATAATCATCCTGTAATTTTTTGGAATTATTTAAACCACATACAGACATGTTTGTAAAATTATAGTTTTGATACTATTAATAATTCTGTCTTTACAATTTAGGATGTGTTAATACTAAGACAGTTCCTGACCCCAGAGGGAGAACAGTTACCAAAGAAAATATCTGGACTATGTTATAAACAGCATAGAGAAGTTAAAAACTTAGTACGACAAGCTTATAGAGCAGGTACATATATATTATTAGATAAACAAAGAAGATTGGGTATGATTGCCAACAAAACAACTCTCCACAAGAGACCAAATAACACAGAAATTAACAGCTAGTATAGGTCACTGTCTGGCCTTTAACAATGAACAAAGCCCAAACTTCATAGTCAGCTATATAAGGTCCAAAATCACAAATGTAAAACAATTCAAAGGAATAACTAATAGCCTAATAAATATTTGTTCACCTGAAATGACCTATGCTTGGCAGAAGCAGCAGACACCAATTGTAAAGTTTTTGGTCTTTCCTACATGTAGCTGGAGATCAAACCTCTGATGACCTATTAGGCCTATAAAAAAATTATGGTATGGACAGTGTAGTCCATGTCTACACAATGCATTTTGGACAAACTTATCAGCTATTGCAGACATATTTAGAAATAATTATCTTATGAAATTATGAGGTGGTAAAAATTTTACTCAAAATCTTCAGACATAGATCTTGTTGAAATAGTGCTGATATGCTAGATATTCATATTACCTACTAATCCACATTTACATTTCAAATATACTTATATGATAGAATTACATTTGTGTCTGTATTTTCTATTTGGTATGATGAATTACATTCTCTGTTTAGAATTTTCTAATGAATAATAATTAATCCACAGTTTCAGTCATAGCTTTCCAAATTGAGACATTTGATAGCAGGAAGCTTACATAAGAATTATATTTATGGTACACTGTAAATTTCTTGTTATGACAATAAAGGATATATATGGTTTAGGGGTGGGGATCTTAACTGTTAAAAGGATATTAAGGTTTATGACCCCTTCTGTAGCCATTTTTGTACGCACTTTTCAAACTTCAATTGTATCAAAGCTACAGATATAATGATAAAAGAGATAGGCCATTTTGTACATATACCAAGGGAAAACTTGTGACGAAAAGCATTATTATTTACTGTTTCATTGCATTTAATAGAAAAAGAGTACTTTGTGGCAAATAAACCAAGATTTTTGTTATAAAATTTGAAACATAGATTACTCACTTGCTTTTCTATGATGTGCTAGTTTCATTATCACTGAACTAGTATATATTTGTTTAGGGGCCAGTTGAAGAACGCCTCCGGGTGCGGGAATTTCTCGCTACATTGAAGACCTGTTGGTGACCTTCTGCTTTTGTTTTTTTCTATGGTCGGGTTGTTGTCTCTTTGGCACATTCCCCATTTCCATTCTCAATTTTAGTGTTTATATTTTACAAAAAGCTCTAACCAACCTGTAAATTCCAAAATACCTCGTGTTGAGTCACTAAAGGCGAGTGCACCCTAAAAGGTGTACTTGATTTGGTCCATATTTTTATTTGTTTTAACCAATAACTACATGACCTACATTAATAAACTTGTTTCAAGGAAATCAATGCTAGCACTGCATGCAATAATCCTATATTTATCAGTCATCTAATTGCCAAATATGAGAGTACAAGGGTAAAGGCTGTGAATTTTCTATAAAATTTCCATATGTTTAGCATTGAATCAACACAAGGGTACATAATCCTTAACAATAAATGAAATGAAAGGGGTATGGCCTGATCCATAGACAAATCCTGTGGTGCATACGTAAAATTTGTTTTAATATAATAAGATATACAACAATTTAAAAATTGCTTTATAAACATAGGAAAATAAATCTTTTTGTTCATTTTATAGGTTTGTTATCAGAATATCAGTTTCCAGAGGGCCATCCTAGGAGAAGTCAAAGATCAACTTGGAAGTGGAAGAAATACAATGTTTACTTTGAAGAGGAGGACAAATTTAGATTTTAATAAATAAATAAATAATACTTTATGTACTTTCCACTATGTATTGACCTGGACAAAACTTGTATCATCATTTGACCTGTGAATCATAAGAAAAAATATATTCATAAGTTTTTAATGTATATCATACAATAGAAAAACAAAGGATATGAAGTATTCATCCATGACACAAAATCAGTTAATACACAAACAAAAAATTCACCCAAAAAGCAATGGAACAGCGCTTTTATTGTTACAGGTTGCATTTCTGTTAATATCTACAATGCAATTTCCCATTTGAACTCCTTTTACGGCTTAAACTGTACCACTGTTACTATGAGGTTTTGAAAAAATTATATCCTAGAATGGATAGTTTATATATGCGCTACTATTTTTTTCAAAGGTCAAAATATAGGGCTGTGCGGCATATTCCGGGAAGTTTTACACTCCTACCTAGGAGTCTACTCCCGTATTCGGAAGAAGAAGATATATTCAACATTTACATGCCCCAAACTTCTAAGAGTTTAAACTTACACTAAAATTCTTTACAACCCCAACCTTGACTTAAGGATTCCCTTAGATTTCAATTAGATTAAAATGCATATGCTTATTTACTGGTAACATTCCTTAGTTATGTTTCTACGAAATGAAACATAGAGATCATATCTGGGAACCAGTATGTAAACAGAATTAATTATCTATGAATATTATATATCACTCCTAAAGAGGCGTGGTTTGAGAAACAGCTGTTTTTATAAAGTGCAACCTTAAGCGTAGTGCATTACAATGCATAGTTCTCTACCAGTTAAAAATTCATTGTACTAGAACACCATGCTAACCTATCTTTAATTTTTTATTGTATAAACTTTTAAATTCAGTATCAAGTCAACATCTTGGCAATCATACCACATCTTCTTTTTTATATCTTCAAAGCATGACAGAAAAAATTTGGAAAACTGGTTATTTAAAACTGATTATTTAATTAAATTTTTTAAAGTCCAAGGACCATGACTGCACAAAATCATCAGACCAGAACAAAATTCAAAATTTGATCTGTAATGTCCTGATAAAACAATACACGAAATATCAAATCTATATACTCAAGCACAAAGAAAAAAATTTGGAAAACTGATTTGCTGTAATGACAGATGAACAGACAGAGGGACAAGTTTCTTTTAAGACAAACCGTGAGACTGTGTACAAATCTAAAGTCCACTTCCGCTTAGTCGGTAGGAGACTTATAAGAAGATGTGGTATGAGTGCCAATAAGACATTCCCAGACAACTTTCCATCCAAGTCGATGTGTTTAAGGTTAACAATTATATATCAAAGCATGGTTTTCTTTTTCAAATATTTCCCTCTCAACCAGTATCCAGTTGAAATCTTGTTTAGTCACAGTTATCTGATCTTATTTATGAATTAATGTTGAGATATAATTTAATTATGATGTCAGAGGAGTGTTAAGTATGACAACTGAAGCAAAGTGAAAGGCAATAAATCACACTTCCATGATACCTGATTTCTCAATTTAAAATGTCGGAGGTCATTATTGCTCATTATTCAGCTATTGAGTTGTACTTTGTAATGTTCAGTTGTCTAGAAGTCTTCCCATTTTCACCTCACCTGTGACAAAAATTGCGAAATTTTCATACTGAACAGCAAGGCTAAGGTTGTGCTTTTCCAGCAGTGCTTTTTTTTAATTATTACTCCTATGCCTAATTCAATGTACTAGGAATTCCTTGTGATGCATGTAAATCAACGTCATTTTGTATAAAGTCACATTAGTATCAGTACATATCAGTTTGATTACTATTTGTAGGCCCTACCTCATAGGTGATAGTCCAGTGACTGAATTTCAATGCAAGATTTCTGCTTGGGTTAGTTTGAAATGAATTACTTGTGATAGATCAATGATATTTTCTTTAAAGTTGCATGACTTTTAGTACATGTCAGTTTGAAGATTATTTTGTTGCCCTGCCCCCAATGTCAAACTTGGAATAAATGGGCAGTGTTTTGTACTCCTACAGATTATCTTTTTATTTTATTTTCTGCAGACAAGTGAAGTATATCTCAGTGTCAGTAGTGTTCTTTACCTGAAAAATCCTTGGTTAAAAGTTCCATATTGATTCTTGATATCTATAAACCCCATTTGTAAAATAAGTTGATGAATTTTGCATCATTGATTTTAAAGCCAAGGATCTCATAATGGATCTCAGAACATTTTTTTTCCAACTAGCCAGGACTCGGCACAATTAAGAAATTATTATATGTAATATTTATTGCCTTTCTTATGGTTTTTGTGCAGATCTGAAGATTATTATTAAGGTAATATTTTGTTGAAAGGTTACCGTCTACTAGACTGATCTTGATTCCAATAACGCAAAAGAGCACATGGTGTCTATTTTTTTTTTAGAAGAAAAGTGCATGGCTTCCAAAAAACAGGCATGGCTTCAGGAAACAAGAGAAAAATTGCTTCAGATAAAACACTACCGTACCTAGTTGACTTGTACTCCAGATTTATTTCTCATTACTCAAAATTCACCAAATGCTAAAACATTTAGATCAATGAAGCCTATTTTACAAAGAAAGTCATATAAAGATGAAGTGGGAATAAAGTATAAAAAAATTTCGCAATTATTTTTGCTGGTGCAACCACATGAAAAGTATTACAATGTACCAACATTCTCAATTTTTTTGTTGGCATGGTACAAAACACACAGTTAGGTTTTAACTTTTATTCAAAACGTTTTTTTAGAACATCATTAATTTTTTGTCAACAAACATTTTAAAGAACATAGTTATCAATATTCAAACTAGATTGTTAGTAACGACAAATAAATTAATGTTACAATCAAGGATCCGGAAATTTTTTCACCTAATTTCGGTCATTTTCATATAACTTAAAAGTTGGTGCCCCTTTTCAAAAACAGATTGTCAAAATCTCATTACTGCATGAGTATACTCCTACTCGTAGCATCAACGAACTTGTTTAACTGTTGCATCGCGTTTACTTCATGATTTATCCTACCATTTTCCTAAAATCGATCAAGAGCAATTAAGGGAAGGCAACAGTTTAAGAATAAAATGATTTTAATGACTCAAAATCGTAATTTTCTCAGTCATCGCTTACGTTTCTTTCGATTCTGAAGTCGAAATTCAAACCGGATGTAATGCGACAATACTAAAACGAACAATTCCGGACTTATTCCCGGGATTAGTTTTGTTTATCAAATTCACAGGAAAACATCGTTTTTTTTTAAATATTTTACCTTTAATAGTGTAAGAATATTAATGAAAATAGTTGCACTTGCTTTATTTAGCAAGAAATCATTTTAAATTTACGATTTAGTGTCAAATCAGCGGAAGAGAATTTTAGGCATGCGTATTATAGTAAACAAAGCACGTGTGTTAGTAGTGAAAAAAATCTTTTTTCTACGTAAATTAAATCAAGTTTTAATTTAATTTTAAATCATAATTGACAATTGTCTTAGCTGAAAAGTAATTAAATAATGAAGACAGTTGGTATTGAATTTTAATTTCTTAATAATATTAGTTCGGAGCTTGTGATTAATAGCCAGGTGTGAATTAAAAACACAGGTAAAGAGATTAGCGATCATTAGCCAATAGTTCCCCGAGGCAGTAATATAGCTATTAGGAGAGCCCTCAGGATTATAACACTTTACTGGAGTGGCAGTACATAAAATCGATAACAAAACAAAAATATGTTTAAAATGGCGATTTGAAACTCAATCTCAACGAAATGACCGAAATTATTTCTGTTGAAAAATAAAATTTGACCTAAATCTCAATAAATGATTTAGGACTTTTGAGTTTCCAAATCGGTCATGTCTGGCATATATGACCGTTTCCGGACCCTTGGTTACAATGCCTTAGTTTCCTGAAACGACTCTATTTTTAGAATCTTTGCTCAACATATTTTTGGTTAAAACAAATGGGTCTCCAGTAGAGTACCCCTTTTAGCCAAAAGGTTACATTTAAAAATTGCCTTCAGATACTATCAAGCAATCCACACAACAAAAAAAACCTCTCTAAATGTTTAATGCTTGCATGTCCTCTTAAATAAAACATAAGGTAGTGAGGCAGGTTGCCATCCCCCCACCCCAAAAAAATTAAACCTGATGGCCGATAAGAGATTTTATATTCAACACACAATTAAAAAAAATATACCCTTACACAAATGTTCTTCTCTTCAGTAAAAAATCATAGAACATTTTCATTTCCATAAAAAGCCTGAATTCAACCTATCACAAAAGTGCCTAAAGGATAGGATTCTTGAAATTTCTAAATACTTAAAATATAAAAAGGGGGGGCTAATCATAAATTAATCATATTCTTATGAAAATTGATTATGAAAAATGGCTCAAGATATTCTAATCTTCTCTCTTGTCAAAATGATTTAATAGAGAAATATTTTGACTTTTGGCCCTCTACTCCACACTTTGGTAATAAATTCCTCAATCTGCATATGTAATAAATTCCTAAATCTGTATATGAAATAAATTCCTAAATCTGCACATGTAATAAATTCCTAAATCTGCACATGTAATAAATTCCTAAATCTGCACATGTAATAAATTCCTAAATCTGCATATATCTAATACACAAAGTTAAAATACAAGAATAGTTACTGACATCTACCCCAAATGTTTTCTGAAAATTTATTAGCATTATTATCTTCTAGACTTTAACCTATTCTTAAATTTCATAAAAAAATAAATAATCAAAATAATAATGTACAATTTTTTTTAAATAAACCAACCCTTCAGAAAAATTAATTGTATTTTGAACAGTTTAATCATAGGCTCTGTTCTTGTCATGAGCTCTCATAATTTTCTGTTTTCATATCATTAAGTCCTAATTCTTCATTCTGATCAAAGGTTCTGTCATAACTTTCTATTTCCATTTCTGGATCATCATCTGGGGCATAAACATTCTGAAAAAAAAAAATCAAAATTTCAAAATAAATATAGTTTGAGGATTTTTAGCTTTCAAAAAACAATTTTTAGACATATCTTCATAAGTGACACCAATTTGATAGAGAACTTGATCTGTGTTTTGTTGAAAGGCCAAATAAAACAATATCTATGGTTCCAGCTAGGGTAGGTAGGAAGAAATTGTTTTTTTTATTTAAATTTATGAATCCTCAGTTTATCAAACTGATTGTGTTATAGAATTATCTCCCCTGACTTTGTCTAGTTTTCTTATTTCAACAACACAGATTTAAAATATACAATTATTTATATACAGCATTTAAAATAAATATAAATGAACAGTATTTGACTCCAATTCAATTCATTTACTGGAAATGGATTTAGTACTAGATTAAAATTTGTAATGGATTCATGTCATTCATACCTTGAATTTTATATTCATCAAATTATGGTATACATTTTGAAACTCTAAACTTAGTTAATCTTCTTTTTTGAAACTACTGATTTTTAATCTCTGTAACTACAAAAATGTAGTTAACTGCAATCTTCAACTCAAATGCAAATATTTAAAACACCCCAATCTCCATCACTTACTTTTTTACTGAGCCCACCAAATTTGTCAATATCACTTACCGTGGATTCATTTATATTATTTTTTGGATACCAATTTTCATGGACATCCTGGGAACAGGGGAACCATGAAATACAAATTTGTTAAGGAATATATGCAGACATTGCCAAAACCACGAAATTTATTACAACAAAAGTTTTCCTTTATCCACGAAAATTGGTACGCACGAAAATAAATGAATCCACAGTATTTAATGTATTCTCAATGTTATTGAATCTAATGCAATTCGGGATTATTACTATGGACGAAGTTATTAATCACCCTTCCCTGTTTATCTTTTGAAATTTTTTCAAACCAAAATTTTTTTCAAAAACAAATATATTTTTATAAAGACAGAAATGGCAACTCTGATGAAGAAAATTAAGACTTTTTTATTATTATTTTTTGATGACTAACAATTTTAGTTCAGTTTCAGATTTCCTTTCCTTATATATTTTTTAAAGTACAAATTTGAGGGGATACACTTCTTCATTAACTATACTGAAAACATATTTTAAATCTTGTTATGTCATAATTAAACTTTGTTGAAAGTTCTAAACCTTCAAAATGTAGCTGTTCTTTCAAAAATTTAAAGTTTTGAAGAGAAGCATTGTAATATATTTTTTAGGCACATCTGTGAAAAGGTATTTATATAAGACTAATATGCCTTTTCGGGAAATAGCAAGTCTTATTATGGTGTAGTTATTCAAATCTAACACAACTGAAGTATAAAAAAAAAATCCCAATCAACTTATTTTTAACATAAAGTCAATTTCATCATTTCTAGAATTGATTCTTTTACCTGACAAAAACTTTATACTGGTCCATTAATAAGGGTGTGGATAGGTTAATTACAGAATAAATATTAATGGGCAAAAAATATTAAGTATAGATAAAAATGGACCAATAAATGAAACATAGAGAAAATGAAATGCTTAAATATAGAGAATAGAGAATTAAGGAAAAAAAAGTATAAAGACTATAGAATTATGGCCTTAAAAATTAAGGAGTACAGAAATGAAGGACCCCTTATCCCAACAACCTTTAAAATGCAAAAAGATCCATGTTCAGTAAGGAAAATTCTAAATTTAGACATTGAAATATTTTGGAACTCCTATGCCTTTACTCACAAATTCTTTGTTTTATTTTTTGAAAGGCCTTAACAGATATAATTTGTAGTTACAAAGCAAAAAATTTGCAATCCAATGGCATGTTGGTATAATTTTTAACTTTCTTTTGCTCTTCATCGAGTCATGATATTTCAAAACTCTCTTTTAATACTGCAAGGGTCTAAAAAGGTCCACACAAAAATTTCTTTACAGCCTATACCTGAAGATAACTGTTCCCTGTTGCATCATCTAAAACAAAGTGAACTCCCATTCTTTTCCCTTCAATGATCTGAAAGATAAAATATGTCTTACATACCAACAATAATAATAATACACAAAAATAAAGAATAAATTGGTGACTGTGATTGTCATTGACTATTTCTCTTAATCTTCCTAATTGACACTGACTGTGATTGCCTAGTCCGTGATTACTCTGACGTCCTACGGCTGTTTTGCCAGACAAACTGGGACCTTAAGACTTCAGAGCTTGTCCCATATCAAAAAGTGGATATTTGGTCATCCAAAATAGATGCTCTGCTTCGTCGCTTTTGGTGAAGATTAACAGCCTTTGAATTATATAAATCAGGCATCAATCTGTTCTTTTTTCATTTATCTCTTCATTTAAGTAAGTTTCACCTACCTGTCACCCTTTATTTTCTCATATTTTAACTGTTTTCACAGTGACCCATCGATTCTTATGCATTTTAACTTCATCTATATCAATTAAGCCATTTAGGGACAACTGTGCTAACAAGGCATATATATATATATATATATATATATACATAAGTACGTCTGAGTCAGTGACAACCCTACAACAGATGTATCCATCGGATCGCCATCAATGATGGTGATACATGGCTGTGTACATAATGTATATACAACTCGTCTAAACATCAACCCAACAATGTTAGATCTGTAAATTTGCTTTCGCAAATTTTTTGTTCTTCCCTCGCCGGGATTCGAACCCATGCTACTGTGATATCGTGACACCAAATCGCCTGCACTGCAGCCGTCCCGCTAGACCACACGACCACCTGGGCTCTCAAAAAAGAGCTTTCGGTGGGCATGTGTTACCTTTCCACGTCAGTTTTAATCTAGCGGCGTACTACAGTACATGATATATAAGGCATGAAGATGTATGCTTATATATCATGTACTGTAGTACGCCGCTAGATTAAAACTGACGTGGAAAGGTAACACATGCCCACCGAAAGCTCTTTTTTGAGAGCCCAGGTGGTCGTGTGGTCTAGCGGGACGGCTGCAGTGCAGGCGATTTGGTGTCACGATATCACAGTAGCATGGGTTCGAATCCCGGCGAGGGAAGAACAAAAAATTTGCGAAAGCAAATTTACAGATCTAACATTGTTGGGTTGATATATATATACAACTCGCCCAACAATGTTAGATCTGTAAATTTGCTTTCGCAAATTTTTTGTTCTTCCCTCGCCGGGATTCGAACCCATGCTACTGTGATATCGTGACACCAAATCGCCTGCACTGCAGCTGTACTGCTAGACCACACAACCACCTGGGCTCTCTATTAAAAAGAGCTTTCGCTGGCCGTATGTTATCTTTCCTCGTCAGTTTTAATCTAGCGGCGTACTACAGTACATGATATATAAGGCATGAAGATGTTACAGATCAGCTAAATTATCTATAGTAAAGGATCCTACACATTAATGTAATATACAGTCACAGAAAATAATTATATTTATAAGTATGTCTGAGTCAGTGACAACTCTACAACAGATGTATCCATCGGATCGCCATCAATGATGGTGATACATGGCTGTGTACATAATGTATATACAACTCGTCTAAACATCAACCCAACAATGTTAGATCTGTTAATTTGCTTTCGCAAATTTTTGGTTCTTCCCTCGCCGGGATTCGAACCCATGCTACTATATATAGTCAAACAGACAAGACTGACTGAATAACAGGATGGTTCCTATATATCTCCCCCTCTATTGTTTGGGGTGTGGGGCATAATAAAATAAAAGTACCTCATCAATTTTATCACAGAATTGTCCTATCTTCCCTTTCAAGTTTTCCTCAGAGCTGTCTCCACGAAAGAATGGATTGGAATCCTTTAACTGCAATAAAACATGCATCATTGACAAGAAAAATATTTATAATATGACTTTATAAAATGTTTGTTCTGACTAATTATACTATAAGCCTACTAATTTCATGCAAAACCTTGTTTACACAATTTTTTGCAAGTAGAAAAATAATGACAGTATGTCTAACTTGAATTTTATATAAACAGGCTAACAAATAAAAAAAATCTTCTAAATCACATATTTTTTTTCTGACATAAATTTAGAGGGCAATTTTGTCTGGCTGATTTCTCATTTTTAGGAATTTAAAAGTTTATCCTTTGATTATATTATTTTGGATGTATTAAAACATCTTCTGAAAGGCCTAATTTTTTTTGTCTATCAGCTCATAGACATAATTTTATTATGTGATCATGACAAATCAACATTTTTCATGATTTACTCCTTAAAATGGAATTCAGAGACTTTAGAAAAACTCGCTACATCCCATGCACCAGGTTATTCAGTGTGCACAATATTTTTTTAAGTTATTTCTTCATAGACAGAAACCAGATGCTCCGCAGGGTGCAGCTTTATACCACCACAGAGGTCAAACCCTGAACAGTTGGGGCAAGTATGGACACAACATTTTAGCTTGATACAGCTCTGAATTTGGATTGTGATTAAATAGTTGACACAACATAGGTTTCTGACACAGAATGAATGTGGTCTAAGAACTTAAACTTAAAAACTCCCAAAATCAATCCAAACATTTCTTTTGTGGTCATAAACCTTGTGTTTAAATTTCATAGATTTCTATTTACTTAAACTAACGTTATGGTGCGAAAACCAAGAAAAATGCTTATTTGGGCCCCTTTTTGGCCCCTAATTCCTAAAATGTTGGGACCAAAACTCCCAAAATCAATACCAACCTTCCTTTTGTGGTCATAAACCTTGTGTTAAAATTTCATAGATTTCCATTCACTTTTACTAAAGTTAGAGTGCGAAAACTAAAAGTATTTGGACGACGACGACGACGACGACGACGACGACGACGCCAACGTGATAGCAATATACGACGAAAATTTTTTCAAATTTTGCGGTCTTATAAAAACCAAGAAAAAAGCTTATTTGGGACCTTTTTTTGGCCCCTAATTCCTAAACTGTTGGGACTAAAACTCCCAAAATCAATCCCAACCTTCCTTTTGTGGTCATAGACCTTATTTTATAATTTCATAGATTTGTGTTTACTTGTACTAAAGTTATTGTGCGAAAACCAAGAAAAATGCTTATTTGGACCCTTTTTGGCCCCTAATTCCTAAACTGTTAGGACCAAAACACCCAAAATCAATCCCAACCTTCCTTTTATGGTCATAAACCTTGTGTTTAAATTTCACAGATTTCTATTTACTTTTACTAAAGACGGATAATCCCTTATTTATTCCATGATTACCAAATATCATATATGACTTTATAGATTTGTAAAAGAGTGTTCACAACCTCAATCACCAACAATCACCCTGTGACCCTCCATTCAGTGAATACTAAGTAAATAAACTTATTCTAAAAGGTTAACAATTCAACCCTGTAATTAGATTTTTGAATATTGTTTTTACTGGTATCTATATGGATTTAGTTTTTCTTGTTTGAATTGTTTGACATTTGTCATTTCGAACTCTTTTAAAGCTGACTATGCAGTATGGGCTTTGATCATTGTTGAAGACCGTAATGTGACCTATAGTTGCTAATTTCTGTGTCATTTGGTCTCTTGTGAAGAGTTGTCTCATTGGCAATCACACCATATCTTCTTTTTTATCTAGAAGAATATTTCATAATCGAATTAGCTTGTGTCTTTAGTACCTGATCCTTGATTGCCAAAAGGATCCCTTCAACAGTTGTAAACTTTCCACCTAATGTTCCCATGCCTGTAGAAAAGTCTAGTTCAGGAATGGATAGAGAAGCAGTCTCACTCTGAAAAATAAGTGATGTCGGCATTACATTTTTTACCAACATTAGGATGTATCAAACAAAACATTGCATTTAAATAAAGCTATTTAGCAAGTGGTAATTTCCTACTACTGTTATACACTGGTAAATGGTTAATTTGTGCGTCAAATAAGATTGCACAGTTCTTTGACAAAAAATAATTACAAAATAGAAATTTGATAACTGAATTCAGATTAACAACTTAATGTAAATCAATGAAATGCATATATGTGTATTATAGGCTGGTTTGGCCTTCTTTTTTTATTATTAAAAACTGTTAAAATCCCCTGAACAAATTCTTGCAGAGAATAAAATGAGCCAAAATGAAAGGAGAACGGACTGCCAGATAAAAATTGCACTGTGAATGATGTATATCATCTACTCAGTGTGGAGAGATAACTTTCAAAGAGGAGAGGTGGACTTTAATAAATAATACAAATTATGAAACCTTATATTTAGATGCAAATGTACCAGCTAAGGGCCGATTTTGGCCTCAAATTTCAGGTTCATCTAACGAAAGTTTTGGAAACTTTTTAAACATTGAGTGTTTATTGCAATTGATTCGATAAGTTTATGTGAAAGATTTTAACTGATTTAGTCATTAAAAACGCTTTGATTGAAGCTTGAATATGAAAAATCTATAAAATATGCCAAAAACATCTCTTTTCAGATGGTTTTGTCAAAAATGAAAGTGGCTGCATCCGTGTTCATCCTCACCCTTTATATATGTTATGTATTATCATCAAATACAACTTACATTTCAATATTATGAATGACCACAAATGTAGTCACTTTCATTTAAGACTGAAACCGTCTAAAATTTAATTAAAATTCTAAAATTGTGCAGATTTCAGTACTTTAGCATGACTTAATGATGTTAGTACCCGATATATGTGCATTGTATTGTCAAAAACAGCCCATATTTATGTAGAAGAAGCATTCTACTTTCAAATAAATAGCCGAAAGATTACATTTTCACAATTTTGTAAAACTGCTATATTTTGGGGCCAAAAAGGGGTCTTACTGAACCTACTCCTTTGTAATAAAAGGGAATGCATGGGTGGATATAAGGGGTCCTGTCCAGGGCTTCCAAAACGGTCATTATTCCGGTCATTTGTATAATGTCCGGTAAAAGTCCGGCTGGGCAAAGCATGAAACGGTCATATACTTTTTAGTATTCAAGGCTTTTTCGGTCATTTTTACATAATTCACGATCTTTTTGACCCAACCTTTTGCCTTTAACATCAACACATTTCCGGTCATAAATGTGACAAGATGATTAATTATTATCAAAACAACACCTACTTCAATACTTTCTAAATTTAATCAAGGCTAATTAGTAGTTGGACAGCTGAAATCTACCTGTTCAGGTGACAGGTGAACTATGTTCAGTAAAATTGATTGGTTTATTCACAATTATTTTCTTACATTTCAGAGGTTTTTATCTAATTGATTTAGTCCAAAAGATTAAAATTATTAGAAATTAGTATATTAATATGATTTGATGAAAAATTTAAAAAGGTTTTAAATAAAAAAAATCGTCAGAACTACATCGTATGAACTAGAACACATGTGCGCATGTGCACAGGTGGGAAATTAAATAATGCATCCTACATTTCTTTAAAAATGCTGAAATTATCAATGAGACCTGTATCTAACGTTCAAATCAAGTATTTTGTTGAAGAAATAACGTGGAAAGAGCTTCTTCTCTCAGTCGTGCTTTGTAAAACGTACACGGATTTTACGTATCCGTTTATGGTCCATGTTTTACCATTGTCAAGTCAACTTCCGGTTGAAAACGAAAGTAAAGTTTTTGACAATGTCATTTTGCACAAATAAAAAGTCTACGGCAGATATGAGCACGCTGATGTGCACACTTTGAATGATGCACTGCCAATTTAACAGTAACATCCTAACATCAAATTCATATCATATCAAAGTAAAGTTTAAGATCGTTTTTTTTTTTAATGTAATGTCAATCATTGGAATGGCCATCTGATTACCATAACTGCCATTTGTGATTACGTCTTAAGGAATTAAAATTGGGATCAGATATGAAATGTCCGGCTGGCTCAAATATTTTTTGGAAGCCTTGGTCCTGTCCTGTAGTATAAACCATAATGTATTCTTAGCTTATCATTTAGAAGTGTTTGATATAATTTATGATACCTTCAGAACATCTCTGTTCATATCAGAAACATCATTGATCTTCAGGGTGATTTTCTTTCCTTTTGGTTCAATCCCTGAGCCACCTTTGACCTCATTGTCACGATGTCCACATTTATCACAGTTTGTAGCCATAATGATTACTTCTTTAAAATGAGGAATGTCTACAGTTTGTTAAGAAAATATAATGAATTTTAAACAATATCATTGCTTGATTATACAAGATAAAAAATAAATATTGATGCCACTGCTGGTGGATGTTTTGTCCCCGAGGGTATCACCAGCCCAGTAGTCAGCACGTCCATGTTGACATGAATACATGGAATACCAGTATCAATTATTTGGTCACTTTTATAAATTAACTGTTTGAAAAGTATGAATGATTTGAAATATAAAAAGGATTTTCTTATCCCAGGCATAGATTACCTTAGCCATATTTGGAAACAAATGTTTGGAATTTTGGGTCCTCTATGCTCTCCCAATTTTATACTTGTTTGGCTTTCTATTTAGATCTGAGTGTCTCTGATTAGTCTTTAAATACATGTATGAAGGCAAAACACGCATCTGGTGTATCAAATTATAAGCCTGGTACCTTTGATAACTATATATATATAATAATGTTGCAGTCGATGCATTTAAAGATAAGAAACTATTCTGACATGCAACTATGACCTATGAAGTTTAGCTTCTGAAACTTTTGTTGAACAATATGTTTAATTTATTTCAAATTATGAATTTTCAAATACTGTAGAGAATAATTCTATGATCAAGGATACCAACTACTTTCATGTTAGTTGAACAGATGTCATTACAATTCGGACAATTGGTCTCGAAAGTAGCAACCTGAAAATAAAAGTATACATATTATTGATTCGTCTTAATACCTAATAATCACACAAGTCTTCATTCCATTGGGAAAATTAAGTAACTAGCTTTTTGAATTGACAATCTTAAATTAAATGCACATTAGCATATTAAAAATATTTTTAATTTTCCAACAATGCATCTACAAGAATTGAAAAATACAAACAGAAGATATGACCACCAACCGGTACTCTGTGAACTAAATAGCTTACAAATTTTGTGAAGTGAACTCCAGAAAACACCCCTATTGGGGTGTTTAAAATACTTTACTACCCATGAGGGTGCACTGCAGGTATACTATAAACTAACCATGAGATGTCAAGGTTGTTAAGCACATGTAAAACACGAGGGGCCTGATGGGATGTCTCATCATGATTCACAAGTTGATTTTTTTGTCAATCAAGATTCACATAAAAATTAATTTCCTTGATCACGGATCACGAAAGTATAAAAAATAAAAAAATCTGTAGAAAAACGGATCAGGATAGTGAAAATGCGTAAATCACAAAGAACAATAATAACCCATCAGGCCCCTCAAACATGTATGTGTTAACCAATGTTGTTGCAGGTTGTTATTTCTATTTAATTTTATCAGCAGTTATGTTTTTTAAATTGTTTCAACAAAATTTGGAAATGCTTTTTAAAAGTAGTTCACCCACTTTGAACTGTTTCTTAATAAGTTGTGCTTCATTTTGTCATTTTTAAGGTACATTTCATTAGGTCCTTTACAAATAATAAAAACAGTACACATCAATAATCATACCTCTTCCTTGGCATCAAATTGTTCATTGTCTTTCATCTCTTGTTCAGAGTCCTAAAATATTATTATTGCATATTATTCTTTTATTTCATTTTTTGTGGGTGAAATTACATGACAATAGTTATATCAACATTTCTATACAATATGATCACCTGGAATGTCTTAAAAACATTGTATTGTTTACATATAATAATTTCAAAATGACTGTAAATATCAGAAAACACAAACTCACACTAGTTAACCAAATTTTATCTTTCGAATGTTTGCTCCTCTGTTCCAAAATAACAAGCTCTTTAAAAGACTGTTATAAAATGATAGAATATGAATAAGGGAACCTAAAATTAGAAAAACAATGACAGTTCCCTGTTCTAGTTTTGAGGTATAATCAATTGAAAATTTGGAGGCTTTGTCTCTAGATTTTTCATACATAAAACATTGACACCTTTTTTTTCAAAAGCTATTGGAAAAAAAACGAGGATTTTATATAATTTTCAAAAATGAATTTTAAAGGGGCACTAGCCATGCTAGCTGTCAAATTCATGGTCACCGATTTGACTCAAATTCTCATATTTGATTTATAACAATGTAAAACATTTATCCAAACTATCAAAAGTCTAAAATCACTTTCATTATTGATTGAACAGAAAAAAATCAAACTTTATATTTTTTATATATCTCGTAGCTAGTGCCCCTTTAAAACTATAGGCAATAACATTAAGAACGAAAGGAAGGCATGGAAGGGTCAGTGGGCAATTTTGTTAATGGCACTAAATGGATAAAACTATCGAATTCCAAATTGAAAAAAAGTCAGAAGAAGTAGCAAACATCCTTAACATCAAATTTGAAGTGAACAGCTTTTTAAAGACTGAACAATCAATTAGAAAGTCATTTTCAATTTTAGTCAATTTTCTGACTTATCCACTATGCTTACCTGTGATAGTCCTAAAATTTCATTATCTGCTTTAGATCTGTTGTAACGTGAAATTTTAATTTGAGGATCAGTCTGAGGTGCATATGTACCATTGTTAAGAAAAATTCAATACATTTCATATCAAACATGTTAACATACAATGACATATATATATATATATGTAAATAGTTTTATTGTTGGATTGCTGTTTGGTTGATGCATACCCTGAAGTTCCTAATCTGTATAAGATTACCAAAATTTGTATATTTCAGTTTGAATTGTAAGTTTTCGTTTAATATAATATAATAACGTAAATTTACAAAGAAAACAATGTGAAGGAATTCAACTTTTATATACTCATTAACTAGATTGAAAAGTAAAATAACAAAACTGAAGGATATAAATTTTCAATATAACTGTTTCCGCTTGGATCTGTAAGAACCTGTAAATGAAATAAAATGAATTTAAACAGTATTAACCTCCCTGAAACTAAATACAAAGAAATTGTTTTAAAAAAATCCTTTTTGTTGTGGGCATGTTTAAGTACCTTGCCACGTCCACTATGTGTTTTGAACAATGTCTTTCTGCTTTGTATTGATCTAATGCGTAAAGCTTTTTTCAACTGACTTTTATAGTTTGTCCTTATGTAGTATTGTTACACCACTGTACCAGGTTAGAGGATGGTTTGATAGCCTTCAAACTAGTTAACCCTGCAACGTTCTGTATGTGCCTGTCCCAAGTCAGGAGCCTGTAATTCAGTGGTTCATTCTTTTGCATATATATCAGACCATTAG
Source organism: Mytilus galloprovincialis (assembly GCF_965363235.1). NCBI lineage: Eukaryota > Metazoa > Mollusca > Bivalvia > Mytilida > Mytilidae > Mytilus > Mytilus galloprovincialis. The sequence goes on from NC_134843.1 coordinate 62,886,035, forward strand.
TTTTCTTGTTTGAATAGTTTTACATTTGTCGTTTTGTGACCTTTTAAAGCTGACCCTGAGAACTGATGTTTACTCACAGTGACAGGCCATACAATGATCTATAGTTGATAATTTCTGTGTCATTTAATTTGGTCTCTAATGCAAAGTTGTCTCATTGGCAACCATACCACGTCTTCTTTTTATTATAAATAAACAGATGCCCATTGCAGATTGTATTATACCTCACACTCCCAGAGTAGGATATAATAAACGTTTTTCATGTTTTTGCAAAACTCTTCATATTTATAGTATTTATAAAATTAGCACTTTGTTGAACATTAAATTTGTGGTACCCACAAAAACCCACAAAAAAACATGAAAATAGGTATCCCACAAATAAGAATGTATTCAAATTATTGACAAATTTTTGTTGTAGATGTCTTAATATCATAATTACCAGATCAAACGGTTCTTTCAGTAGTAGAAGTTCATTAAGCTTAACAATGAATTCATCAATTTGAGCTGCTACTTCTGGGTGTTGTATCTATCAAACAAAATCAGAACAATAAAATAAATTTATTTATCAGAGTTGTAAAGCTATGGTTAAATGATTTTTATAAAAACTCTAGATTTACTTTTTCATAGCTATCAATTTTGTTGTTTAAGAAGAAAATTGTATTTTTGGGGGATTTAAAACACACAACAAAAATTCAATATGATTAATGGAAAACAATGTAGTAATGAATCAAGTAGATAGATATAGGAAGATGTGGTGTGAGTGCCAATGAGACAACTCTCCATCCAAATAACAATTTATAAAAGTAAACCATTATAGGTCAATGTTCGACCTTCAACAAGTCTTTATTTCTGTAGAAGAAAACCAATATCATTATTTCTATCATTTTGCACACCTTAACTTGTTTGTCAACCTGGAAATGTATGTCTGTACCTTTTAGTCATTTTTGTAGGTGTCTTTGGTAAGATTGCTTAAAGGAGTATATGACATACGAATGACTATATTTTACCTTTCTTAATGGTTGGTCTTGTGACAACCCTTCTACAGCTCTCTGTACAATACCTTCAACTGTGGTCAAAACTATAAAAAAAATATAGATATTGAACATGTAAATTTCTGTATCATTGTTTATATTACTTGTGTAAATGGAAAATTGCAAATTCAGATATTATAGTGCTTTTTTTTCAATGGGAAAATCAGTATCAGATCATTTGAATTAAAAGTACAGTATGGCCTCTCATCAATAAAGCACTTTCGAAATTATGATTTAAATTAAGTTCAATCAGACTTTGTATATGTCATGGTTAATAAGTGTTTCTTGTTTTCTTATCAGGGGTGTGGAAATGCTATGCCCGACTCGCCCGACTCGTACATTTGAACAACCGGACAAGTAATTATTTTTGTCTTGGTTGCCCGTGGACGAGTAAAAAAATATACAAGACAAAGTTCAAATCCAACAAAAACATAAAATTAATTTCAAAACGTATAAAGATGTTTAATTTATGTAAAAGAAACCAATGTTCAGCAAGTAAAAACATCAATGTTCATGACGATAAATTTACATTATAAAAAGGTGGGCAAGCAAGACAAAAAGAGTCATGAGTCGAGTAGAAAACCTTAAATGCAAATGGAGGACACAGCTAGAGTATTTAAAAAAAAGAAAGCGAGAATTTCAGACATCGTGGATATCAGATTGCCCCTGGCTATCTATGGAAATTCGGAAAATAAATTAAGTTTTTGTCCTACTTATAGATGAAATGTCAACATTATTTGTTAAATAAAAGGGACGCATTAATTGCCCATCAGGACAATGATAAATAATCAAGAAAACAAGTGTGTCAGTTGAGAGAAACACCACAAAATCATGCAATAGTTATTATTTAGTTTACATTTCTTCAATCACTGTCCTCACATTTAGTATATGTACGTATACCTACTGGCTACAATTTTTATTCAAAAACTGCTGCAAAATTGTCCTTTACATGTCATTTCATTGGTTGGTTTGACGTTAGGTTTCTGTCCCATTGATGTCAACCCATTTCCTACTTTCCTAATGTTTTACACATATAAACAAATATATTTCATTTATGATGCACAACAGTGCTAAGTAAGAATCATATATTAGCTAACAAGAAATACTTCAATATTTATTGGGATCATCAGGGCAAGTAAATTTTTTTCCGGACAAGTAAAATTTTAGGTTTCACTTGCCCGGGGACAAGTGCTCACAACAAATATTTCCACACCCCTGCTTATATAGATTAGACAGTTGGTTTTCCTGTTTGGATTGTTTTACACTAGTAATTTTTGGGGCTATTCATAGCTTGCTGTATGGTATGAGCCAAGGCTCCTTGTCGAAGGCTGTACTCTGACCTATTATTGTTTACTTTAACACATTGTGACTTGGACGGAGAGTTGTCTCATTGGCACTCATACAACATCTTCTCATTTCTATACATACCTCCTTTGTTAGGTGGATTTTCAAACTCTAATTTAGGAATGGCTATTGTTGCTGTATTGGTCTGTACAACTTGCCTGTTTAAATCCTTAAAGTAAAGACAGTTCATAATAAGTAAAGTATGAACATGTCAAATATGATACTAAAATTACCATAAACAATAAAAAAAAATAACATTTGTGATTAATTGCTACTTTCCTTTGATGTTCTTTATTTGAAAAAGACCTGATTTAATGGAGTTGATGGTGTTAGAAATAGTTAAATACATATATATTCATGTAATAAATAAGTTGTGAACCAAAAATCAAGTATCTAAGGCCAACCTTAAAAATATGTTTGTTTGCAGTTTTCCGACTGTACCTTCAGACTGAAGGATCGTTAGGTAGGGAAAATATTTTATTTTATCAGCCAAAATACAGTTTAAACAAGCAATTACAATAAACCAATTTTCTTGTGAAGAAAAAAAAACATTTTAAAACAACAAACACTGGACATGCTGAAAACCAACATCAAATGAACAGGCATTTTCAGATAAAAAACTTTTTAACCAAAACTGAAACTTTAACATAGTGTCATTATCCAATTTATGACATAAAATATGGTATAATTATTAAATACTGGAACACTTATAAACAAGGAATGTCATTATGACTAGAACTGTTTTAAAGAAATATATTCAGACATGTATGCTTTTTGACTAGAATGTTTTCATGAGTAGAGTATTTTCATCAGAAAAATATAGATATTAAAGATTTATAAGACAATGTATTAAAGAGTGTATTTTTAATAAAAAAAAATAACCATTGAATCTTCCTCAATTGAAAAAAAGGCAACTTGAAAAAAAGTATTAAGACATTCGACTGTTTTCATATTTAATTATATGTGATAAGGTTATATTTTTGCCAGGCTTTAATGAAAACCAAAGAAATCTAAAGTTTGGGGTGAAATCCATAGCACCCCATTAAAAGTAAATGGTCTGTACTAAAATGTTTTTAATGCATAAAAAAATTTGGCAGCATAGCTCCTAAGGACATGTTTTAATTGAATTCACACAGGCCACCCAGTTTGGGTATATTTAATATTGTAAGAAAGAGAATAATTGCAATGAGTGGGGCAGCTTAGGATGAGGGGGGAGTGGGGCAGCCCCCCTTATCCTAAAGGAGCATACTCATTGCAATCGAAGATAGATTTAATATAGAGAGAGTATATTTATTTTTCAAGCTAACCATTCATTTTCCCTACATCTTTGTGTAGTTAGGGTTGTTTCTTATTGATTTGGCATGATCTATATCCATTAACATTTCAAATGAGCCCTTCCTCCGTACAGGCGTGTTTACAGATATCCATGAAGATTTAAGTCATGAAGGAGTGGTTTCATCTTTGTCGTCTTCACAACGATTTGTAGAAAATATGCCATACTTCAAGCTGCTGTCGAATTATTTAACCACTGAAATTGGTTCCATAAAGTCAGGCTCCACAGATTCTGTACCCGATTTGTTTGAGACAGAAGCTTTAGAAGTTCCAAAGATATTAGTTATAATACACTCATTTTTCATTTCCGCGTTTTCCATTTCCGCGTTTTAGACCCTCCCAGACAGAATGGTTATCGTGTCAGTTATGAATATCCGCTGCATCATCGTCAATGATATCATCACACATCATTACATGTGCCTGAATCTGTATAAACAGTTTACTAATAAACTTTTTTGTTTGATATTTGTCTTAAAATTGACACGAGACGACACCGTGACTTCATGGATACTTGTTAACGTGTGCTTTATCATTAAATGGTCACATGATCGCTTGACGGGAAGCTAAGAAAAACCGAACTTGAAATACGTAATTGACCCAGACTTTAAATCATTTCCGGAAAGGACCCAAAGTTCCGGATCGCGTCAATAGAAGAATTAAAAAAAAAATCTTCAAATTTAAAGCAATAAAATTTTCACAGTCCGGAGGATTTTCAAGGGTCGGTCGATAAACTGCAAACAAACAATATTTTAATTTGAGCCTAAATGCATGTAGTAGGTGGATTAAGGAACAAATTTTGTCGTCACCAATCATTTTGTCAAAATTATACCATTTGTATCTCTGTCAATGTACAAAGTCATGATGTTTATAAATTCTGTAATATGTGTTAGCAAGTGTTTCAATTTGTTCAATGTTTGTATGAGGTTTCAGATTTTAAAAATTTTCTAGCCTCAAGCATCACTGTAGAGACTTTTATTGTCAAAATACGTATCTGGTGAACATAAAATTAGTACCATGGATGTTTTTGATAGAATAACATATATATATTATATACAATATTAGGTCAATGGCAGGAAAATATAAACTTTTTTGTATGAGGCTGAGAAAATGGGGAAGGGAGAGGTTCTACCGAGCCCTGCTCCAGTTTTGGGAAGAGTACAAAAAATTTTATATTTTTATGACATTGACCTAATATTGTTGTTATATTGCAACTTAAATTAAACATTGATAGGTTTTTAAATCATAACACAAATGTCTAACTTATTTTCATCCTTTAATGGACCCCTGATTGTGGAGAGAGTGTTCCATGATGAAATTGACATTATACAAAAATAGCTGTGTTACTATATTTAGGAAATAACACAGCTAGTTGCAGTATAAATGTATATATATATATAGCATTTATATTACAACAACTGATATGTTGTTGTAAATGTTATGGTGAAGATGGTCTAATTTAAATGTTCATTGAACTAATAGAAGTGTCTTCACCTTTCAGAAACACTAGCTCTAAACACAAATTTTTTTGCTTGACCTTATACCTTTAGGTTTTGAATGTTGACTGTATATTTGACTCCCTTGTCCTGGATCCTTCCACCAGGTTGTAGCTCTGTGTTGTGATAACCACAATTATCACATGTAAATGAACTGACGATCACATCTTTGAAGAAAGGAATTCTGGTTAAAAATAAGCGTGTTAAACCCTGAAAATATAACAATTTAAATTAGAATCATGCATTATATTATTATATTTAACAGTTCCTATTATGTGGAGAATGTTTTGTTCTGTGTAATGTTAGAAATATGAAGTATGAACTTTAATAAATAAGTAAGAGGGAAAAAGGATGTTTTTGACAGCTACACAATGTACAAATGTAGCCTGTACATTTATTCTCATTCTTCAAATAGCATAAACTGAAAGAATCACTATTATTTCTTCATACATGCATGACATGTATATATACATGATAAAAGATTATGTAAACCATAAAATATTTCCACTGAAATTTTCCAGTGAGAGAGCCTTAATATACATGATATACGTAAGTCCTAGAATATTCTCTTTTTTTTCAAAATCTTTCCTACATACATTTGTAACATTCATTGACCATGTTGACATCAATAGAATGGAAAATGGAAACAGGGAATGTGTCAAAGAGACAACAACCCAACCAAAGAACAGAAAGCAGTTTGGTTAGGAAACCACAATAAAAAACATGTTAAACACATATCTTTTAATATTTGTCAAACAGTTGTAGTTGAAAGCAAACTATTTTTTTTTAGATACTTTATTTTGCTTTTAGCCCTTTCTAGCCCACATCATAGTGATTGAATTTTGTCATTTTCAAATTTATTTGATCATGTTGATGTATTTAAAAAAGGTAAGATAAAAAATACACAGTATATTCCAGTAATTTATTAAAATTAATAGCTAGCAAAAAATTAGTAGTTTTACCATACTTTTTACCATACTTGATCCTTAGAAAACATACATTATTTTCACATTTGAAGCAAAGACTTTCAATCTCCATGACCTCTGGTGTTTCATCATCAGCATTGATATCACGGAAAAGTGATTTAGAAGTATCTGCCTTCAGCTTTTCATCTGTTTCAGCCATCTGTTTCAATAAACAATATATTGATAATTATGATAATTGCACATTGATATTTATTAGTCTTCAACAATTCTTGTTGACATTTTAATAATGTGGAATTCAGTTCTTTCTAACATTTTTCCTTAAATATCTTTAACTTGTTATCCTACTGCAACCTACAATGACCTAATCTGCTAATGCACATGATGCATGCAGGTTTTAATTGTGAAATGAAAAATTTCTGTAAACATCACATTAGATTTCGCAAAAATAATTAAGCCACATAATACAAATATATCTATAAGTATCTATGACTACAGATATTTTCAGCTTCCAAGAAGTAAGTAAATTATCTTTGTTAATCATTGTTAATACAACATACATGTATTCGTGATATTCCCCACTGTCTTCCTCTTCACCATTGTTCACGGTAATCTAACTATAATTCACTAAACCATGAATTTGAATTTCTAACTTAACAAGCAGAATATAATGAGTATAGATAAAACAAAATATTAATTAAATAGTATGTGCACAATTACCATTTTGTAATATATTTTTCGTTTAGTTACCCCTCGAGTCCTTGTCAGCTTTTACAACCGTATAATTTAAGACTGTAACGAAACCTATATATTCCTGATTTATAAATCCATCAAGTCTGTGCAAACAATGAGAAATATTGAAATAGTGATGCAATAGTCTTGTAATCTAAAGAAAAACATGTGCAATCATCAACAAAAAATACACCCGGATATTCTACTAAGATGATAATGTACCGACATACACGGACTGAATATAATCTCTTTTCCGGAAATGTAAACTTTTTAAGATAAAATATATTTTATTTGTTTACGAATGACGTGTTACACTTTAAAAAGTTTTTACATAAGATTATTGGAATTTCGAACAAAGTTTTCGAATATAAAAATTTTTAATTTTTCAGTTTAAAACTTTTGAAAAAGAGAACTACAAAAATGAAAATCGAAAAAAAAATGTGCATTTATCTTTTTTATCATCTGAAATATTACAAATTGATTTCTTTCCATATGGATTTATATTATAAAAATGGGCGAAAAACCTAAATGTGTCATACAAGACCCTTGAGAATGATGTTGAACGAAAATTCATGTATATTCAACTTATGGGTTGTATATTCAACTTATAGGTTGCACTTTGTAAATACAGCTGTTTCCCAAACCACGCCTTTTTTGGGGAGATTTAGAATACTCATAGAAAATTAATTTTGTTTACATACTGGTTCCCAGTTATGCTCTCTGTGTTCCATCTCACAGAGACATAACTTGGGAATGTTGCCAGTAAATAAACATGTGCATATTGTTTTACATTGAAATCTGTGGTAACCTTTCATTCGAGGTAGGGGTAGTTAAGAAAATTAGTGTTAGTTTAAACTTTGAAAAGGTATGGGCATATAAAAAACGTTGAAAATATGCCGCACAGCCCTACATTTTGACCTTTGAAAAAAATTGAGGTACATATGAACTTTCAATTCTAGGATAAGATTTTTTTCAAAACTTCGAGTCATAGTAAAAGTGGTACAGTTTTAGCCGTAAAAGGAGTTCCTATGGGAAATTGCATTGTCAATATTTACAGAAATGCAACCTATAGTGTTTTGTTTTAGAAAATCTATGGAGTAGAACTCAGAGGTTTTATGATTTTAAGACATTTTTTTTCGCCGATTTTATGTGCTTTCTATAGATACAAAGGAGTAAGATCAAAATTATGATTAGTACTACATTGTAGTAGTTTGGATTCAGGATAAGGTAGAACTGATCCCTCCAAACTCTGCATGCTAATCTTGTAGCTGCTGAATTCATTCATAGTTATATAAACATATATTAAGTTGTACTCATAAACATTATTTCCAGCCTGCACATTTTTTTGTTACAGTTGCAACTGTACATTTAGCGTCCATCTATTCATGTGTAGATGTAGGCATTTTAATTTGAAAACGTTACATAATGATGGGGGTTGTTTAAAAAAAAAAAGTTACACCTTTTCAACACAGTCAAATGAATGACATCAGTGATGATAGGTTCAATATTCCTGTTTGCGCCATATGACCTTAATTTTCAATAACTATAATCCAGACCTCAATTCTCAATAACTATAATCCAGACCTTAATTTTCAATAACTATAATCCAAATAATTTTGTATGTAAGTACAATATTATAGTTGTTTCATTAGATATGACCAAAAACTAATAGGGAGACAGATTGGATATACTTTCTTAGCACATTATGTCACTACACTCTGAATAATTTTCGTTTCAAAATTTACATTTCGTATTTTGTGACCTGTTATATGTCTTTTTGTGCTTTGCCACATACTTTATTTGAGGTTGCGTCCTGGAATCGTTTCCCTTTTTTTAACAAAGGAAAAGATAACCATTTTGTGTGTAACTATATGATTTGCAGAAATGTGGGAATCCTCTTATCTCTACGTCTTTCTGCTTTATTCCTTCCATCTATATGTGAATGCTATTCTCTCTTGGTGTGGGCTTGTAAATGCTTAGCCTAATGTACCTTTCAATTTAACATATTTTGAATTTAAAATAGAACAATTATGCTTCAATAAAATCGTTATTCTAATATGACGTCCTTATTACGCTTTGTAAACAAAGCCGTGTTCTAATGAGCACAAAATATGTTTGACACATGCGCACAAAATTATTGTTTATATTAAATATATTTCCATCGTTATCCTATAAAATATATACATTCAAGTAGCTAAACTTTTATTATATATGTTATATCGAACAACATATATTTACCCTGCTCGTATTTTTTAAACTTATCAAATATGAAATGTAATGTACAGACTCCTCGGGGAGGAAACGGGAACAGCTATACATTTTTACGGTATTTTCGTACGCTTCGACCTATGAAAATACTGTATTTGTCCTATTAGAATCGAAATATTTCCTTCATGTCATGCTCTATGCTCATTTTAACATGGGTAGGCATTATATTTGACCACATTTTACACCTCCCTAACGCTCTGTGTAAAATATCGACAAATATAATGCCTACCCATGTTAAAATGAGCATAGAGCATGACATGAAGGAATTATTTTTAATTTGAAATGATTTTCAAAGTTCATATCACGTTACCGATAAACAAATGAGTTATTGGAAGGGACCAATCTAAATGGAAATTATGCACAATTTCCATGAAATGCACTCACAATTCAGCCTTTTACATTTGGCAAGGGATTTACTTCCGGTCGGAACAGGACAATAGTGACAATATTTCTTAAATTGCTGATTCCTAAATAGATTATCCTTTAGATTGATCACTTCAACTAACTCATGTGTTTATCGTTGATATGAACTTTTAAACATTATTTAAAATTACGATTTTAAAATGCCGACTATAATGATTTATACATGGATAGATGGGCGCTTCATGTACAGTAGCAACTACTTACATAAATGTGCAGGCTGAAAATTATTTTTATGTTATGTTTATATTTTATGAATGTATGCAGCTTTTACAAGACCAGTACGCTGAGTTGGGGGATAAATTAAAACAGGAAAATTTATAACAGGAGACGAATAAACTATCCTTTTATAGATTCATCATTGCATTTTGTTTGAATAATCGAGCTATATGATGAGAGTGATGAACCAATGAAAACATAAACAAGTCAATAGACGAAACAGTAAAAGTGACAGGCTAAACAATTGATGAAAACCATCCTCAATCATATAAGGCACATATAAATTTACAAACTTTATCCCATATTTTGTAGTATTAACAAGTGTGGACACAGATGAGTGTGGATAGTATGTATGGATGTTTGACAGTGTCTTATGACAAAATGAGTTCTATGTTTTTTCTATATGGTGTTATTAACTATGTTGCACGATGACAACCAATCTGAGCATTATGAGTGTTATTTATTAAATTTTTTATGCCCCCACCTACAATAGTAGATAGGCATTATGTTTTCTGGTCTGTGGGTCCGTTCGTTCGTTTGTCCCGCTTTAGGATAAAGTTTTTGGTCAAGGTAGTTTTTGATGAAGCTGAAGTCCAATCAACTCGAAACTTAGTACACATGTTCATTATGATATGATCTTTCTAATTTTAAAGCCAAATTAGACTTTTGACCCCAATTTTACGGTCCATTGAACATAGAAAATGGAAGTGGGAGTTTCAGGTTAAAGTTTTTGGTCAAAGTAGTTTTTGATGAAGCTGAATTCCAATCAACTTGAAACGTACTACACTTGTTGCATATGATATGATCTTTCTAATTTCAAAACTCATAACTGCTCCAAAAGTAATCTGATAGAATTTCAAGCATTTTAAGCCAATATTATCAACATCTACTAATGAGTCTTAATATGTCTACATATCTAAAAAGTCATAGTATTCAAAAGGTAATGCAAAATTATTCCTTTTCATTTTTTTTGTTATATGGATACACATTTGAGTGATACATGTACCAATACAATATATGTTGTGGTATGAAAGTGCAGTAATTAGCATTTACTGTAACTATGTTAATTCACACAAATTGAAAAATAAACAAATGAATGGACCAGATGCTCCACAGAGCCCAGCTTTATACGACTGCAGAGGTCGAAGCCTGAACAGTTGGGGCTAGTATTGACACAACATTCAAGCTGGAAACAGCTCTGAGTTTGAATTGTGATTAAATAGATGACACAGCTTAGGTTTCTGACACAGAATGAATGTGGTCTAATGAACTTAAATATTTGTTTTGCTTTTGTGTTAGGAGCAATTCACTATGCTGCTGAATATTAATCCTTTCAAACAAAAATATCTAAAGAAATTTCCTTTTTAATTTCTGAAATGAGAAACATTTAGAGGAGACAAACTTCAGTTAAGAGATCAGAAACTAAAAAAATGTATAATTTTTCCATTTGTAAAAGGGCATACCCTAGAAAGTGCTTGCAATCACTGAATGGTTATTAATGACTGCTTTAATTTATCAGTTGGTTATAAAGTGAATATTGCATTGTATATTGTATAATTGATTTAAGTTGACTGAACAAAGAAAGATAACTCCAATTTTCAAAGAAGATTTCATAAAGCATTGGTATTAGGTAATTCAAGAACCATTCTGGACAAACTCCAATTAAGGGTCTTGAATTTACAAAAATGTTTGTTTTTGGTCCGTAATTATTAGACTGTTTGTCCCATAACCCACACAATATATCCGAACCTTCTACTTATGGTATTAAACATTGTGGTACAATTTCAGAACAATTGAAATACTTATACACAACTTTTTAAACCGACACTAGATTAAAGCTTGTTTTGGGCACCTTTGTACCCCTTATTCCTAAACCTTAGGGACCATAACCCCCAAAATCAATCCCAAGCTTCCTTTTGTGGTTATAAACATTGTGTTATAATTTTGTTGATTTCTGTTGACTTATAATAAAGTTATTATCCAGAAACCATCTTTCGGACAGGATACCAATTTACGACCCCAAATTTTTTGTGGTTGTATAAAAATGTTGAACATGTGCAATGAAGTATAGTTTTAGAAATCGATTAGGGAGCTACCATTTGATTTTTATGGGGGGGGGGGGGGGGGGCTAGGATGAAAAATTTTGTCCTGCCTTTTTTTTTAGTTGTAATCTCTGTCCTGCCTTTTTATTTTTCAGTCTATTCGGTCCTGCCTCTTTTTTTCTTAGCTTATCCTGACTTTTTTTACAACAATTGTCATCCTGCCTTTTACTCAAAATCCTGTCCTGCCTTTTTTTTCAAATTTCATCCTAGCTCCCCCCATAAAAATCAAATGGTAGCTCCCTTAGACTGGATAGGCCTTATAATTTTTTTCCCTCCTAATTGAAGGACCGTTTACACTCAGGGCCGAGTCATCAGCAGGCAATACAGATGTATTAAAACAACCTAGCATCATATTGCTAGTAGTGGGAGTAGCATTGTCCGGTAAATTTGTTCCCACTTTTTTTTATAAAATGTATGGTTCAAATCAAAATAGAATGCTTTTATCTCCTGAATACTTACATTGTACATAGAGATGATACTACTTTGACAAATCCTTGTCCATTAGAGTTGTCTGTCAAATCTTAATTTCACAAAGAATGAATTGCATAACAATGAACTGAGCTCAAAGCAAAGTACTTTAATAATACACTTAGACAAAGAGCTAAATCCAGTGATATACTTTGTACTACAGGTCCTTCATGACCATCCATCCACCCAAACCATATCTCAATAACATTCCATACTACATGATTGGATTCAGAAGTCCTGAAAAAGACATGACTTTTTTTATCTTGTTTTAAGTATATATGCACAGGTTAAACCTTTATTGTGGATATAATCATTCAGTATCTAGCAACTATCAATTTGCTTCATGCACATATTGATATAGGTTGATTGCTCCTCTGTTGGAAATTAGAACACACCTCCATCTAATTTTAGTCAACTGCAATGACGAAGAAAAATTCAAAACTATATAAAATGTTATCTAAGACTTGTCAGTGTCTATTTCCTTTGCCACTGAATAAGATTCCATATTTACAACCAATGAAAATCAAATATCCCTCTAATAGACTTAGCATTGAAATCGTTTTCTAAAATGGTAGTTATGTGGAACCTAGAACTAAAAAAATTGAAACAATATATCTTAAATATTTCAAATGCATGTACATTTAATAATTCTCCAAAATTCACTTTATTTTTCCTTTTTTGGTTTTCTGTTGGAGACTGTATATTGACCTCTATGTAGCCTTTTCAACTTATAAAAGGGGGGATACATTTCCTTAGAATTAAACTTTTCTGAAAGAATTGATTCCATTTATTTTCAATAAACAATAAATATTGAAGTCTATAACAGGCATCTAGGAACAGGCTCAACATTATTTCTAAACATGTATTAATATATACCAAAATGTGGACATTAACCTACATTAAATATTCTACTTCAACGACTTTAATTAGTGGAGTAGATCAAATTAAAAAGTCACAATGGTTAAAAACTCCAATGGCAGTCTTTCCTGCTAAAATCTTGATGTGTAGAATGTGATATACCATTTTTGGGTCTATATACTGTCCTTTAAATTTAGGTCATTTTGACACGGCAAAATATGAAAAAAAATGTAAACTATGGTCTGTGGAAAGCACACAGTTTGTGATATTTTAAGGTATCTTTACTAAGAAAACCTGCAAATCTCAGTGGCAGATCCAGAACTTTTCAAAAAGGTGTGGGGGCTCTGATGGACCAGAGGGTTGCCCACTCCCATCAAGCTTCAATGATTTCTTACATATATGTCATAAGCTAAATTTCCCCCACCCCCTTGGTCTGTCTATGCATCTGTTTATCGTTCTGCGAAATAGTACAAATACTAATTTTTCCCCTCCCTTACCTGGCCCTAGACAGTTGCTTACCTTTGTAAACATTTTATAATTATAGTCAGGTATATATTGATTGAGAGTAACTTACATAGTAGTTAATGGGACTCTTTTTCACACGGTTCTGTGAAATATAATACGGCAAATATATACCCGTACATACTATCCGCATAACACAGAAATCTGATAGATTTTCACTCCTCTGGGAAAAATCAACCTGTGAAATGAAATACCATGCCTGGAAAAAAATTACCGGGACAAATTATCCTCAGGATAAAATATCACAGAGGACGAAATAAACCGTTACATTACATGAGAAGCCGGTTTGGTTACAAATAATTATGTCACGTGAAGGCGCACTGACGTCACAATTTGCATTAATTTTGCAATACACTACAGTTCACTCATACAGAACCCATTATCATGCAAACATGCAACGTGAATGTCATTGGTTATCAAATAATACAGAATTTATGCACGTACAGTTAATATAGAAGAAATTAGTTCATCAAATGTGAGTTCGTGATCTTGTGTTTAAGACCGATGGCTACAGTGCTGAAAGTCCTGAGTTAGATTCTCACTTGGGGTGCTAAAAATATCAGTACATCAGAAGGGTAATTTTCACCCTCTCACACACATCTTTGTTAATGTTCCGGGATTGTTGAAAACTTGCATATTCATCAATATTTGATTTTGTGGTTTTAACAATCCAGACAGACAAATAGCAATAAGGTGTTTAGGAAAACATGACCTAAAACCTCCTTCATATATGACAAAAATACATGGGAACTCATATTGAATGGTCAAATGTGTTCAATATGAAAATTGAAATTAAGATGGTAAAATCAAATATTAGCCGTTACTGTAAATGGACTTAAAGTATGACTTTTCAGCAAATTTAAAGGGAAATGACACGGAAGGGGCCAAATAGTGTTCAAGGGGAGCAAATGCTATTTAAATTAGTATGCAGGTTTTAAATATAGGGTGAAGTTAAATACTGACTAGTGTGTGGTTCTCATTGGGTCTAAGCGTGACCAATATTGACAATTTTTCGCAAGCGTGAAACATGAAAGTCAAATTATTGTGTCATGAAAACGGGAAATGAGGTCTGTCGTGAAAACGGGAAATGGGGTTCTGCAGGACCCCGGAAATGACAAAAAAATGAAAATTGCTCATGTACATAGTGTAAGCGGGATATGGGAATCTGACAAAACAGTAAGTGGGATCTGGGATCAGAACACCACCCCCCCCCCCCCCCCCCCCAATGAGACCCCCTTATGTAGATTTACCTTCTAATTCTATATAAAAAAAAACACAACTAAGAACTACGTTTAATTCACTTTGACTACTGATATGTAAACCTAGAAATATTTCATAAAATAGTGATTGAAAGATTCATAACATTTTGAAAGGATAATTCAGACACGTGTTACGCGGGGAGCATGTTTTAAATTTGTTTACAAATAATAATGTCACGTGATCGCGCACTGACCTCAAGTTGCATCGCCCTTACAATTCACTAATACATGACCATTTTCATGCAAACATGCAACGTGAATGTGATTGGTTATCATATAATACAGAAATAATGCATGCACAGTTTAAGAAGAAATTAGTTCAATAAATTGATGCGATTTTCACTTTTGACACGAATAGGTCGGGTTGACATTACTGTCATCGGAGATAATATTGAGATAAATGGGATAAAACGGACCGTCAAAAAGGTCTAGAGGAGCACATCAGTAGAACCTTAACATTAATAAGTAATACTAACCAAAATTTCTCTAATTAAAGAACTATATAACTGAAATTTCACAAAGATAACGGTAAACATTTTGTTGATGGTGATGATGCTATTATCGATCCGTTGAATTCAGGGTCAACGGAATTTTTTGCGTTGCGTTTAAATCATTGAGGCCATCTATTTTTATTGCGGGTTCCACATATATAAATCGGAATTAAAGAAAAAATGGAATGTTGTTAGCAGAATCAAAACAGAAATGATGAACATTGCAACATTTTCAGCAAAATATAAATAGGATGGAGGATCTGTGTATTCACATTATTTGTAAAACTCTCCTTTTTCATGTGAAGCGTGTGCTTTACATCGAGGCTTGCTATGCTTATCATTGACGCCACAGTACTTCAACCAATCAGACAATGTTTATTTTGGGCATTTGACTTTTTTTAACTCAGATTTTGGAATATTTTAATCGAAATTATAGAAAAATGGAATGTTGTTAGTACATATAAAATAGAAAATGATGAATACTTTTAGCTAAAGATA